>NC_052614.1:23283655-23606766 GCF_016545825.1 Eucalyptus grandis | reverse complement strand
AATCATTCCTAAATCTACACTCGTCTCCGAAAGAGGAAAAGAAGCTGTTGAGTCTAGCGAAATGACTCAAGAAGAGATAACCAAGAGACAAGCTCTTGATGCAAAGCAATTTATTCTTTATATTGTGCATTATCACCTACTCAATATAACAGAATATCTTCTTGTGTTACAGCCAAAGAAGTCTGGATAGAATACACATCACCTATGAAGGAACGACTGAAAGAAACCAGAATCAACATTCTCGCTTCGGGTCAATACAGCATTCAAAATGAAATCGGGAAAATCTATCACCGACATGTTTAGTCGCTTTTACAAAATTGTGAATGGTCTTTAAAATCATAAGTCAACCAATTTCCTGATCCCATGAAAGTAAACAAGCTATCAAGGTGGACTCTCCAAGGATTGGAATCACATAAAAACCTCAATAAGGGGAGACACAAAGAATCATGCCACTGCTGACGAATTGGTTGGAACTCTTCAATCTTATGAAGTGGAGCAAATCAACAAAGATGAAGATCCTAAAGGTAAGAAATCCATTGCATTAAAATCTAATGATGATTCTGATGTCACAGATTCTAAAAACGATATGGATGATGAAGAGCTTGCTCTCATGATAAGAAGATTCAAAGCCAAATTTAAATGGGAGAAGATTCAACCTAAAAGAAACAAATTTTTCAAAAGCAACAGACTAAGTCTCGTTGAGGATGATGAATCCAATAGAGATGTAACCGTTTTGAATATAAGAAAAAGGGACACATCGCATCTAACCGTCACCTTTGAGGTAAAAGAAAGGAAAAGCGAGAAATATCGAAAGGCGCTCAAAGCAAGTAAAACTCGGAGTGATACGTAATGTGAAGAAAGTGATGATGACTATGCCAATATTTGTCTCATGGCACAATCGACTTAGATTTAGACTCCAAGACAAGACTGCATTCAGGTACAGTGAAATCGAGGTAAGTAATTTGAAAATCCCTACTAAAGTCTCTAGATACATTGATGAATTGTGTCTTAGTCTCAAAAGCTTAAAAGGATTTCCAAACTTAAAAGAGAAAATTCTGCACTAAAAACAACAGGAAAATGTTTGGAAAGAAAAGGTTAAAAGTTTAGACAAAAGTATTACTATTTTGAAAAGAAAATGAAGACAATCTTTCAAAAGAAAATGTATTCTTGAAAAATGACATCTCAAGTATTTCTAAAAGATTTTCTATAGGATCTCGAGAAACTGGAAAATTCTTTCGCGACAAAGACCTTGTTTGAATAAATCTGGTTTGGGAATGACTCATGGAAACTATTCCTCTAATTGATTTTCCTAAAGTAAATGAAAGAATTCAAGCAAAGACCTACAAGAGATGCTTACAAAAATCATTTTCAAAAAGTTTTTGTAAACCAAGAGGTCGCAATGCTCTTAAATGTTATAAGTGCAATAGTTCCGTATCATTTTGAGAAAGAGTGTCCTATCGTTTGGAAACCCGCTAAGAAAGTATGGGCAAAGACCGTATATTATACTAACACCAATGGACCCAAGAAAATATGGGTACCAAAGAAAGCATGAGTTTCTTTTTCTAAATGTAGGTCACATCAAGAAAAATATTAAATGGTACCCGGATAGCGGATTTTCAAGGCATATGACAGGAGATTCAAATTGCTTCATAAAACTTGTTCAAGTTAATGGTGGAAAAGTTTCATTTGGAGGAAACAGCAAAGGAAGAATTGTGGGATACGGAACTGTAAAGATTGAAGTCTCATGACGCAATGTTTCCTTAGTGGAAGGACTCAATTACAATTTGCTAAGTATCGCCCAGGCGACACCGGTTTCAAAATCAACTTTCAAGAAGGAATATGTTAAAACCAAGAAAGACTCCCTCTCATTTTCACCGGTCGAAGACATGGAAATATCTACCTCTTGGATGTCAAACCATTGAAGCCCAATGTCTAATCTCAATTCAAGAAGAAGCAAACTTTATGGCACAGAAAACTTGGGCACATCAACATGAAGCAAATAGCCAAAATTTCAGCAAAGAAGCTTGTTCGTGGTCTTCCCAATGGCCATACCAAAAGACTGATCTATGCACACCATGCGTGTTGGGAAATAGGTAAGAAACTCATTCAAACCAATAAATCAAGTTTCAACTAATCGTACCGAGCTCTTGCATATGGATCTCTTTGACCAAACCGTAACTCATAGCATTGGAGGTAAGAAATACTGCTTAGTAATTGTGGACGATTATTCACGATTCACTTGAGTATATTTTCTGGCAAGTAAGTCTGAAACCTTTTATTATTTCAAAACTATTTATCTATCTCTTGACTTGAAATGGGAGCAGGTTTGAAAAAGGACTGATCCCCCTTACTTATCAAGGACGACGTCAAGTGGCGAAACCACTTATTCTGGATCACTTTGGTTTGCTGCATGGCATGGGTTACTTCAGCGCCGTAGCGCCTGGTACTCGAACATTGGCTCAGGGCATTTTCTCTACCCCTTCTTACCCTGAAAAAGCAAGGCACCAAGGCCCTTGAACCGATAACCATCTTTCGGCTAACCTAGCCTCCTCCGTCCCTCGGGATCAACAAGGGGTAGTACAGGAATATTCACCTATTGTAGTTTGCTAAAAAAGTCCAAAATGAGAAAGGATATGTTATTTCAAGTATACGTATTTACTCATGGAGGTGAATTTGAAAATCAAGACTTTACAAAATTCTGTGATGAATCTGGTTTTCAGCATATGTTCTCCTCTCCATATACTCAAGAGCAAAATGGAGTCGTGGCAAGGAAGAATAGATCCTTGCAAGAAATGGCTAGAACTCTTTAATTGAAAGTAACATCTCTTCACGTTTTGGGCTGAAGCTGTTTCTACAGTATATTATATTATTAATAAAGTTTTTCTAAGGCCTATTATGGAGAAAACTCCCTACGAGTTATTCAAAGGAAAGAAGCCCATTGTTTCATATTTTCATGTGTTTGGATGTAAGTGTTTTATATTGAAAAATGCAAATGATCGAGTTGGTAAGTTTGAAGAAAAATCGATGAAGGAATTTTCCTTGGATATTCTATCACAAGCAAAGCTACAGAGTCTACTTACAAGAAGACTTAATCTGTGGAAGAATCAATGAATGTCAAATTTCAAGACTCTATGCAAATGAATCGATTCCGCACTCAATTTGAAGAATCTCAACCCGCTCCGACTCTACAAAGTCTAAATCTCTAGAAGCAGCTGTATTTCGAAGACCAGCAACAAATGATCGTCAAAGATTCAAATGAGGAAAAAGATCAACAGTCTGACAAATCAACCAGCAACTAGAAGCATAAGTCCAATCATCCCAAAGATCTCATCATTGGTGATATTAATGAAGGAATTCGCATAAGATCCAAAAGGCGTGAAGAACCTAGTGCTGTGGCTCTTATTTTTGAAATAGAACCCAAAAGCATAGAAGAAGCTTTAACCGATGAAAGCCGGATTGCAGCTATGCAAGAAGAACTCAGGCAATTTAGTATCAATGATGTCTGGGAATTGACTCCTAAACCGAAAGGTAAATCTATCATTGAAGTTAAATGGGTTTTCAGGAAAAAGATGAACGAGAAAGGAAAGGTCGTAAGAAACAAAGCAAGACTCGTGGCCAAGGGATATACGCAAGAAAAAGGGATAGACTATGATGAGACTTACGCACCAGTAGCAAGGTTAGAAGCAATTAGATTATTACTTGTTTTTGCTTGTTATAAGAATTTCCTGTTATTCCAAATGGACGTCAAAAGTGCTTTCCTAAATGGATTTATCCAAGAGGAAGTCTATGTGAACAACCACCCGGTTTTGAAGACCCAAGGAAACTAGACTCGTATTCGACTGAAAAAGGCTTTATATGGTTTAAAGCAAGCACCCCGAGCTTGGTACGACGTATTAAGTAAGTTTTTAATTCAAAATGGCTTTGTCAAAGGTAAATTAGATACTACACTCGTTTATCAAAAGAGAAAGCAAAAAGTTTTCTACTTGTTCAAATTTATGTTGATGATATTATTTTTTGGATCTTCTAATGAAAGTCTATGCAAGAAATTCTTTAACTCTATGTGATGAATTTGAAATGAGCATGATGGGTGAACTAACCTTCTTTCTTGACTTCAAGTGAAACAATCAAGGAATGAACTTTTATTCATCAAGAAAATATGCCAACGATCTTGTCAAAAAGTTTGGGCTAAAGAATTGCAAAAAGACTTATATACCAATGTCAAGTTCTTTTGAAGCTGGACAAAGATAAAAAGAGGAAAGAAAGTTGACCAGAAGCTATATAGGAGTATCATTGGTTCACTTCTTTATCTTACCGCTTCTAGACTCCGACATTCGCTTAGTGTTTGTATTTGTGTCGATTTCAAGCAGACCCTAAAGAATCTCATTTAAGTGCTGCAAAACATATTATCAAATACATTGCCTCAATCTCAACTTGGGTATCTCGGTATCCTAAAGAAAGAGACTTTACTCTTCTTGGATACTGGGATGCGTACCTAGCCGGATGCGAGTTGATAGAAAGAGCACTCGGCACCAACTACTTGGAAGCAGGATGTTGTCTTGGTTCTCAAGGAAGCAAAGTACGTGAGCTCTTTCTATAGCGTATGTGAGTATGTAGCTCTTAGAAGTTGTTGCACAAATTCTATGGATAAAACAACAGCTAAGAGACTTTGGAATTGAAGATTCATGCACCGAAATCAAATGTGACAACACCAGCGCAATCAATCTCACTAAGAATTCGATTCTTCACTCAAGAGCAAAACATATAAAGATTCGACATCACTTCATTAGAGATCATGTTCAAAATGGAGAAGTTTCGATCTCGCCTTATTGACTCAAAAATCAACTGTGGATATATTTACAAAGCCTTTGGAGAAAAATCAATTTGAAGCTATCTGCTCCGCACTCAATATCTTAAAGTCCGAGGAAGTTCAGACTCCGTGGATCGAAAGTCTAAAACACTCGCACTTAACGATCAAGACTCGACCGTAAGTTATTTTTATTTTAGAAAATTATCTTCGAATCAAATCTCGAAAAGGTACGATCATCAACCCGTAATTAATTGTTGTTATTTCAATTTCCGTGATTATTGCAGTCTTTTTTTCGAAAAAGAAGTTATTTTTAAAATGACAGCTTATCTAATTTTTAAAAAGGCGCTATTTTTTAAAAAGGCATCTTTTATATTTCCTTTTACGGCGTTTCGTATGCCTCGCCCGATTGTCTTATATACAAATGGTTCCTCTTCATTTTACTCACAAAAACCCTAAGAGAGCACCGATCTTCCACTTCGTCATTTTTCTTTGTTTAATCCTCCTCGAAAATTTTCATCTTTCTTGGAAAAAGCTTGGAAACTCTCAAGGACTCGAGAAAGATGTCGTCCTAAAGAAAGTCTTCAAGGATCGTGAACAGGGACCACGCAATGCGTGAGGGGCCTACGCACTTTGATCTCACCTCGAGGAAGAAGAATCTCCTAATCAATGCAGACCCCCACAACATTCTCAGCATGGCCCATCTCCTCCATCTAGACCTCAGTGATGCTACACATCAAGAAGAGGAAGAAATCATCAAGACGCGTAACCCGTAAGAACTCTTGCCCGCTTACCTACAAGCTTTATCGTGCTTTGAAGAGGGGTGGTACTCCTTTGAACTACATTGATGAATTTCTGAAAGACAAAGGGTATAGAAATGAACTTATTTTACGCACAATTGAACGATTGGGAATTGCCCCGCTGGTTGGCGGGAAGAGGCATTGGCAAACATCCCAAGCGATCCACGTGTTGGAGGGCTGTTAGCCCGATGGGAATGACGATGATAGGATGGGCACTTTTCCGCTTAAATCGAGAATGGGTGTTGCGGCAAAACTGAAGCAAAAGGACAAAATTTGCTTCATCGGAGGAACACAAGCAATCGTACTCTAAGTTGTGAAGCGTGGGGTGATAAACCCTAGAAGTGTGGATTTTGATTTTCTTGACTCGTGAATGTCAATCTGCGGGAAAAATTCAATCTTCTTCAACTCGAAACAGTTTTGTTCGAAAGTACATATGCTTCGTCTGAACTTATCGCTTTATTTCTATTCGAATATTAGTTTCTTGGATGCGAATAGATTCTCTTTTAGTGTTCGAGATGAGGACTATGTGGTTGACATGAATACATTGGCTTATGTGATTGGGGTTGAAAGAGGGAGATATCAACCTATTAGTGTGTCTATTGCTCGTGCAACGTTGGAGCTTGTTATGATAGAAGGACAGAGGGAAAAGATTTCTATTTGGAGGATGAATGCATCCAACATTCTGCTTCACAAGATTGTGATTAATGCCCAGACCAAAATCTACTTAAAACCGACGTTTCAAACTCGGAGGCAAAGCTGATGTATGCCATCAATGCTGGGAAAGTTCTCTTCTACACACTATTATGTTCCCACATGTAGGCAGTGAAGGACAAGGGTCAACTCCCACGCAGCTCTTGTAACTCAAGTTATTCGTACATTTGAACGTTCAGCCTCCTAATTTCTCTCAGGTTCGAACGTGTGCAATCAAATGGTGGTGGGACTGAAAATGGTCTCTAAAATGCGTCCAAGGAACTCAACAAGGCGTTGAGCAATTCTGAGAAAACCCCTGTCAAGACTCATCAAATCTTCGACGCAAAAGAGGAAAGGGAAGGAGCCTCCATGGTTGCTCCATCCAAGAAAAGAAGAGCTCTCATCATTGAGGATGAAGAGGATGAGGATGATATCACCATTTCGCAATGGCATTGAAGAACTTGAGTCGCTCTCACTCCGTAATCAATGGAGAGACAGAAAAGACATGGATGAGACACAACAGGACTCGAAGTGAGAGAAGATTTGAAAGAAGCAGAGGAGAGAGATGCAGCAGGGAGGAAAGAATTGAGGAATAAGAAGAAGAAGAAGAAGAAGAGAGGAGATCATGGAAGCAGCATGAGGAACACTCTTCTCCACCTAAAGGCATGGAAAAATGGGGGAGATCCCCGAGAAAGAGGAACGCCTCATTCCCCGCCACTCAAAGGGAAAGAGTAAGCCACTCTCCAATCGATCCGTGCAGGACATCTATGCCTCTCATTTCCCGAGGAGGGACATGATGTTTCATCGCCTAATCTGTGTGACCATGCTAATTTGCCATCATCTCGCGTATATCGTGCGTGCGCATTCATTGATAATCCAGCAAACTTTCGCATACTTGATGTTCTTAGAGATGCGGGGTCAAATATATGCTCTAGGATGCGAAGTACAAAACTTGCAAACTGCAGGACAAGCTTCTTCAATTTCTTTGAATGATCAAATCCAAGCCCTTGCTCTTCAAGTTCAAGCAAATGCAAAGGGTGAAGATGTGGCGCAACCGAATGAGGATTTGAAAAAGCTGGGAAGGGATTGTCCAAATAATGGGGAGATTTCCAAATTGTTCGTGTCAAGCAATCTTAATTCCATTCTCTTTCATCTCTACCTTTTTTAATGATGACAAAAAGGGGAGAGATGGGTGCAAATTCTGATTTGAACTTTGAACTTTTTTGAACTTTGTGTCGATTATGTTTGATTGACTTGACTTTTGTGTTTGGCCGTTTTGGATTTGAATTGGATTTGATTTGACTGTTTGAACATTTGTTTATCTTAAGTACTATTGATATCTCATGGCTTTGTTCATTTACAAGACTAACCTACTTTCGTGGATGCGTACCTAGTGTTATTTTTTACTAAGCCATTTATCTTTGTGAGATATCCATATTTGCTTGAGTAATGTTTTTCAGGTCAAAGTTATCCAAATCTGTAGAAAGTTTTTGTCACCATCAAAAAGGGGAGATTGTTAAAGATAACTTCCTTGAGTGTTTTGAATGACAAAACGCTTCCATTAGTCTAGTCTGAAGATCATGGACTCTTTCATCAAAGTCTCAAGACCTCCGAACCGCCAAACTCAAGACTCAAAGTCTATCCTCATTGATAGTTTCAGACCGTCAAAGAAGGCTTATCCAACTAACCGGATGTTTCGTTAAGGATTTGACTTTATCGATCGGAGAAGATCTCTTGGCTGGATACAGCATGTTGGAATCCATTATTCAAATTAAGATTGATTCAGGGATTTTGGATTCGTTGATTGATGAAGTATACTTGGAAGGTTCTACTTATGGAAACCTAGATCCTAATTGTATGGGCTTAAAGCAGTAATTGATGGGCTATTGTCATGTTCCTTAAATAGCTCAAGATCTTCCTAATTGATTATGTCCAACGGGTATATTGGAAGAATTCCTTTGGTAAGTGCCAAATGGGTATGATGGCATAAAAGAGTATATAAGGAAGACGTTACGCTTGTTCGAGTGCGTGCGCGATAGAAGAATTCCAAAGTCTCGAAGCCCTTGTTCTTAGTCAATTAAATCAAGAGCGAAATCTTGTACGCAAAGAGAGTCTATATCTTTGAGAGACCTTTGAGAAGTGTAGTAGAGTCTCTACACTGTGGAATCAATGAAGAGCTTTACTATAACAACTCTTTTGTTCATAGTGAAATCCAGCCGTTGGGCTATCAAAGGTGGAAGAGTGGACATAGGCTTGGATTAAGCCGAACCACTATAAACTCTGTGTTCAAATTCTCTTCCCTACACTCTTTTACTTTGATCGTAACTTGTTTTGTTGACAAGAAACAAATTTCTTTTTACAATCTATTATTGAATAGTGCTGCACACTTATCTCGAAAATTGGTTTTTACACCTATTCACCCCCTCTAGGTGTTTATACTAGCATTCACAAAATGTGCTTCACTTGCACGAGGAACCTTAAATTCCTTAACTTGAATTGTTTTGCCTTAAGGATATTGTCACCTTGGTCAATGGTTTCACCACAGCTAAGACAAATGGCCTCAATCTTTTTGTTCCCTATTAGTAGGAATCAACATCCATTATACTATTTATATCCAAGTCATCTAATATCATTTGTTCATATTGCTATTATTATGCATCAATCTCTTCAAGAGACTAGCAAATCCTTTTTTGGTAGATAAACAATATTTATAAAGGCTAACAAAGTGAACAATATCAATTCCGACTTTGAAATTTGGCCATAAGCACTTAGATCTTAAAAGAATTATGATGTTCTCTAGTTTTATTTTATCATGTATAATAGTTTATAGTTTCTTATACCCATTATAAACGTACTATTACCCTTTGATCTACCTATAGGGTAAAACTTCACAATTGATAAATCCTCTTCTCTGTATTGTAGTTTTGTTGCTATCCTAGTTAGGACGCACATGCAATGCATGGAATTTAATTAAATTACAATGCACAAAATTGAAAGTTCTTGTGATTATTGTGACAATTGGGAAAAAAAAAAAAAACTTCTCTTAATATAAAAAATTTATCCTTATGAAGTCCATCTTTTCTTTTCCGTATTTTCTTGTGTTTAAATTTCGTGTATATTACTCACCTGTGTTACTTACAATTAATAAAAATATAACTTATACTCATTTTTGCTTTTTCCAATGGAGTAATGACTAATTGTACGTAACTAAGCTTGTGATGGTAGTTACTTTAATATCATATGTAATTTTTTTTATTAATAGTAACTTGAATTATTATCAATAATTAATCTCTAATTATAAGCAACTGAGATACTGACATTAATTATATCTATGCTCTCTATAACTTATCATACTAGCATAAATTATTATTTAGTTGCAGATCACAATTGGCTATATTATAAATCGATCAGAAATTGAATTATTCAAGTATAATAAGTATAATTGTTCTAAAACAATTATAATAAATATAATAAACAGTCCTAATTTATTAACTTTGATTAATTTGAATATAACTAATTATTAAAATGTATAGTATTTTCGGAATTTTAAAATTGAACTTATTCTTGGCTACATGAAATAGCGAGTAACTCCTTGGCCCCCAGGAATAGCTAGTCCTGATTTTGAGAGAATAGCTATTTCAAATCTACTTTTTGAATCAAAGGAATGAAAATTTGCTTCAATTTGAATGAATTAAAAACATGATAGTTATTCCTGCGAACCAAATGTGCAACAAGCTTTCACCAAGAAAATCACTTATGCATAAGAAGTTAAGGGGCACCAACAACCATCGATTTCCAGATCCATGTCAGTTTATTCAAACCAGAAAATTTCTTATTGTATTTGACAATGTTTCTTAAGATTTCATGGAAACTCAGGAGAATGACATAATTAGTGGAGAAGGAATTATATCTTATACCTAAAAGAAAACCATGAGAAGAGTAATTATAAAAAAAAAAAAAAAAGTAAGCAACCTCCAAGAGAAGTAAACATACTCAGATTAGTCATTTCCATGAGAAAATTCCTCTCAAAATATGAAGAAATCTATCTCGTCAAAATCGAGTAACACTCATGGTCAAATCCCAAAAAAAAAAAAAAGCCCAACCATTTGTACTTGAGACAAAAGTAACACAATCTTTCAAATGTCCCAAAAAAAAAAAAAAGCCTAATGTATCGGGGACATGTTGACATGGAACAAAGCCCAACCTTTTAGCCGGGAAAAAAACCGACATCTATTGTAAATTACATTCATTAAATTGCCACTAATATCCTACATGGCTCACTGTGTTGACGTACACAGCGAGCCACATCAACCAGCACAGAAGAACGACGTTGTTTTTTCATTTATAATCTTTGCCAACAAAATTAGTGTATAATCTTTGTTATCAAATTTTTAGCATTTTGTAAAAACAACAAAAAGCCGTATAATTAAAATTGTTTTTGTGCATGTCAGCCCAATGAACCATGTAGGTGTCGTGTGTCTATTTAAGGTGAGAGGAGAATAGGTAGAATTTGTAATAGATGTCATTTTTGTATCGCGAGTGAAGAAGGGCTGAGCTTTTCCCTGGGAAGTTCGAAAGGTGGTGTTATTATCAGCCCACATGCTTGCTTGGGCTTCCTTTTTAGGATATTTTAGGTTGTGTTATTATTGTCAAGGGTGCAAAAGGCTGCTCTATTTTCACTTGGCAGTTCACTCACTAATAATGTCCGAGGAATGAGTTATAAATGTGTTCTAATTATGCTTTGAATGTCTTTTGTTTTTGTTTATTTTGTAAGTCGTGCCAATGCTCTTGTCCATGCTTTGCACTTCACATGACGAATATCAAGATTGACTGTTTTCGATGACATACATGACAATAACTTCTAATATTGATCGGATGTAGGAATCAACTTACAATAATATTTGTATCAGTTTTCTCAGCCGCTTTAACTTGGAGTAATGACAGTGCCATGAATGAAGAAGAAAATGAACCCAGCAAGAATTCTGAAATAATTACGACCAATGACGTACCTTTTTAGTTTGTAAAGCCATCAATACCAAAGTTATCTAGACTTAAATATACAGCATATTCATTTTTCTTTTTAGTTAGTTCAGTTTATTTTATGATGTAATACGAAGACATAACAAATGAACATTGGCTTTAATATGATAACATAGAAATCAGCTCTTGAGATTATATATAGGTTGCACGTTGAAAATGCAAATATGTGCTAGTTTTTTAGCAACAACCCGAGTCAAACAAATGATGGATCAAGAATATTAAGAGTCAAAACTATGATTAATTTCACACATACAATACAATCACATAATTATATACAAAATAGAATTTTAGAGTAATTACCTTTGGGACTTTTTATATGAAATAAATAAGACATTTCTCTTTTCAATAGCCATTGCATCAAATACGATTAATGTCATATATATCTGCATACATTATGTTCATATTCTATTAATTATATGTTCGGTAAGTTTTGAATCAGTCCTTATTATGTGAATTTTGGTAAAAGGAATTACTAACTTAATATTACATAAAATAAATATCCCTTCCATTCTCAAATACGTTATAATGATTGAAATTTCATGAGAAATGTGGGCATGATTGCTCCTACTATATCAATTCCAACACCTAGAGAGTAGAATTTTATGATTTATATATCCTAAGGAAGTTATGGTTTACAGTAGCATAGTCAAAGTTATTATTGCATGTGTCAAGGATGTAACTGAATAAATTTTAGAAGTTAAGGATTTTGTCAATATAGAATACCTCTATCAAGTATCTAATAAATTTGAAAATACCTCGTACTTGGAAGCAACTTCTGAATGCACGCTTGTTCAAGAAAAATCTCAAATAAGGTGCAATGCTTATTAAGACAGAGCAACCTCATACTTTCTAATCATGTCAATGAAACGACATAAGAGCAATAATAGTAGACTGTTCTCTGCTCACTAGAGCAAGCACTAAGTACAAGACCAATATCAATCCGACACTAGAACATGGACTGAGAGGGCAAAAGAGAGAAACGCATACCTCATTTGCGTTAAGCACTTCCCAAACTTCCTCGAGTCCCATAACCTACTACGGTATTGAGGTCCCTGCTCGTTTTCCTCGCGGACAATTTCCTTGCCAAGATCTCTTAATTGATCATGCATTCTGAGCTCATGATTATCTCCAACTTTTATTAATGACATTGTTGAGAATGTCGGATTCCCAAAAACCAGATTCGACACTAAATCGAACCCCTAAAACGAATGCAGAAGACAAGCCCGGGAAATTCACATGTATTACCGATTCTAAAGCACACCACGGAATCAAGCGTACCTTGTTAGCCACAGATTAAACATCAATGCCAATAAGATTGAGGAAGAGAAAACGATCCCGTTCGATCTGATGACATCGATTACCCTTGAAGGGAAGATGATGTCGCTTGGGTGCCACTTTTTTCTTTTTGGAGGGAGAGAGGGAGAGGAACGTACGTTATGCCAACGATTGTGTTCCTCCCTCTCTCTTTCTCCTTTTATACGTCCCTCCAATAGAAAGGAACGTACCCTTCATCCATGGGCCCTAATCTTGTGGGCCGGGCTTTAGGCCCATCATGGACGGACAGGCCAACTTAGGCCCATCACATAAAACTATTATCTCCCACTCGCACATGGTGGGCCGAACAGGATTCTCTTTACCTCTCTTCAACATTCATACCAGTGAATAATCCGTGCGACCAGCATACTTTGAGAGCTCGTTGACATACATCTATTAGGAATATATAGCAGCTCATAATGGGCATCACACTCTGAGTAGATTTAGTATGCAGTACCCTAGATCGATTGATCACATTTATATCTCTCTTGATCTCTTTTAAACAATGAATATATATATATATATATATATATTGTATTCACAATTATGATTATCCCAAAGACAGTCATAAATTGTTAACTAGTGAATACGAAACTACAATGTGATTCTCCAAATTCGATCTTCCTCTTTCCTTCAAACTCTCAATTTCAATTCAGCTTGTTTTTCTAGAAATGTCCCATTAGATCGAATCAACTCATGACCATTGGCAATATCCTAAGATAGCAAACACTAAATAGAAATCTTGAGAATAAGTAAGAGTCATGAGGGGACTAAAAAATTGATGAACTATTTTCCTCAAGAGTCTCACACGACACAAAAGTTGAGATCAAACTTTTGCCACTCTTATTGGTCAACTCATGCATACGTAGTATGAAATACGTATTACGGTATTAACTCATTTCCTATGGAGCATATGTCTACACCTTTCAATACCGTACAAATGATAGTTCAGATATACCCAATGTCTAACTTAAGTTCACGTATCTACTCATTCACAAAATTCATCAGAACTCACATCTGGCATCATAGACAGATAAAGTAAAATATGTTGGTTATTTTACTTTCGGACACAGTAAATATTATGTCATCATCTTAACACTCAGTTAATGCGACATATGTATTTTAAGCTTGAGCTCTCGATTATCACCTAGATAATAAGCTTAAAACAGTCTCATCTCTATTTATCACACAGTAAATAAAGGCGATTACCCATGTGAATGGGCTAATCTTATATCTGTCCGACATACTTTCTCAACTTAAAATGATACACTGAGCATTAAGATGCATAAAGATCAAACAAAGATTCATAAGCATTAATGATGAAAAACACAAATTCATCAAATGTGAACACTTCATGGAAATTACAATCCAGTACATCAGACTCTACGCAATCCTAGAGGTTTCACATGACCACAAAACACATCTCTAGGTATTGACTTTGTCATAGGATCTGCTACCATTCTATGCGTAGATATGTACTGTAAGTTTACATCCTTTCGTGCAACCATATCTTTGACAAAGTTATACTTGGTATCTATATGTTTGGTCTTGCCATGATAGTTTGGATCTTTGGTGTACGTTGTAGCTGCTTGGCTATCACAGTTAACCAACAATGAATCTGCAGCACTTCCAATAACACCTAAATGATCCAATAATCTCTTAAGCCAAACATCTTCTTATATTGTTGCTGATAATGCCACGAACTCAATTTCCATCGTGGACAAGGCTATACACTTTGTTTCTTACTGCTCCAACATATGGTGCCATTATTCGGTAAGAAAACAAAACCAGAGGTAGATTTTCTTTCATCTAAATCTCCTCCCCAAGCATCTGAATAGCCTTAGAGTTGCAGATCCTTTCCTTGATAACTCAACGTATAATCAGCAATTTTCTTTAGATACCTCAGTATTCTCTTAACGGCCTTCCAATGTGCTGGACCTGGGTTGGATTGGTATCTACTCACAATTCCAACTGCAAAACATATGTCAGGTCTTGTACACATCATAGCGTACATTAAGCTCCCAACAGCACTAGCATAAGGAACATGTTTTATTTGTTCCTTCTCTTGTGGAGTCCTTGAACACAGTCTATGGCTCAATCCTTCCCCTTTTGCAATAGGAGTGTCTATGGGTTTACAATCTTGCATACGAAATCGTTCAAGAACCTTATTTATATATGTTTCTTGCGAAAGAGATAACGATCTCTTCGAACGATCTCTTGAAATCTTAACTCCAAGAATGTATGCAGCCTCACCCATATCCTTCATCTCAAAGTTG
The DNA here is from genome assembly GCF_016545825.1 of Eucalyptus grandis. Lineage (NCBI taxonomy): Eukaryota > Viridiplantae > Streptophyta > Magnoliopsida > Myrtales > Myrtaceae > Eucalyptus > Eucalyptus grandis. The sequence continues at coordinate 23,591,842 of NC_052614.1, read as the reverse complement.
GAAGACAACCAACTCTTGACAAAGATTAACAAACTCCATATTACTTCCAAGCAATTAGTATATCATCAACATATAATGATATGATCACAAATTGATCATTGATCTTTCGATATATACACAATGATCCTCATCAATCATTGTAAAATCATATGCCATTATGGCATTATGAAAACGTATATATACCATTGTCTTTGACGACTGCTTAAGGCCATATATCAACCTCAAAAGTCGACATACCTTTTCTTTTTGGCCTTTCACTATGAAACCAGCAGGTTGTTCTATATAAATTTCTTCCTCTAATTCTCCATTGAGGAAAGCAGTCTTTACATCCATTTAATGTAATTCAAGATCCATACTAGTCACTATTACCAGAATAATGCGAATTGACGTAAATCTTACTACAGGAGAAAATGTATCTTCATAATCAATTCATTCCTGTTGATTATACCCCTTCGCCACAAGGCGAGCCTTATGCCTTTCTATCGAGCCATCAGCTTTTCGCTTTATTTTGAGAACCCAGTTGTTCTCAATAGCTTTGCGTCCTTTTGGAAGATCAACCAGTTCCCAGACTTGGTTTGATTTCATTGACTCAATTTCCTCTTCCATTGCATGAATCTATTTCTCCTTACTATGGCAATTCAGAGCCTCATTAATATTTCTTGGCTCATCCTCATCTTGCGGAGCAATCATAAAAGTTTCCCCTTCAATGTCAAAACGTCGACGGGGAATACTTTGGCGACTTATTCGCCGTATGGGAGATTGTACACTTAGCACATTATTCCCCATTATGCTCACACTAGGATTAAATAATGATGACGTCGTCTCATCATGTGGTTGCAATTGAGAATGAGTTGAATTCAATTCATCACTTCTCATATTACTCCCACTTGAACGAACTCCACTAATATCATTATCTTGATCCAAGATTACAAATAGGGAGTAATCTGCCCCTATTTCACCCTTTTTAGGAAATTCATCCTCTAAGAATGTGACATCCCGTGATTCAAATTCAGTTATACTCCCACTTTCCTGCTCACTTATGAACACATACCCTTTCAAGTGTTCCGAGTATCTTATGAAAACTCTTCTTTCCTCTAGGACCCAATTTTCCAAACTTGTGAGAAGACTCATGAGTATAGGCAGCACAAGCCCATGGCTTAAGAAAACTTAAGTCCGATTTTCTACCTGTCCATAACTCATATGGAGTGGAGATAACTGATATGGAAAGCACCCGGTTAAGTATATAGGCAACAGTTAATAACGCATCACTCCGAAAAGTGATAGGTAAGTTAGCATGTGCCATCATGGACCTAACCATTTTCCAGTAGGGTTCTGAATCTTCTCTCTGCAACACTATTTTGTTGAGGAGTATATGGAATAGACAACTGTCTTTCTATTCCTTTTTCATCACATAATTTTCTAAACTCATCAGATAAATATTCTCGACCTCGATCAGATCTCAACGCTTTTATTTTCTTGTCTAATTGATTTTCTACCAAGTTCATAAATCTTTGAAACAACTTAATGCTTTAGATTTATGAGAAATCAAATAGACATATCCGAATCGAGTATAATCATCTACAAAAGTGATGAAATAAACAGCCCCATGTCTTCCTCTCACATTCATTGAACCACAGACGTAAGAATGGATTAAATGCAGAGGAAATTCAGCTCTTTTACCTTTTCCAAATGGTTTCCTTGTCGTTTTCCCTACTAGGCAATGCTCACATATGGGCAAATCGCCTTTTTCAATATTGCCCAACCAGCCCTCTTTGGCTAATCTATTCATACGTTGTTGGTCAATATGACCATGTCTTGCATGCCACACATTCACATCATTATCACATGAATTAAGAGATGTGAGAAGGGAATAACTAACATTTGCATTAACATAGTCAATACCTAATACAATGAAACCATCCAGAAAATAACCACAAGCATAGTAGTTTGTATCCAAATACAAATCCACACCTCTATTATGGAAGTTCATATAAAATCAAGCTTAACCAACACTAAAACAGACACTAAATTTCGACAAGTCTCCGGAGCATATGGAACATCATGTAGGACAAGGTGCGTCCACCACGCATGTTCAATTGGCAGGTGCTAATCCCTTTAACTTCAGCTCTGGAGTTATTTCCCACATAGATCCACTTAATTCCAGTTTGTATCGTCGGAATTCCACGAAGGATTCTCTATCCTTCGTTACATGGTCTGTCGCTCTTGAATCTATAGTCTACAAAGGATTGGATTCAGCCAATAATACAGAACTTGACACATAAGCAAAGTTCTCAAATGTACAAGAGGTGTTTACCTTTTCGGCTCACAATGATTCTTGAGCATAGTGACCTTTCTTGTCACAATTGTAACACCTCACCCTTTACATTTTCCTCACTTTAGGACGTTTTCCTCTCTTGTGTTGGTTAACTCTTGATTTCTTGCAATAAGAACTTGATCATTTGCATTCCCACATATTGAACGAATCAATAGGCTTGCACTTAGAGCTCAAAGCCCTTCCTAAGCTAAAACCTGCATTGCAAATATCTATTTTCGACTCAAATGCCGTTATGCGGTCCTCTACTAGCTCAAGGTGGCGCACGGCATCCTTAAGATCTTCCATAACATGGTCAAGAGCTTCCAGTGCTTCTTGCTTTTCCAGCATATATTGAATCTTCATATTCAATATTTCACAATTGTTGCCGTTCATATCAGCAATTACATTCTTATTTGCTGAAACCATCGATCTGAACACATCGACATATATGCACGAATAATTAATGCCTATCATTTATGCATCCACTTTGCACGCACCCATCATATCAATGAACAATTTCAAATAAGGTTTCAGAATCAAAAGGTCACTATGTTTCCAATCATCCTCCAAAATCCTAACTTAAAATTATTATTAATATAATTGTCTTATGCAAAATAAATTCTATGAAGTTACAAAAACTTCTATGAACTACCCACAGCAGTCAACAATAACAGAAAGCAAATAATATTTAACATCCAATAATAATGCTTTCACATAATACAACTATCCATTACACTAAGTAATATATACAAAGAAGAAATATCAAACTAGAAAGAGATATTCACACTCAAAAACATCTCAAACTAATCTAAGAAATAAATAGGGAATGTTCCTTTTAATCTATCAAAAATATCTAAGAAATTTGAAGGCACATTTGCCAACCATGGAAAAACTTTTTGAGAGCTCTCATGTCGCTCCAAGGCGCATTCACTCGCACCATGTGGCGCTCAATCTAAAGGTTGAAGTTTTGGTTAACTCAATCCTATAGTACTCTCTAACAAAAGCTACCACCAGCCTCCTATAACCCGGGACCACGTTGACCTCCCATAGCCGATCTAACACTGCTTGCCATTCAGGTGGAAGAGTGTTCATCAAAGCCGGCACCTTCTCAAAATCCGGCATAAGATACCCATTCCAAATGATTTCCTGTATCATCTAATTAATCTTGACCACATGTGATACTAAATCACCGCAATGCCACCAATAATTAGCTAACTCTGTCATTAGCCTTTTAAGTCTTGCACTTCCCTCGTCCGTTCTCGGGATTGCAGGTATCCGTGCATAACGCATCATAGTTCCTGCAACAAATGCAGAACTAAAAATGGATTACTTATAATCCATAACGTACATAAGAGAAAATACATAATTTTCCATAATTCATGCAACAAATGCAGAACTAAAAATGGATTACTTATAATCCATAACGTACAAGGGAAAATACATAATTTTCCATAATTCATGCAACAAATGCAGAATAAACAATGGATTACTTATAACCCATATAGGTATAAATGAAAAAGAAACAGATTCCTTTTTTTTTTCTTTTTTCGGGTCAACGGTCAACGGTCGTTGGTCAACGGTCAACGGTGGTCAACAGGTCAACGGTCGTCGGTTAACGGTCAACGGTCGGGTCGTCGGGCCGAGTCGGACGAACCGACCCGACACGTGCCTCGCACACGCGAGCGACCGGTCGTCTCGGGTCGGGTCGCGTCTCAGTCGGCTCGGTTGCCGGTCGGGGTCGGGTCGCCGCGGCGGTGACCGGCCGGCCAATCTCGCCGGCGATGACGTCATCCTAGCGGTTACTGATTATTGGGTGACGTCATCACGTGTCGGTTCGCCGACTAGCGCGTGCTGGTTCGCCAGCCGGCGGCGTCGCGCATGTGCCAGTTCGCCGACCGACGCGTGTGGTACACGCGGTGGCCGAGCCAGGGCTTCAGGCGCGTGGCGCCCACGCGCAGCGGTTTCTGGCCGCGCGTGTGGTCACGTGAGGCGTCGCCCAGCGGCGGTCAACCCGTTGACGGACTCGTCTCGACAAGCTCTTTCACCCTATGCTATTAGAAATTGATTTCGACTTACGGAAACTCGAAAAAATGGATGAACAATGTTCGGGTGTCGGGTGTCGGGATTTTTCGCCCGATCGGTTTCGCCGAATAATTCCGCGAAAAATCAATCAAAAATCATTCATAAACATGAAAGGGTCGGGAAAACATGAACTAGGGTTATGATACCAATGTTGGGAATGTCGATTCCCAAAACCAGATTCGACACTAAATCGAACCCCTAAAACGAATGCGGAAGACAAGCCCGGGAAATTCACATGTATCACCGATTCTAAAGCACACCACGGAATCGAGCGTACCTTGTTAGCCACAGATTAAACATCAATGCCGATAAGATTGAGGAAGAGAAAACGATCCCGTTCGATCCGATGACATCGATTAGCCTTGAAGGGAAGATGACGTCGCCTGGGTGCCACTTTTTTTCTTTTTGGAGGGGAGAGGGAGAGGAACGTACGTTATGCCAACGGTTGTGTTCCTCCCTCTCTCTTTCTCCTTTTATACGTCCCTCCAACAGAAAAGAACGTACCCTTTCATCCATGGGCCTTAATCTTGTGGGCCGGGCTTTTAGGCCCATCATGGGCGGACGGGCCAACTTAGGCCCATCACATAAAACCATCAGACATAAACTTCAATACTTCAATTCCTTCCTCGGGGAAAAAGTCACAAGCGTCCCATATGTAGGATGCAATTCTTTTGCTGGTCCCAATGAAAAAGCAAGCAATATCCAAAAATATATGTTTTTGTCTATAATCCAATGCTTCATAACTTATCCTTAACTTTGTTGGAGAAATCTTCTTAAAGTATTTTGAAGTTGACAAAACGTTTCTATCAGTCTAGTCTGAAGGCTTGTAGGCTCTGCTATTTAAAGTCTGAAGACCTCCGGACAGCTAGACTCAAGACTCAAAGTCTATCATCATTGACAAAGTCTCTAATCCGTTGAAGAAAGGTTATCCGTAACTGTATGTTTCGTTAAGGATTTGACCTTATCAACGGAGAAGATCTCGTGGTGGAGAAGACATAACGGAGTCCTTTGATTGATCGAAGATTGACTCGATAATTGAAGATCCGGTGATTGCCTAAGTATTATTGGAAGGTTCTGCTTATGGAAACCGAGATCCTGATTGTATGGGCGAACAGGATTGATGGGCTATCAACACGTTCCTTTAATAGCTTAAACAATCTTCCTAATTGATTCCGTCCAACGGGTAGATTGGAGGAATTCCTTTGGTAAGTGCCAACGGGTATGATGACATAAAGGAGTATATAAGGAAGACTGTCTTAGTTGTTCAAGGTGTGCGCGATAGAAGAATTCCAAAGTCGAAGCTCCTATTTGTTTAGATAAATCCTTTGAGCGAATACTTGTATACAAAAGAGAGTCTATATTTGTGAGAGACCTTGAGGAGGTGTGGTAGAACATCTACACTATGGAATCAAGGCAAAGCTGTGCTGTAACTTCTCTTGATCATAGTGAAATCCAGCCGGTGGGCTGTCAGTGAAGAGTGGACGTAGGCTTGGAATAAGCCGAACCACTATAAATCCCGTGTTCAATTTTCTCTTCCTCATTCTCTCTACCTCGATCGTATATCATTTTGTTAATTAAGAGAGAATTTACTTTCTATCATATGCTAAGAATCGCTCCGTATTTCAATAAATTGTTTATGCACCTATTCACCCCCCTCTAGGTACTCATACTAGCAATATCAAACTTTTCTTGCACTTTCTTATGAGGGACTTTTCTTAACTTTTTTATCGTATCCCTCCATAGCATTGGCTTTTGTCCGCACAAATATGAACCTAGAACCTCAAGAGATAAGGGAAGCCCTCCAGTGGTGGACACAACATCATAAGCGAGGTCTTCAAATTCACTTGGAGGAGAGTCCTTTCGAAATGCATGTCTACTAAATAGAATCAAAGATTTATCCTTATCCAATTCCTCGTGTTCATAGTTGTAGTTCACCCGAGCATTGTCAAGAATACTCTTGTTTCTAGTGGTAATAATGATCCTACTTCCTGAAGAAAACTAATGATGATTTCCAGCCAAAGCTTTTCAGTTGATCATAATCATCTACATCATCAAGAAGAATGAGGACTTTCTTACCTTTAAGCATTAATGAGAGGATCTTAATCCCTTCATCCTTATTACGAGCTTGATTGTCTTGCTCCAATATATCAACGATTAACTGATTTTGTAAGCAATGAATGCCAAAGCGCTCCCATGACTCCCTAATATCAGCAATGAAGCTATGATACTCAAATTTATTTAAGAGCTTGTTGTAGATGGTTTTAGCAAGAGTTGTCTTGCCAATGCCTCCCATTCCATGGATGCCAACAAATAGGGTGTCACAAGGAATTTTATCTACAAATTTTATAATCTTCTCCACATGACTGTTAATTCCAACCAAATTCTCGGGAATATCCAACTCAAACTTTTTTTCAACTCGCTTAACACTTTCCGGACAATCGATTTTACCAATTCTCCTTCATACCTATCAAGTGTAACAAGAGTTCAAATACATGGTAAATATAATTTTATATTATTTATCTAATGAGAGCACAGTAGTAAATAAGTCTAGGAATAAATCCTAATACTTTAACAATCATTTTTGTCCACCTTCATATATTAGCATACTATGGATTGAAATCATATTTCAAACTTCTTGTTGTTGAAGATATTATGGATGACATGGACATGGCTTTGAAAACTTTTTAGAGCGTTTGGATAAGAAAAATTCAATTAGGCAACATGGTATGAGAGTTTAGCCACCAATTAACAAACAGGCTGCAACTTTTGATGCAAGAGGAATTTAAGTCTTATATACCAATCCCGAAAGTCATTCAAAATTTTGATTCTAAATTCATGTTCTTATCAATTTCCATTGCATCAAGAGTTGATAACATGTACTTTACTTTCCTTTTGGTGTCTATATTATATGTATTGATTTTATTGGGAAGTAGAAGGATAAATTTTCGAAAAAAAAAAACGAACATCGCTTTGATATAGGAAAATGCATTGAAAATTATATGAACAAACGTATTACAAAGATAATACTTTTTCCTCAACCATCTCTTTTTTTACTTGCTTAGTTGAATTACAATCTCACATAAATTTGTAAATAGAAAAGTTTGTAATGAAGATTGATGTAGCTTACACTATAAACATGGGGAAAAAAAGGCACAATCTAACAAAATCTTTGGATATAAGAGCAAAAATTAATTTGAAAAATCTTATATTATTCAAGCAATTGTAATCATAACAATGAAATCTATATTAGATTGGTCAATATCATCTCATTAAGAAACTGAAAAAAGATAATTTACGGAACTTATGCATCGCCATGGGTTACTACTATAAAAATCTTGCTGCTAACCAATAAAAACGAAAAAGAAGCGAGTAGGAATCAGATTCAGTAAACACCCTTACAAATTAAAAGAAAGTACATAATGCTTTCGTGAAAGATTTTACCCATTAGCGTCCCATCCTTTCAAGGAACTAACTTCAACGAGCGCTTGCTTCCATTTATCGAAAAATTTTGGGTCGAAACGCCTCTCGCACTTATGAAATGCATCCCCAAAACTCCCGATTTGATGTCGCACGTAAGCTGGTTCCACTTTGTAGAATATCGGCAACACTATATGCCCCCTGTCACTTTTCTTGCACTCCATTATTTGAACAAGCTCGTCCAAGCACCAATTGCTTGAACCATAATTTACAGAGAGAATCGGGATTAGGATCTTACTATTCTTGATGGCTGTCAAAAGATCTGGGCCGATCATCTCTCCTTGCCGAATATCATTATTGTCTCTAAAAGTATGAATTCCAGCATCGACAAGCCCGTTGTAGAGGTGATCAGTGAAACCCTTTCGAGTATCTACACCTCTAAAGTTCAAGAACACATCATAGTAGTTTCCAATCGATGCGGTCAACGAACTAGATCCACCAGAATTAGTTTTTGTGGGCGCAGTCAACAGATCAGACGCACCAGTATTTGCATCTTCTGCATTTCTATGCACACCGACGTTGCATTTCTCAATGGGAGGATGCATTTCTTCTTTGCCTTCAAGTGGTGGAATTTTAATGCCCAAGAAAATCCGAGATGATACCTGCCCTGGAAGAAGAGAATATGTGAGATGCAGAAGCAATCAAATTAAGTAGTACCAAAAAGAAAAAGACAAGTGCCATCATAGAATTAGTCTGGCAATCCATTGTGCTAGATACATTATGTTACTACCGCATTTACGTAAAGGGCAACTGCAATTACATCGATGACAAACGAGGAATTTTCATGTTATGATTCCTTCAATCTACGGTCGAGTGAGCACATGCTAATTCAAAGAACAAGGCAAGGACATCAAGGAGGATTAGCCGGCCAAAACTTTCCAGTATTAAAGCTGCAGATCACGCTTAAAGTGGCAAGTAATTCTCGGCCAGAAGAAAAGTAGGGAAGAAAGAATGGCTAGAGCCCATTTCACACGTGGAATAAAAAAAATTGCATAGAAATCAAGAGTGGGATATTCTCTAGGCTGATCGGTTCTGGTCCGATCCGGTTCCCCATTTCTGGAACCGAGAATTGGATTGGAGCGACAGGTCTGGTCCGATTCCCGGACTGTCCAACAAAAACGATGGACAGTGCTTGTTGGCCAAGTCGAGGGTGAGAAGTCAAGAGAGGATGGTCACGGGAGGGTTGGGGTGGGAGGCAAACCACCGGAGGGAGAGGTGGAGGGTGGAGATGATGGGGACGTTGCCGAAGAGACCGATGTCACGGACGTTCTCGACTCAGCACATCTCCTGCATCAAGCATATCAAGCAAGGAGAATCAAGACACTAAATTGCTTGAACAAATGAGGTCCAATTTTGATGAAACACCCATGAATTTGCAGCTTATTAAGTCTACTTTAGTTTCTCAGATAACCATTTTCATGATCAGAGCCACAAAACCCGAAATTGTAAGTCACCTCAGAAAATTATGAAACCAGTCCTGTTTGAAAGCTTAAGACGTCTTCTAAAACTTTGTAGTTTATCATTTACTGAGATTCGGTCCATATTTTAACGAAATTGCAGAAACAGCCTTGAAGGTCAGACTGGCCTTTGACATTCTGACTGGTACTTTGAGAAGACATTTGACTGAGCAATTCAATTTGGAATTTCATGAAACTTGAATGAATGGAAAGATCTGGAAGTCTTTTAAAAGTTTGTAATTCATGATATTTCGAGATTTTTTCATGAATATCTCCTAAATCCCAAAATACCCAGCACGCCTGATCAGACTTCTAATTCCAGATTCAACTTCAATTTTCTATTATCTTTGTCCTAGATTTTGAGGTGGATTTGACCTAGTAAATGATCTTCAACTTGGGCTTATAATCTATCAAAACGAAGCTTAAAATGTCAAGATCATTTCATTAGTTAATTCCTTTTGATGATTTGGTCATTTACTAGGTCGAATAACCTCTGATTAATCTCAATGAGTATCCAAACCTGTGATACTTCTCATCAACAAATCGTCAGGCACACGCATTTTGGTCCTTTAAACCAATCCCATTGACCTTCCATGACTCATCACGCACAAAATACGAGCAAGCCCACAAAGAGTTCTTCAACAGCACTTATTTGCTACGTTTACGGGGCCTATATAAAAGAACCTTCTAACAGTGATCATGCAATACGTCTCATATAGCAAGCATATGAAGAACAAACCGGCCATATTTGCTTTACACGATTGCATGGAACAAACGAAAATTTTAGCATGAAACAGACCTAAAAGAACCGTCTATCGGTTATCAATGGCATGACGATCCCAGAACATGCCCACGGTGAACTCGCCAGCATCTCGCCACATACATATATACATTCAACTTTTACTTCATTGACGCTGTCACATATAAGCAGCATATATAAAGGATAATGAGCAAGAAATCTCAGTGTATAACCACTAGACTCATCCTCAGTGAAGGAAAACAAAACTCAAGCAAAGCTTCATTGACAGTAGACAGTAAACGAGGATCAAAACCTAACCTGAAATGCTCGCTGTTCTATTCGAGAATATAATCAAACCTGTGGTAAGCACTTCAGTCAAAGGATCTGGCTGCAGCTGTGAAACAACGATTCACATCCGAATTATCATCAGGACAAGCTCAAGTGACCAACAGATCCTCAATTGGAGGCTATTTTCAAATAAATCACAACAAAATTTCTCAGCCTCAGCTTTATACATAGAACATCAGAACATAGAACATGAGTCTATGCTCATCATACCTTGAGTTTCAGTTTTGGAAGATGAGCAAATCGAAGAACAGAGTTCCTAGATATGTCAATGATCGAGATCAAAGAATAGAGTTCCAAACAGATTAATCTACTAAGAGTAAACTCTATCAAAGGTGTTCACTAAAATCCCTAAACTAAATGCATACTAACCAAATGAAACTAAGCTAAATCTAGCACTAGATTCTTTTTTCTTTTTTTCTTTTTATCTGGTCTTGTCTTATATCTATTTTATAAGTCACCGTGTGTACTTTGTGTAGGTTATGAAACCATATTCTCTCACTCACGTGTCCCTACCTCAGCCCTGAGAAAGGAGGGAATCGAACTCAATACCTCCCCTTTTCAAGTGGGAAATGTGTCTACCGGACTAACCCCTAGTAGTTAAATCTAGCACTAAACAGAACAACCTAATCAAGATCTCTATATCTAGCTATTATACAATTTTTTAATTTATCGAATTTTTCTGTTAGAAATTATTATTTTTATAGTAGAGGGGGCTCGGGCTGGTCCTCTGGCCCGGTCTGAAGTTGGAATGGACGCTTCCGCCTGGCGAGGGCCACATCTCTAGTATCATGGGTTCTGGATCTTAAGATTGGGATATTATTGGGCTCTTAAATCAAGCCCACTCAACTGAACTGAACCAATTTCATAAAAAGTCAAACCCAGGCCAAACATTAAAAAGCTGAGTCAAGCCCGTCCCAAATCAAACCCAACGTGCAAAGATTTTTAACCTCACCTTGTCGAGGAAATAACCAACGCATGAACAGAAACAATGGAAACGTACGGAAGGAAAATGATGTTGTTGAAAGCTTATCTCTGGGCACCGTTGAATGCTTCACAAACTCCTGGCCATTCCTCACAGATTATCACCACAGAGTCATCATCATAACAAGCTCTGCTGCAACCGCGAAACATATATAAAAGAAAACGTTCATATTCGATCTTTTTAACAAAGAAATCTAACTGAAAACGTACTCAGCAATTAATAGAAAATTCCTTTCACATGAAACATGTTCACAAGTGTTGCAACCCTCTCAAAGCACATCCGATAGCAAGGTCTGAACCTTTTGAGGGGTTTAGAGGCATTACTCATAAGACGGTCCAAATGATCTCTCGATTATGAGTGTAGGCTCTCCCCAACTATTCTCTCTCGTAACATTTGGAGATTTCATTTTTTAAGTACTTTTTAGCGTAATTAAATCTTGGAGTTCCCACTAGCAATTTGGAATTGGCTAAAAACCATATGAGATGCAGGAGGCTTGACTCATTTCCTACCCAATGAGAGATTCTAACTACAAGAACTTGATTACGCTAATATTTATATTAATGCCCTTTCAGTGCCTCTAACTAGAAGGTCGTTACTTAAGTGGTTATGCATTGTTTTTACCATTTTACTCTTTTTGCATTTTTCCTCTTACCTTCTGCCTTTTATTCTATTATTTCCTTTGTTCCCATCATCTTCCTCCTTCCTCAGATGGACGAGCCTCTGCCCTCGACTTCTCAGAACTTCCATCGATAAAACCCCAAAGGTGTATTAAACCAAACCTACTCCCGCAAATCTTGTCACTGGCAACAATCGCTAACCTCCGATCATCAAACGAAATGCCGTTACCTGACCACCACAGTCAACCACTCCCGGCCACCGAAATTTATCATCGCCGGCCACCCCATGAAGTAGGGCAAAGCACAGAACAGATGGAAGGGAAGTGAACGCAGCAACACTCCCAGAAACGACGCAATATGGCAGAAAATGTGATGTTCAACAACCATTAAGAAGGCGTCTTATCACGCAAAACATATAGATATGCACTCAAGGTAATTTACGATCGGGAATAAACTGACACGGTTTCGGTTCCTGCATTTCGTCGGACATGCAGCGTAAGTGGGCTGAGGAGAAGGTATTGACCATTTTTAGACCTCGAACTCGGATCTAGACTCAAAGAAATCATCAAGAAACACTCGAAATCAGCCATATCAACTCACTTGAACCCAGCGAATGGATCAGAAAAAATACCAGTCCGGCCTCCGATTGGACCAAAAGGGGGCGACGGTTCATGGGAACCGGGTTTAACCGCTAAGACTCCTACCCGGCTCGAAGCCGACGGCCATAGTATGAGTTCAGGACGAGTCAGTCTACAGCCGACTGCCTCCCTTCGTCTCCAAGCTGCAATCCTCGGATTAAGGAACTCGAACCGAGCAACTAAAGAAACTCACCGGAAATGCTGAGAATCAGGAGAGGAGTAGTGAGAAACGATGCTGGCTGGAGGTTGTTGGACGGCAACAGTAGAAGTGGCCAGTCGGCTGAGGTCCAGAGAGAAAGAGACCCAAAGAGACAAGCAAAGGGAGATGCGGGACTGAGAGGAGGGGAAGGCAAATGGCTCGGTGAGGGGCGCCGGTAATGGCTGCGACTGGTGGTGGCGACTGAGGCTATGGACGGAGGAGGGTGGTCGACGGTGAGGTAGAGGTAAGGGGGAATGGAGAAGAAAAGAGCGGGTGAGATTTAGAACCAAAAAAAGAGAGTGCGCCTGAGGATGGAGATGAGCAAAAAGAAGACCCCGTTTTCTCTTTTCCCCGACCTTGTCAGCAATAAATCTCCATTTTTCATTTTTAACACTTTAACTTGCTCTATTTCCACTCCATTATTGATTCCTCAACCCCATGGTTCATATTGAATTGATTATATTATCCACTATAAGTCTTACTTTTAACTTAGGTTTATTTCTTACTTTGATGAAACTATCCATGCTCCTCCTAAACAAAAATTATTAATTTTAAACATAAGGTCTACTCTTGATTTTAATATTATCTTTGCCTTTATTTTCTTCTTTTTTTGATTTTTTCCGTTTCTTTCTCCATTTGAAACAAAGTTGGTGTACCTCTTTTTCAAAAAAAAAAATCCATAAATATTAATTATTTAACAAAAAAAGCTAATAATTGTATTAATGAGTTGTATATTTCTTTTTTTACTAAGAAACTATTATTCAAAAAATAACCTAAGCACAAGTAAAAGGGAAAATAACTATCTACCAATTTTAGCATGCATTTTGTTTATATGAAAAAATGTAAAAAAAAAAAAAAAAAAATCTTAAATCAAGATTAAGAATCGTAATGAATAATATAGTCAATTCAATGTGACAAAAGTGTTAGGAGGCAATAAGAAGTGGAAATAGTGTGCGCTTTTTCTTTTTGTACCCTATGTGCTTTTGTTGCTGTTGTCCCCTCCGTTGTGTGCAAAGTAATCCCAGATACCCTATGTGCTTTCGTTGCTGTTGACTAAATTATTTTCTTCTTTTTTGACTTTTTTCCGTTTCTTTCTCCATTTGAAACAAAGTTGGTGTACCTCTTTTTCAAAAAAAAAAAATCTGTAAATACTAATTATTTAACAAAAAAGCTAATCATTGTATTAATGAGTTGTATATTTCTTTTTTTACTAAGAAATTATTATTCAAAAAATAACCTAAGCACAAGAAAAAGGGAAAAGAACTATCTACCAATTTTAGTATGCATTTTGTTTATGTGTCATTATGTTGTAGTTCGCGTAATTTAATTCTTCAACTTTCATTTTATTTGGCGAATTTGATAGCCAAATTTTTAATCATTTTATTGTGTGACGTATTCAATATTTTAAGTGACCTTGATCAGTTCCTTTTCAAAAGGATAGTCAATCAAACATGATTCAATCTTTCGTCTCTATTGTGTAATAAAAATATTACGCAAATTATGATAATTACCTCTTCTATCGCAACCAAGAAGAACATATTTGTCTCTTTTTGACTATTTTATAAAGACAACATAACCTTAAGTAAGAAGATGCGTCCTCAAACTACTTAAGAAAAACTCTCACATTAGAAAATTACCTCATAATGTTTCAAATGAACTTGTTGACTTGATTAATTATTGTTTTCCATTTGCAGTTTCCCCATCGATGGATACATGTAGGCAATTAAACAATATTGTCTTACATAGTGACCACATTGCTGGAAAAAAAAAAAGACAATGCAATTAAACATAAGCAAACTGTGTATAATGCATATATCAACCACAATATCGAAGTTGAAAAATTCACCAACATGAGGACAATCTAAGGAAATAAATAAACAATTTACAAATAAAACTAACATTTTTTACTCTAATGCATGATTAGTGCGTCCAGATTACAATATTGAAATGTAATTGGTGTAAAAGAAGCAGTTAGGTAAAAACAAAGATGAAAGAAATATTGAAATGTAATTGGTGTAAAAGAAGCAGTTAGGTAAAAACAAGGCTTGCGCTATTTCCACTCCTTACCAGCTCTTGACATGCCTATCACATCTAATTGACTATAGTATCATTTGCTTTCTTAACTTTTACTATAGACGAAACTAGTCATACTCCTTTCAAACGACTTTTTTTAAGGTTAAATATAGGGTTCAACTCTCTTGAAAAAAATATTTTACCCTAATCATAAATAATTTTTATTATATTAGTAAGAGACTCATTATTCACTTAAAGCAATATATATCAAGGTATATCTTTCAATTTATAGTGCGAGGAGCTCCAAGTGAATTTGTTGACGTAATTAATTGATGTTTTTCAGTTGTAGTTTCATCATCAATAAATACATTTAAGTAATTTGGGTTCTCTTCAATATTGTCCACACATAATGACTACACTACAAAGAACAATACAATGAAATATGACTAAATTGTGTATAATGCATCAAGTAACCACAATACTCAATCTTTGAGTAAATTCTTGTAAATTTGCAACAAAAATTGAAATAATTTTTTTTTCAATCATTAGGATTATTTGAGGAAATGAAGTTAATAACGGGTGGAATAAATTTAAAAGAAGACAAACATGAAGAAAAGTTAGAATAAAATGTGTTTGGAAGAAACGGCTAAAGTGAAAAAAAAAAAAAAAAAGTTGTTCGAAAGAGACATGGGTAGTTTTGTCTTTTAATAAAATTGAAACAAAAAAAAATGGTAAAAAACTATTTTAAATCAAGGGTAGGACCTATAAAGGTACCATAGTCAAATCGATATGATGAAGGGCGTGGGAGCTAATAATGGGGTGAAAATAGCACGAGCTTAAAAATATTATTTAAAATGAATATAGATAATTGTATTTTAATAAAATTAGACAAAAAATAAGAAAAAGGTAAAAAAAAATCTTAAATCAAAATTAAGAATCGTAATAAATAATATAGTCAATTCAATGTGACAAAATGTTAGGAGGTAATAAGAAGTGGAAATAGTGTGCGCTTTTCCTTTTTGTACCTTATGTGCTTTTGTTGCTGTTGACTCCACCCTTGTGTGCAAAGTAATCCCAGATACCCCCTTTTGTCCTATTCATCCACAGCACCCCCCCAAACAAAATAGAATAACCTAGCTTGGTGACAAGTGGGAAGCTTGCAAGGCGCCATGTGGCACAAGAAGTAGAAAGGCACGATCTAGGATCGAATTGAGCCGAGCTTTGTCGGGCCTTGGCTTGAGATCAACGAAGTATGTAATAATGCATACATGTGGTGGCTCGAGCTAGATCTTGAGCAACAAAGATAGACATACATATCGTTATGGTAATAGAGCTATGTTACTAGTATGTCCATGGAGCAAATTATTAGCACACTAATGAAATTACTATCATGGGTTGAATTGGTTGACATATGCGAATAACCATTTTTACTTGGTTTTAAGATTATCGTTGCCTATCTTTTCTTCTTTTTTGATTTTTCCTTTTCTTTCTCCATTTGAAACTCACCAGAAATGCTGAGAATCAGGAGAGAGTAGTAGTGAGAAACAACGCCGGCTGGAGGTTGTTGGACGGCGGCAGTGGAAGTGCCCGGTCGGCCACAATGTGCCTATGAAGACCGCAAACCATTTCATCCAACGGCCATGGATGAAGGGAAACCAAAATGGGTGAAATCTTCCACGTAATCTTCGGCGGATTAGTGAATGGAGAGAGAAAATTCCCTTGGGTGCTTTTTTCTCTTTCAGTGACATGAAAAGATTCAACTTTGAGCGCCAAAAACGACCACTATCATGACACATTTTGACTCGCCATTTTGGGGAGAAGTCGGTCGGTTTCGTTGCAAAATAAAATAATTTTTATATATTAACTTGACTTTGAGCGAATCATGAGAGGCCTGGCCTGTCGTTACAATAAAAGGGAATTGAGACACAAGTCCACAGGGTGCCGATTACGGATTGATGTATTGGAATTGAACATGCATATGTCGTCTATGTGAGCCATCAATTAAGAACTTAATCCTAAACAGCATGTGAACCCACTGCATGACGTGCTGTATGAATAATACAAAAAATTATTAATGTGGTCTAATTTTTTGTTTTCTCTTTTTAAATAACAAAAATACAAATGACCCTAAATTTCTACAAATTAAATGGATTTCTATTAATCTTTAATCATGCTCGAGTAAAATTGATACGTATGACCTAATGTTGGCACTTGATTTTTGCTGGCCATTCAACTTTCCATTCTCGCAAAAAAGAATAATTATGAAAAATAGCAATGATCTTCGATCTCCATTCTTATCATAGAGAATTATACAAGTTAGCTATGAAAAGCTCCTCTCTGCAATGGAGATTTCTCTCTACCGACTGAGTAGTCCCCTCCTACCTCACGGGTAGGTTTTCCCAGTTCTAAATCAACTCCCTGCTACCCATCACTACTGCATTTCACCATCATATTTCCCAGTCCCACATAATCGCGTTTTAAAGAGGATGGGTTGAAAAACCCTAAGTTCATTCCTCTTCCGGCTACACCAAAACCTATCCTCATCTCATCTTAGTTTCTCCTCTACGCGCTTCATCTCGATCTTCAGGCAAATCTCTTCCAGCTGGTGCTGATTTCTAGTTCTCCCGGTCGATCGAACCAGACCTCCCTTCAATCGCAAAGGATTCATCGTCTCGCTCTTGGTGGTTTTGCTACTCCATCAGGTCAGTTCTGAAACCCTATTGTGACCCTGTTCCTGCAATCGAGAAATGGCCAATCCATATGAGGAAGAAAGGCAAGTGGCTGCCCTCTGTAAGAGTCTGGGCAATCTTTGGTCAGATGAAGATGCAGTAGAAATCACGGGTGATGTTCCTAAAGAAAACTTGCAGACTTGTCGAAAAACTCTGTTTGGAAAGTTTTCAATAAGACCAACATCAACTTCAATGGTTTTATGGGCACAATGCAAAAAGCCTGGCGAAATGAAACTTTCACTTGTGCTGCTATTGAACCGGGTTATTTCCAATTTTCGTTCCAATTAGAGGATGAAAAACAGCGAGTGCTTGATTCAGGGCCGTGGTCTTTTGGGCACAACCTTCTAGTCTTAAAGCAATGTGATCCCGACACCCCGATATCTGTTATGATTTCAACAAGTGTGATTTCTAGGTAAATTTATTTGGTCTACCCATCGGGAGAGTAATGAGATGCGATCGTCGAGAAATAGCATCAAAATTGGAGATGTAGTAGATAGGGGTGAGCGTGGTTCCGGGTAGAACCGGGAACCGGAACCGAACCGGAGGAGGTTCCGGTTCGGTTCCGGTTCTAAGGAGACCGGTTCCGGTTCCCGGTTCTCTTTTTCGGGAACCGGCGGTTCCGGTTCGGTTCCGGTTCCCATAGGAACCGGAACCGACAAAGTTAAAAATAAAAAACCCCAATCCCTTCGCGTTAAGCCCCCTTCAATTTTCCCCCTTTCCCTTTCTTTTTCTCTCTCTCTTTTCTCCCCTTTTTCCTCCTCACGTCACTTCCGCCCCCACTTTTTCTTTCCCCTCTCTCTCTCTCTCCTCTTTCCTCCTCTCTCGGCCCGAACCCTCCCACCTCTTCTTCTTCTTTTTCTTCTTCTTCTTCTTCTTCCTTCCTCTCTTCTGTCTCTGCCCGACGTTGCTCACTATGCTCCGTGCTCGCCCTCGACGAGTTCCTCGACGAATCTCCACATGGAGTCGGGCCTCAAGTCCCTCGACGAGTTCCTCTCCGGCAAGACCTACATCTCCGGGTAAAGCTCGTCTACAAGAAGCCGGCGAAGAAGACGACCGCATCCCCATCTTCGTCGGCTCGGAGGACCTCGCGTGGAACCATGTATCATCCCACCGAGAGGCAGCGTTCGCGGTGGCAAAGATCGTAAGCTCTCTCTGCATCGTTCTTTTTAAGCTCTTGAGCATTTGTGTTGTATTCTCTTTGCTCGATTCGAAAGCGCGGGGCTTTGAAGCTTGGGCTGGCTTTCGCCTCCTCGACAACGAGATTCTCATCCTCAAGGTCTGTCCCTCTCTTTGGACGTCGATGGCTTTGGTTGGATTTGCTAGGGCTCGTGGCGCGGGTTTACTTGTTGTTGGGGGCTTCGTGCTTCGGCTCGTGCGCGAGGGTTTCTTTTGAATCTTAATTTAGGGTCCGTGCATTGATGGGGGTTTTGATGGGATTTCGTTTGTTTTTCTGTTTTGTGATGGTAGGAGGAGATGCAGAGGACGAATCTGGACGCCAGTCGCCCCCCGCTCGCCCCGCCCTTTCCTCCGTCGACGCCGTCAGCCCCCTCTCGCCCCGTAGCTTAGCCGGTGGACATCGCTCACCCTTGACGCCGCTACTGAACGCAGCTCGTTCCCCCGGTGGACGCCGCTCGCCGCTCGTCCAATCGCCCCGACGCCGCTCGCCCGGCCCGCCCCGACGCCTCTCGCCGCTCACCTTTCATGCTGGTAATCTCTGCTGCCCCCTCTCTCCGTCGTTTTGCGAAGTGTCGCAAAACTGAGCAAAGCCCTTTGCTGTCCTGCAGATTTCAGTTCTCCTTTAGGGTTGTTTTTTTTGCGCTGCCTATGCATTTCGTTCGTAAGAGAGGAGTGTGAAGGTGGGTATGTTCAAGGGAGCATTTACGGCATTCAATCAGGTCAAAAGTTTGGACAACGTAGAAATTGAAGGTGGGTATGAGACTCCCGATGTCTACGTGCATTGCTGGTACGTCAAAAAGCGTATATCTGAACAAGCTGAAATTATCCCCTCTCCTCTGTATCTTTCTCAGTCGTGTAGATTCAAAGCTAATTATTATGAGGATTTCCAGGTACACCGAGTTTGGGGGAGCGGTGCCTTATAGGCAAGCAGAGGATTTGGCATTCTCGGTCGTGAGGTTCATTCAGAACAGCGGTTCATTCATCAATTACTATATGGTAATCTTGACTTCCGTAGCATCTGTGGCTCTGTAACAATCACTTGATTTTGCCTTTCCATTATCCTGCGAATTATAATCATTAATTAACCTTCTTTTTTGTCTCGTTTTAAATGATTGCATACTTGCTTGTTCTTTATATGGGTCTTGTTCGTTGTCTTTAGTATTGCGGAGGAACCAACTTTGGCAGGACAGCTGGTGGTCTCTTCATTGCCACCAGCTATGACTACGATGCTCCTCTTGGTGAATATGGTATGTGACTTGGAATAGATTGTTAGTATCCTGGCGTGGGCAAGGCTAACTTTGCTCATGTGCCTCAATTTGTTTCACTTTGAGCATTCGATGGATCTAACAACTTTAAGACTGGAGTAATTGGTAACACCATCAGAAGTTTAACCGAGTGAAGGCAAATCTACATCTTGTTGCTTAAACATTAAACCTTTTAAAACTAAGTCTAGAAGTAATTCATGACATCCTATCATGGTGATTACTAAGTCATCTTCCTTACATCAGAATTTGCGTAAATGTTGCAGGTTTACTGAGGGAACCAAAGTGGAGTCACTTGAGAGATTTGCACAAAGCCATTAGGCAAAGTGAATGGGCTCTGGTTTCTGCTGATCTGCGCAGTGCGGTCACTTGGAAGTAATCAAGAGGTTTGGTTTCTCACGCCCCCTTAAAATGAATATGCATGAAAACACTCCCACAGCCTTGTGGGTTGTTAATTAAACTTTTACCTGTCAAATTCTATTTTTCTTAGGCTCACGTGTTCAAAGCTGGAAGCGGATGCGCGGCCTCCTGGCAAACTACGGCACGAAGTATTCTGTCATAGTCAATTTTGGAAACGGTCAATATGACTTGCCGCCTTGGTCCATCAGCATTCTTCCGGACTGCAAAACTGCTATTTACAACACTTTGCAAGGGTAAGGCACAGACCATTTGGTCCCAAATGTGGAAGCTTTTTAATAAGTTTTGTCACAAATTTCCAAAGTAGGCAGATGATGAGTTGGCTGATTTTAGAGGATGCCTTGATATTATTCCTGAAATGCTCGAACTGAGATTAGTGCTTTTGAATGTCAAATTTTTGTTAGTGCTTTTCTGGACCTTGTTGTTTTGCCATTCTTTGTTTTGCCATCAACAATGCTGCTGCTGTTTGGACTTCGATGATGAGCAGCCCGCATGTTGACGAGCTGACATGGAAAAAAGTTGCACGTGTCGCTGTTCAATTTTATTTGTTTTGTATTCTCTCTCATAAATGATAAACTTGTTTATTATTGTTGCGTTCATTTTTGTTTTGTTTAACTAAAAATGAAAAAAAAAAGAACCTGTTGGACCCTGGAACCGACCCTGGAACCTGTGAGAGGGTAGGTTCCAGGTTCCAGATTCCGACGGGTAGGTTCCAGGTTCCACAAAATGAGGAACCTGTACCCGAGGGTAGGTTCCAGGTTCCAAGCGGAACCTGTAAGGAACCTGGAACCGCTCACCCCTAGTAGTAGATGTCAAATTAGTAGCTAAAGGGAATAGTAACTACAAAGTGGGCAGGGCTAGAGTAAAGTTGAATCTGGAAACCCCTCTCAAAACAGGTGTATTGGTGAATTTTGACAGAAAAAGATTGTGGGTTGAATTTAAGTACGAAAGACTCCCGAGTTATTGTTATTCATGTGGGAAGATTGGGCATTATGCAACTAATTGTCCAGAAATTCCATATGAGGAAACGGGGTTAGCAAAGAACTTACCAGGAAGGTTTGGGCACTGGCTTCGCGCAAAGGCACGCGAGCTGAGTCCATATGGCAAAATTTTCTATGGCAAGCAAGAAATACAGCTAGAGGAGGAGGAAAGTGTGCCTGAGACTCCCATTCAGCCAACCCCTGAACCAGAACAGCATCAGAATGTAATGCAGCAAACCCAACCACTTGGCAATTTGAGCAATAATGAAACCTTCAACTTACAGGAATACCACCACACTATCTCTTCACAAGAATTAGTACTCTTTGCAGAGAAGGGCCCCCAGAAGCGAGGTAGTAGCTGCCTTGATGATGAATCTATCATGGTAATATATCAGGAACAGTTAAAAGAGGCTAAAGTAGAAATGGCGGAGAAGATAGCTGAGGAAAAAAAGCCAAACAAGGGAGAAAGCAAGAAGTACTAAGCTGTCCTCCTCAAAAAAAAGGGAAAAGATTATGTCCCTATGGTGCTCAATCATCAAAATCAGTAATGGTCGACACTACCCAGCTGGTTGAAACTCCTATTCGCGTGGCAAAAAAGTCTGCTCAATGGGCTCTGGTGGCTAGCCCTAATAAGCCACCAACTCATCCATAAAGATTATGAGCTGGAACTGTCATGGGCTGGGCACCCCCTTGACAGTTCAAGCGTTAAGGGTCTTAACGACTCAAGAAAGACACAATATTATCTTTATGATGGAAACTAAAAATCAGGAGCAGAAGGTGTTAAATTTGAGGCGGAGACTCCGTTTTCAGCATTGTTTTATAGTAAATCCAGAGGGAACAGCAGGGGGTTTAGCAATATTTTGGGACGAAGAGGTAATCCTAACCATAGATTCCTTCACAAAACATGTTATTTTCACCCAATGCCATCTGTCCACTAGCAACCAGCGCATGCATATCTCTTTTATACATGCACCGAATGACTTTAAGGAGCGAATACTGCTATGGGAGCATATTAATAGAGAGGGTAATCTTTATCATCTGCCATGGTTGTGTATCGGGGACTTCAACAAACTTCTTTATCAATGGGAAAAAGTGGGCAAGAAAAGAGTTGAAAATTACTGGATTGCAGCTTTCAGGGATTTCCTCAATCATTGTTCTTTGCTGGATATGGAATGCAAGGGGTGCGCATACACCTGGACAAACAAGAGACAGGAGAAAATCTGATCAAGGAACGTCTCGACAGAGTATTATGCAACTCAGATTGGCGAATTAAATATCCTAATGTAGAATGTATAGCCATACCAGCAATTAGCTCTGATCACACTCCAATTATTCTATCCACTTGTCCAGCAAACAAACGGAAGAGGAAGATTTTCAAGTATGAAGCTTTTTAGGCAGAGGAGGAGGAATGTAAGAGCATTGTCAGAAACACCTGGGCTGATCCTACTTCCCATCAGCTCAATGTGGCTGAGAAACTGCAGAATGTGGCAAAAAAGTTGGTTAAATGGAGCCAAGGAAAATTTACTAATGCAAAGAAGAGGCTAACTTGGCTGAATAGTGAACTACAAAAACTAATGAATGGTGCAGGGGTTCCTCAAGAAAGCAAGGCAGCTAAGGAACTAACAAAAGAAATCGAACAGTTGTGGCGACAAGAAGAAATGTACTGGGGAATGCGTTCTAGAATTAAGTGGTTAGCTTGGAGAGATAAAAACACTAAATTCTTCCATGCTACAACCATTCAAAGAAGAACCGAAACCAGATTGCCGCTGAAAAATTCAGAAGATGAATGGGTGCGAAATGAACAGCAACTAAAAGAGATGACAAACACATATTTCAAAAAGTTGTATGAATCAGCGGGACCACACAACTTCCAGCCCCTTCTACAACAAATACCAACCTCGGTGAATGCGGGAATGAACCAACGACTAGTAGAACTGTTTCTTTGGAAGAGATCATGCAAGCTATGCAACAATTAGGAGCCTATAAAGCTCCAGGACCGGATGGTATGCACGGTCTCTTCTTCAAAACTCACTGGTCATACATCTCTCAGGATATTTATACAGAGATACAGGGTTTTTTTAACACGGGCTATCTCAATCCAGCTATGAACAGCACGCTTATCACCCTTATTCCCAAAGTTCCAAATCCATAAAAGTTGGAACACTTTCGCCCCATTAGTCTGTGTAATTTCATTTACAAAATTATCTCAAAAGTGCTGACAAATAGATTAAAACCCCTGCTACCAACTCTAATTGCTGAGGAGCAGAGTGCATTTGTGGAAGGAAGGCTAATACAAGATAATATATTGCTGGTACAGGAAGTTCTCCACAGATTACGAACCCGGGAGAGAAAAAAGAAGTTTCAAGCACTCCTAAAGCTAGATATGCAGAAGGCATACGACAGGATCGAATAGGATTTTCTTAGTGCATGCCTAACCAAAATGGGCTTCTGCGCACAGTGGGTACAATGAGTGATGCAATGTGTCTCAACTGTTACTTTTAGTGTGAATTTTAATGGGAGTCGCTACCATCTTTCAAGCCTACATGTGGAATTCGACAAGGTGATCCTCTCTCCCCATATCTATTCATATTAGTAGCCAATGTTCTATTCTATATGATGGGTAAAGCTGTTGAAGATGGCACTATTAGAGGAATCCAGTTGAATAGTAGATGTCCCACCCTCTCACATTTACTATTTGCGGACGACTCAATTTTTTTCCTCCATGGTTCAATCCTAGAGTGTCAAAACCTAGCTACGATTCTACATGAATATTGTTATGCTTCTGGCCAGGCCATCAATTTAAACAAATCTGGTATATACTTCAGTAAATGCTGTCCACCAACCTTGAGGCGCAATATGGCCAATGAACTGAGAGTTCCAGAAATTGGAAAAACAGGGAAATATCTAGGGATCCCGACAGAATGGGGCTGCTCTAAAAAAGACATGTTTACGTGGATACTTGCAAGGATAAATATAAAACTTGAAAGCTGGAAAGAACATCTGTTATCAAAAGCAGGAAAGGAAATTTTGATAAAATCAGTTGTTCAGGCCATCCCTCAATATGCCATGGCCATATTCAAGATCCCTGTTTCTATATGTAAAGCTATTGAGAGGAGGATTGCAAGCTTTTGGTGGAAAAAAAAACAGTAAAAACGCTGGAATTCACTAGAAGAGTTGGGAAGCTTTGAAAATTAGAAAGAAGGAGGGAGGCCTAGGTTTCAAAGACCTAATTGCTTTCAACACAGCTATGTTGGGCAAACAAGCGTGGCGCATCTCACAAACTCCTCAGTCCTTATTGAGCAGAGTGATGAAAGGCCTCTATTACCCTCATGGAGACTTCTGGAAAGCTGGCCACGGATCCCGACCTTCATGGGGTTGGCAAAGTATAACTCGGGGTATGGATTCTATCAAGCCACACATTCTGTACTCGGTTGGGAACGGAAAAATCTATCAATCGAACGGATAAATGGATAATAAGTGGTCCAATTGGAGGCCCGGCAACAAAAAACGAACCAGAACATGTGGCGGCTCTAATTGAACCTAGAAACAGCAAATGGAATACCTAGCTAGTGGAGTCGATGTTCGATGACAGAATCGCTAAGGAAATACTTGCTACACCTATTGGAGGGCCAGACTCAACAAACAAACTAGTCTGGATACATAACAACTCTGGTATCTACTCAGTGAAGAGCGGTTATCACACAGTCAGAAAACATCCAGCAAGTATAGGCCAAACAGCAACCTCATCGCATCACGTTAATCCAGATTTATGGAAACTGATTTGGCAAGTAAAAACCCTCCCAAAAATCAGGTTTTTTCTCTGGCAAGCTTCCCATAATGCTCTATTGACACGGGAAAATTTATATAGAAGAAAGATCGTACCGGATCCCATCTGCCCCATCGTAGCAAAGAGGTTGAAACCATTGAACATCTCCTCCTACTCTGTCCATGGACAACCCTGATTTGGAGTTCCGCACCTCTGCGGATCAAGATATCAAGATATGCTTGCCTTGATGATTGGCTCGTTAAATGTAAAACCAACCCTCACCTTGCAAAATATGTTCCTCTTCGAGCGGCATCCCCTACACCCGCAGCAGGTTGTGTTTCAGGCGCAAATCCTCCACGAGACTCTCAGTTTCGCGACCCAACAATAGGAGAAAGAAAGGAGGCTTACCGCTAGACCTGATCGATGGCTACCACCGCCCCCTCATATGCTGAAAGTTAACATAAACGCCTCCTTCGCTGAGCCCAACGCTGCGGAAACAGAGATCGGAGGAAAATCACAAAACAGAGCTCATTGCGTGCATGCATGCGGGGATTACCGAGGATGTTTGGTGGATGGGTTCGTGAAAGTGGTGGAGGCGACATCGGCGGAACAGGCAGAAGCTTTGGCTCTGCTTGAAACCCTAGATCTACTTGCAACCCGTGTGGAACTCTCTCTGGAAGTACAAACTGACTGCTCTTCACTCGTGCAAGGACTTACTACTTCGACGGAAGTGAAGCGGCGAATTCAACCTCTCTGGACTGGGCCCGAGCAAACTGCAGACATTCGGGGACATTTCTCGGCCCACTATGGTCGAACAACAAACCGGCCTGCTGATTGGCTTGCAAAGGCCTGCCAGTGTAATTTTCTTCCCCCCAATTGGTTGTTCCACCCCCCGCCTGCTTTTCTAGACTTATTATGCACCGATGCTCTTGATGTAATTGTCCAAAACAGTGACTAAGTAATCAATCGTATAACGTATTTCTCGATAAAAAAAAAAGAATTATACAGGTTATGAAAAATAGCGATGAAAAATAGGAATGATCTTGGTTCCGCATAACTACAGAGTCCAATTGATTCTCCATATTAGTCATTCGTGTGCTCTCATTTTCATTCTCCATTCTTGTTGTTGAATGCGTTCAAATAGAAGATTTTCCTTTGGCCGTTTTGCATTACCTTGATTTTGCAAAATAAAGTCAAAAGAGATTAAGGTAGTATATGGAAGAGAAGTGGAAAGAATACAGCTCTTCAAAATTCATCCTTTCTTAGAGTGACTCTTGTAAAAGTCCAATCTCATATCAAAATTTCTTTATAAGTTCGAAGAGGTAACGCATGGTGATTAATCAAAATGCCCATTCCATATTCCATTAGAACTTGGTAAAAACACACGAAAGGGAGGCTTTCACTAGTTACATCAAAATTTGCAAAAGACAATCCCTATACATTCTCTGAGAATTGGAAAGAAATTCCTATAAATCGTTACTAAAATGCGTAAAAGAAAGTCCCATACATTCTGTTTAAAGAAGTAACCACTTAACAGTTATTCTGACAATTTCAGCATAATAGGCGAGAGTCTTTTGGAATTTTCACTGAACATAGTGAGACCAAAGCGATGAAATTTTTTCTAAAGTCAGAAGCATGAAGAGATGATCTATCATAAAATAAAGTAATTATTAACACAACACGTAACTCTCACCCTTCTTTGTCATGTCTATCACCTAGTCTATCTTTTCGCACGATTCTCACAAGTATAATCATCAAATCGTTAAACTCTCACCCTTTTTTTCGTAATAAAAAAGAATAAGTTGATTCATAGTGAAGGTCATCGTGCTTTCTAGCTATGATTATATAATGTTGTTGATTTTCCACTGACTAGCTAACTCCAAGATCAGAATACACTACTTATCCGTTCGAGAGAAATTTTTTGAGCGGAAAGAATGCTTACCAAACTTGTTTTTTACTACTCACGAAAAGCTCAAAATCGGACGTGATTCTAACAAAGACGATCTACCCTAGAATCGGTTTAAGTGGTCCATGTGTTTGGATTTGGTAGAGGGAGTTAGCATCATGGGAGTTCTCGGGTGAGCGTGCCTACGGTCGGGGCAACGATGCTGTGTTTTCGGAGTGCAACGTCAACATTGGGAAGCCAAAATATTATCCTTGATTCAAAGACAAACCACGAAGAAGATACATGCGAGTATGGATACATCAATGAAGGGCATTTTGATAAATTAACTATAAAGGGGTGTTTTTAATCAAAGAATTTTAGCACCACCCTTTTTGCAAACTAATCTTAATAAACATAACATTTTCCTTTTTCCCATTAATTTTTCAACATATAACTTACAAGCAGGCCCAACACCTTGGTACTAATACATAATGTTTATTTACCTCCAAAATTTGGGGGAATTTTTGCGTAATTTTTCAACAAATTTATTGTGCAACATCAAATTTGTAAAACATTTGTAAGAAGATTGTGGCATAATTAGGTATGTCGAGTATTGAAATATGGGAAGCAAAACTTATATTCCAACTCAAAATCTCAAATTTCCCATTGATGTCACTCAGGAACTGCAAAACGTATGGTCCATAATCATAGTGAGACCTTGACAATTGGGGTGGACCTAACCCTAATGTTGCCGATTTAGAAGGAACACAAGAAGGCTCATCAATCTGTCGTAGTGATTTTTTTTTTCTCTCTCTCAATAACCAGCAACTCCGGTGGATCTTTAAACACCCTTCAAGCCCTATAATTCAGTTAAGTTGAAGCCTTTGATCCACATGGATGGCTTGACAGTGAGTAACTCGCACGCAAATGAAATCATTTAAACAAACGACTTCCAATTTTTGAACTACAACCATTATTGCCCTAATAAACCACGCCAACTTCGACCGTCTAGGCAGGTTTTTTTCCTATTATCTTTTTCGAAGAAATGTAACTGTTGGTAGGCCCTCACTTTTTGACATGAGTATGAACTTAAAAGAGCTAGTTATATTAGAATAATTATGTTAGTGTTGAGTTGTATATCTTCTCATCTACTATGATCTGGCCCCATTATGCTAGATATTGGTGCACGGACTCATTTAATTTCTATTCAAAGTTACCACCGGTATGAGAATGATATATAATTATTTTCATATCGGAGGTGTAACAGTCAATCTACCTTATGATTGGAAAGATAAATGTTTGTCTGTGATTATTTTTAAATAGTAATTTCTGCATATAAAAATTTTATGATGTGAAATCCTATTTTTTCATAACGAGCTAAGGGGTAGGTATTGTTGGCCTAGAAGTAGCAATAAATTGGACTTTATTGAGATCATTCATGCGCCTATTACAAAGTATTTGAAGTGAGCCACTAAGTACTATACATCATTTGTGATCCGAAGGTTCTCTCTTCTTCTGACAATTGAGGTCACGAGCGTTGGTCACTTGACTACCTTAAAGCTCATGAAATATTTTGCAAGCTTTATGCATATATTAAGTCCATCTATTTGGCCAATGCATATAGCTTAATCTAGCATTTGGGCATGGTTGGTGGAGTTCAGATGGCTGACCTGTGGTTTCTTAATCGGAAATTCCCCCAATTCCTAATCAATTGCACAAACTTTGGGGATTGCAAATGTTCAAGAATAGCAAGCTTGTTATTGTCTCCATATAGGCATGCTGTTAATTAGAAAGTTTCTCCGCAAAAACAGATGTCGTGCCTAAACAACATAGCACGAGCTGTTTGGAGATTTATTCATAACGTGAATCGCGCTCGTGACCCCATGGAAGATGGCCCATTTAACTCAGGCCAACATATTGAAGGTCGGTCCTTCTTTTTTTACTTTTGGTAAACTTATTAAAGATTGGTCACAGTTAACATGAAGCTTCTTCATGCAACCTTAGTAGGGATAAAGATGGACGGTATCAACTGAGCTCACATTTGATGAGATTTAAGCACCTTCGGTGTGAATCTACTTTTGGAAAATGCTGCTGCAATTCCACACCCCTCATATAAATTAGTTTTTTTTCTATAAGCTCAATAAAATAGCTAGCGATAGTTTGACCACGAGCATCATGGGAAACCTTTATGATAAGTTAGAATTCTGAATCTGTGGGTACGTTTGTTTCCAAAAAAAAAAAAAAAGTTTCAAGATAAAAGGACAATATCTTACAAAAAATATCTTGAAACTTTTTTCTTTCTTTTCAGGTTAGGGAATTTGTTTTCCTACTTTAAGAATACATATATTCTTCAATTATAAATAAATTTTCTGTTTACTAATTATTTTCAGCAAACCAAATGTGTAAAAGTCAGAAAAACTAATTCATGAAAAAAAATTTCACTCGAATAAGGCTAACGAACTCTTGTCGCGTTTTCTTACCTTTACCAAAAAAGAAAAAAAAAACTCTTGTCACGTTGAATTGTTTGGGCTTGGACGCCCTTGCCCCAAAGAAAACGTATATATTAATTATTATAAATTTATTTTTCTATGTTAAGACTACTGCTAAAAGTGAATCATGAAATCGATGACTTACTGAGCCACCAGAATCACTAACTAATACTAATCTAATATTAATAAAATAGAACATACTTATAGAATAGAAGAAAACTGTCTTTTATGTATACTTCCCCAATAACACACCCTATATTGATAGTTGGGCAATAATTTGCTATATTACGATGGTGGTTTAAGCCATGTTAAACTTCCAAAGCCAAAGCATTGGGTAGTAGGGTAGTGCAACCAGTCCGACTCTACTCGAAAATTAGATCAAACGGGCCATAGAAACAGGTCCAATTTCTAGTTCCAGTGGAAACAACTTCAGTTCTAAGTTTTAAATTTTTTGAACCAATAGTAGAGGTGAGCATGATCCGGGTTGGTCCGGGCCACCCCTTAACCCTAGGACCAACCCGTACAATGTCGGTTCTCAATTTTTAGGACCGAGGATCGACCCTATTGAGCCTGGGACCAAGGATCGGACCGACCCATTGGGTTCGGTCCGGTTCCAAGGTCAACCCAGGACCGATCGATAATTTTTTTCGTCTTATTTTTTTATACTCCCTAAAAAAGCAAACTTATAAATTCAAATTACACATCCATCTACAATATGGCATTGTGCAACTAAACTATAAATACCAATACATATTTAGTAAATTTAAGATGACACAATAATAGAAATTTCGTATTTGCTAACCGCTTATCGAAATATGAGACAAGATGGAAAGTTCTTGTAATCATCTATCTTTACTATTCATAACACCATATGCAAATGTGTTTTCTTGCATTTGATCATGCAGAGTCCACTCAACCAAAAATGAGCTTCACACCACTTGACTAGCAAATCATCGTAGCAATTGCAGTACTACTCTACTCTTCAAAAACTTCTACCATTTGACACAAATTGAAAAGCAAAGTGCAGCTGAAATTCATTAATAAAATACAATTAAACCATAAAAAGTTCAAAATACTTAATATAAACCATGAATATATAACTTCACATCTTGTTAATTCACTTAAACTTCTAAACACCTGAAAACAAAACACACGACACATAATTAATACTCAACAAAAGTTTTAGATTGAAATTACTATTAGTGCTATTGATAGAACATCTCAATATAATATAATATAACAGACATTTTACTTAGGTTTGAATATATAAAAGAATTATAAATAATATAATATAATATAAAACTCTTAGGACCGAGGACCAACCCGCACAGTGTTGGTTCTGGAATTTCAGGACCAAGGACCGACCTAGTCCCCTTGGGAACCGGACCAAGACCAGCAAGGTTTGGCTGATCCAAGGTCGGTTTAGGATCGACCTTAGACCGCTACTCACCCCTAACCAATAGCATGTGGTTAGGTTTTAGGTTTTGGGTGCTAAACCCATCCATCCAAGAATCGGTTAGTACATGTTCTATGAAGTTGGAAGAAGATGATTTATCTTTCTTAAATGAGCTTAATTTCCAATTAATTTATATTTTGCTTGTTTTATATTGATATTTTACTTTGATCCATTTTGTTGCTCATACTATTTTCTTGTGACAATTATTTGTCTTGCTTTTTTAAAAATAGTGAAGCCAAAAACAAAAACAAAAAAAACAAAAAAAAAATCACTTCCCAGGCAGGCCCTAGAATCATAATGGACAAACAAGGTAAGTTCTAGGATCGATTCCAAAATAAACGCGGTAGGTCTTAGGTTCAAAAACTAAGAATAGTTCTAATAAGATAGGTTTAAAGTTCCGAAACCTAGAACCTACCTATCCTCAAATCGATTACCCCTAATTAGTAGGAAATTTTCACCGAGACTTGAATTAGCAAAAAAGAAACAGAACGTTAGGAGTAGCTACAATTTTGCACTGAAAATTCAAATTAAAGATGCATTTAAGATATGAGTTCTTGCATTAATTTTATAATAACGTAAAAATGAATTTCAATTTATATGTTCGAGTGTAAATTATGGACTAAAGTGCTTACTTGACGTTCTACATGGTTTAAAAAAGAGAGATAAAAAATAAGGAATATTGAAAAACATAGTAAATATTAAAAACATTAAAAGAAAGGGAAATTCGAAAGGTAAAAGAAGGGACGGACAAGGGAGGGAAGTGGCGCACTGTTGCCTGACTTTAGCAGATACCGACCAGGTGTCTTGCGACCTCGGTGATCCATGATTAGGGTTACACAGCCCCAGCCCAAATTAGACCTTGGCTAGCTTCTCGCGACCCAACTAGGAGTCTAGGACAATGGCCTCTCTCCCTCCCTCTCTCTCTCTGGCTTTGATTTTTTTTTTTTTTAAAGAACAAGATTTTGTCGATATTTTATCCAGCCTAAGAAACTCGCATGTAAGCACAAGATTGCCCGGTCAATGCTAACGTCATGCCGATGTGTCAACTCGCCTTAGTATTTTCATTTTTTGTTATAACAAAACGACCAATTCAAATATTAAGAAAAAGAACATATACTTTAAAGACCAAGTTGCACAAAAAGCATATATCCCTAATGTGTTTAATGTTACGTTTCTAAAAAGCATTTCTTGATTCAAAGAATCTATTTATATTGCAATGCAAGGGCTTTTTATTAACTTGATCAGTCCATGATACGGCACCGTCCAATCCGACGCGATGGAAGGGGGTCGCCTTCCAACTCGCCACCTCCTGCCTTACGTCTTCATCGACTCTCTCTCTCTCTCTCTCTCTCTCTCTCTCTCTCTCTCTCTCTCTCTCCCTGCTTTCATTTTCAACAAGCGTACCAGGAAAGCCAAATCCCAACTCTCTCGAACGGACCCATTGTACCGTTAGTTAACCCAGCTTTTGTTTTGCGTTCTCTGCTGCTTTGCGTGCGTGCGTGCGAGTGACGAGTGTTTGCTAGCTAGTTTAGCTCTCTTTAGGTTAAGGTAATGTGGTGCTTCGCGTCAGATTTCTCGCCTTTTGGGTGGTGGTAGGGGATGCTTTTGATTCGAGTGTGTCTGAAAGAGGAGGGATTCTAAGTCCGAACAGGAATCGATTTTGGGTTTGTCCGTGCCGTGTTGAGGCATTGAGGCGTTTGATGTCTTTTTTTTATTTCTGATGCAGTTGAATGTTATAGGATCTTGAACGGACTCCTTGCATGGTCATAGCGTTTTGACCACCGGTCCAATATGCACCTCTTGGTGCTGGAAGAGGTTTCTCTTAAGGAGAGAGAGAGAGTCGGCATCTAATGGTATCGTTGTAGATGTTAGTCTGATCTTACAATTTTTGAACTGTTACTCATTTGGCAGTTTTATCGCCCGACTTTCCGGTTGATTAACATGAGCGACATCGTGGCTCGATTCTTGTCGATAACAAGAGGAGTAGCGTGGTGTTGTTTTTTCCTTTGTCGAAGTGACGGAGTTCCCCCGCTGCTTTCCTTTCCTTTACCGCCATCTCGTGCGATTGAGGATGTGGCATTCCAATCATTTCCTAGGAACAAGTCGCTCTTATCCAGTATATGTTATGGACAGTGTTAGCCGATAGGTGTACAAGTATGTAAACTGTGAGTGTGGATTGGCAGTGAGAACCATCTAAGTTTCGAGGGTGGAACTACTCAAAACTTCACCATAGTCTATTTTGAAGATTACTAATGGAATCCAGTCTTACTGCAGCTATTAGTTTAGGAGACTAGACATAAGCTTGATATAAGCCAAATCATGATAAATCTAATTTGCAACATCTTTTATCTCTTTGCACCTTTTTCAATATTTTTCTGACAAGGGCATGCTGCATTGCATATAAGCATATTGCATATTTACGTCTGGTAACATCAAGCTTTCCCTGCTTATATCCAAGTCCAGTTTCAAATAACTTGTGAAAATCTAAAATAATATTATTATACAACATATTCACCCCTATTTAGGTTGTATCGTTAATCTCAACAAATATGACGGCCTTTTGAATGTTGCACTCTCTAAAGTTTTTGGAAATTATGCCGAGTAGGCCCAATGTTCTCATATATAGGAAAATTTATTTCTCAAAGTTCCTGGCCCTATTTCACTTCTTTGTAAAAGCATGCTCCAAGAATTCACAAATATGTATTTTTGCTCGCAAATCGACACCGACTGATAGACTATTTGTCACTACAAATGACTTTCAGTATTGTGAGATTATATATGCATGCTTTCTAGGGTATATCAATCTAGTAAGGCTAACGTCCTTTTTACATTAGAACACGTTATAATGCCTTAAAGAATATTTCGCTTAAATTTATTGGAGAAAAATCTACAAGTAATTTTGATGATATCCAAACTATCCTTAATATAATGTTTACTACGACATATGCATATATATATATATATATATATATATATATATTTAGAAAGGATTACACAATATTGATAGTGTGATCTAGTATTTGAAAGTATGCAACAGGTCCGGAAACAGTTTTTTGTGTAAATACTACCAATGGATCTAAAGATCAACTGATGACGATGTTCATATCGCAGCTACAAATATCAAGTCGTTGGTGTTATAACAACCATGAACATCTTATGAAGTTTGTTGGGTTAGCAAATTAGCCATTGTGGCTAAGATTTGCACAACAACATAATCCAGTTGAAAGTAGTAATTTGAGAATCCAAGTCGTCTAATAAGTCTATCAGAGACTACAGTGATGGGACAGTGGCAAATGCTATACTTAAGTAGACTACAAATGTTCAAGAAAAAAAGAACTATATGGGCAGTTCTATTCTTGGATAGACTCCAATGGTTCCTTGCTTTTTTTTTCTTCTTTTTTTCATCCTAGAACCACCATACAGCCGGCAGCCAGTGGCGTAAACCAGGGAAAGCACTAGTGCGGGGGCCCACCTCCCACAACACTCCACTTTAGTCACACAATGGGAGCACAGAGTTTCGAACCCCTTCCCTCCCGAATGAGAGGGCAGGGCGCGAACTAGCGCGTCCACCGCAGGGTGAGTGGTTCCTTGCTTGTTTGATCTTCTCTTAATGGGCAAATTGGAGATGAATATAAGAGAAAAGACCTAAGAAGCCAAGGAGGAGAAAGAGAACAACATTATCTAAAGATTTGCATTATGCTTTGTTCCTAACTATACACTCTTGCCCAAAGTGTTTCGTTAAGTTTTGTATTCATGATATTTGAGTAATTGTGTTCTAGATTAAATGTAGAGGGTAAGAATTGCAATTGGGTCTTGATAATGTGATTTATCTTATAATAAGACTACTGTTTGCCTATTGTAATTGTCTGAGTAGCTTACACATGCAATCCAGCCTGATTTGTGGCTATTAGTCTGAAGAGTGAACGTAAACTTGGAGATAAAGCCAAACCACTATATATCATTGTGTGTTATTGTTTTACTCTCTCTTACTCTCACAAGCACAGATCACAAACTTCGAAACATCATCTTGACCTTATCTTTACTTAGCATTAGCTAATTTCTGTGAAAAATTGTCAAGTTTTCTTTAAAAACCTATTCACCCCCTCTAGGTTGTATTATTAGCTCCCAACAAATTAGTTGCTTTGGAGCAACAAAAAGCTACTAAAAAAGTCTTGAAACTTGCTAAATATAATAGAAGATGTTCTTTTCATATATTTTTCTCTCTTGAAGTAAATACACATATTTTTTATATTCTTCCTTTTTGAAGCTTTTGGTGTTTCGGAGACAAAAAGAATAACTCTCCAATCAGATTATTCAACTGGAAAAGCAATCGATGCAAAAACAAACCTTGAAATTGGAAATTGAACAATTGAGAAGATCATTAAATGTCATGAAGCACATGAAAGACGAGGATGATACTGAAATTTTGAAAATAATTATTTTGCTAGTGGATATGAGGGGAAAATAGGGAATCTTGAGGATGTAGAAGTGCTGAATCGAGCTATCATAGTAAAGGTGCATAATCGCAATAATGAGCTTCAAGAAGCTCGAATAAAATTGATCAATGTAAGTTTGCTTTTTCTCTTCTTTTTTTATGGTGAGATTTTTAAATTTTTTTGCAGGGAATCATGTTCACTCGTATCATTTGTCATATTTTTTCATTTTTGGTTTGCTATCTTCAGTTACTTCATTCAATACAAGTTTCTGTTGCAGCTGTACATCATTGATTGACTTAGCTAAGGTGCCAAATTAAACTTAATTTGCAAGTATCAAAAGACATACATAGTGATTTTAAAGTCGATGGCAATGTTCAAGGTTGACAGAAAACTCCAATCCTCCAGTGAAGCTGCACCTAAATAAGTACGTATTTGCTTGCGCCATAGTGACCTCCGTGACCCCCTTTTGCTTGGGGGATTGACCATAACCAATCAAAAGGGACCTCATGGAGGCCACCACGGCGGACCCAAGGGCATACTTCTTCTAAGGCAGCTTTACTCGATCAACTTAGGTTAGACATTTCCATCGACTTTAAAAATTACTAGATTTGTCTTCTAAGACTTGCAAAGTAAGTCAATTAACACCTTAGGCAAGTTAATTAGTGGTGTACAATAGCTACAAGAGAAACTCATGTTGAGTGAAATAACAGAAGACAACATCCTCAACTATATGAAATTCAATTTAAGTCTAGTACCGAAGCTCATTATTCCTTACCAATTAATTGGGAACTCTACTTCTTTATTATTATTTCATATCTTTATGTGCACGGAACTTCTGGCCTTTCTTTGTGTTTTTTATTTAGTCCCTTCATCCCTAAACAAATTAATCCTCTCTTCATTATTCTTTTTTACCCAGAACGCTTTTCACTCTCAAGTTCAGTAAGCTCCCATCTCTTCAAACCTCCATTAATCTTTTCTCTCATTCTCGCTCAACTCACTCACCATTCTTCGAGCAATTCACTCATATCTGCACCCTTAAACCCATGAATTTGGAGGCAAGTGTCGTGTGCACTCAAAGAAAAGAGATACACCCAGAACACATGGAGAGAGAGAGAGAACGCGTGTATCTGCATATATTGAAAATACATTCACTCAAACGACACTTATACAGAAGACACATTCAGCAAAGACAATTTGTGATCTAACATGTCATCACAAACACATACGCGGGAGATATCTAATTGACTCTCACGCACGATAATATAATATTTCAATTTCAGTATATGCCTAATGAATTCTCCAGCAATAACCACCAAACTTTCTCAAATTACCACACTGACATTACCGAATTATTCTAGAGAATCGAGAGCTTAACACGTGCAAACATGGGAGGCTTATCAGAATCGAGATTCTTGGAATTAACTAACAAATGAATTCATCTAGCCTATGCAACTAGCACAGTGGATGAATAAAACAGATGAGGTGATCATGGTCAGACCGGAGGTTACGTCTATTAGTAACGCAGTTCAGACATTTAAATGAATAATTATTAAGCATCAAGTCAGAGAACAACACGATGACAAGTTGGTGGAAATCAAGACACGTTCAACATGAAACTATCACGGTAGAGTTGAGATCACGGATATAAGCTCTGACGTGTATGATTTTAAAGCTAGGAAGAACTAGATTCTCATCCTCTGTTTTCATTTTCATACATCTAAACCAGAAGATACTCAGTTAGATCTAGCGAAAGGTGATTACCTGCAGCGACGGCTGATGGCTTTGAACAAAACAATCACCGAGGCGCTCTAGAAGGCTTGAATTTGCGAAGGAGTCATTGGCAGCAACTGGTCGAACTTTTCATTCAACAATGGCACTCCAAAAAGCAGGGACAAGCAGGAAAATTCCAGAGCAGCTCGGCGATGACGAACAGCCGCTGTAGGCAGGGTTACGACATCCTGAAATGGTGGACCATGAATGCTGATGTCAATTAACCGTGAAGAAACTCCTGGAAAGCGATGGGATCAAAGTGTGTTTAAACTGCCGTTAGACCCTCAAACAGTATGGTTTTTTCCCCTCAAACCTCGGTCACATAACTAGGACTCGACCCACCAGAGCAGAGCAGAGATGCAATAATTACCTTGGAGATGCAGTAGATGGTCACGAACACCGATCGAACGTAGAACTCAAAAGTCCTGGGAGCGTCTCCACCGACGGTCCGGGCCGAGGGGGGAAGAAATCTCGACCGAGATCTGTGCTTTCCGGACTACCCTCTGGCGGAACAGGGGCGAACAGAGAGGTGGTGGAGGTCTGCAAAATCTAAAACAAACCCGTGAGAGCTTTCTAGGGACATATTGCAACTCCAAAACTGATGCTCTGTCTCCTTGCTCTGGTCTTCTCTCGGCTGTGAATCGCATCACACCCCCACCGCCCCCGCGGACGCCTATCGGATTGGCTTTGTTCTGGAAGAAGAAGAGTCATTACGGAGCGTCGGTTAGATGAGAGCGATTCTCTCGGTTCTTTTGGGGTTTTCTGTAAATTTCAAATTTTTATAATGCACTGTTGTCACTATAAAAATTTTAAAATAGAGAAAAACATGCGTACTTTTATTTATTCTATGTGATATTATAAGCTTAGTAATTTGAAAATTTACATCGTACTAATTAAATAGTAAATCTTACATTGCCCTACTAATTAAAGAAAAAAGGAGAGGAGAATTTTTTTTTTTTAAGAAAAGAGAAATAGTAGTCTTACTCACCAAAAAGCTTCGAACAATAATACTTTTATTTACTCGATTTGATAATATAAGTCTTATTTGAGGTGCGATTGCTTGTGTAGTATAAAAACAAATAGGTTATGATATGGAGAAGGAACAAAGAATATGCCATGTGAAATACTATGATGGAATTATGAACGTTAATTCCATTTTTATTTTTGGCGAGAGAAGAATGAGTCTTGAATGCAGTGTCTTCGAGCACCAAAGCCTATATGTGTTTAGTTTGATTATATGTTATCAAAAATAGAGGAAAAAATAACCAAGCTTATATCATCAAATTGAGTAAATGAAAGTATTATTCCTCATAGCTTTCTTGATAAATAAAACTATTATTTCTCTTTCCATTAAGAAAAAAAGCTTTTTTTCCTCTTCTTTTTTCTTTCTAGTCAATACAGTAGAGCGTACTAGTACATAATATCTATAATCAGTAATAAGTCTGCCTCTAGTACTGATAGTAAAATTCCCTTACTAAAAATTATTTAAATAATTGATGATCAGAAATAGATTGTTGGTACAATATGCCAGACTTGTGTACAATGTATATGTGGAAAGTGAAAACTATCTCAACGTGGAATTTCTTTTGTAAGATTATTTATAACTTATCAGATAGAAATGATTAAAACTTTAGAATTAAAATACGTGGAAGACAAAGTAAAATCTTTAATTTAGGCATTTTTCCATTGATAGAAATATTCACAAAGTAATTATTTGAAGATATTTTGAGAAAGAAAACGATTGTAATTCCTAAAAGGCGTGGATACTAATTTTTAGCGAGCTAAAGAATTTCAAATATCAACAATTACTATAACTTTTTTTCTCCTAACCGGACAAGGTATATAGATATTAACTTTTTTTTCGACTGCTTAAGTGTCAAAATTTCTAAAAAAAACGTTTACTTGAATATTATAATTTTCAATCGATAACTTAAGTTTTAAAAATTCTTAAAATGTTTCCCCAAATGCTGGAAATCCAAAGGCCTCTTGTGATGAACGTTTTTAAAAAGTTATAGAAATAAAATCCAAATCTCAATCTGGATCCGAGGCTGCAAGGACCCAGGGACAACCTCCATTGCCAGTCATGGGGAGGAAGTGATTAGGCCATATATTGTTACTTGGTCAAGTCATTTTGTCAAGTACTACTAGAGTTACTAAAAGTATCACCAAAGCGATCTCGCTAAATGATGTTTGCAGTTTCCACGACCTTAGACAAAGACAACGATGAAGGACTCAATGAAGAGGAAGACATTTTAGCGTTCTCGCAAAAATTTAATGATAAATTTTGATGGAAGCTAATGTGGGGTAAATGTGTTATAAGAATACACTAGTTTGGAGTTTTTGATAATCTAAAAATTAGTTTTAATAAATTTGTCGCGGCATATCGGTTTGGGACAAAATTGTCGTAAGTATATTAATTTTGGTTTTTTCGTGATATAACCTATTAATTGATCGGCATTAAGTCCACATGTCACCTATGTTAGCAATTTATGGCAATATTTGACAGAAGCTTATGAATGGCAAATATATCGCGCGTGTACTATTTTAAGTTTTTTTGTAGACAAAAAATTAATCTTTTGTAAATTTGTCACAGATATACCAGTTTGGAATTTTGCATTATATTAACCCTATTATAAAATTAATTCAAGTTAATGGGGGCAAAGTAAAAATAAAAAAAAATAAAAACTCACGAAACTTTACAACTTTCATTAAATAAAAAAAAAAAACTGAGTGTAAATAGTAGGGAAAATGCAGAACAACGCACCACCGTGTTTGTGCTTCTACCGTTAACTTTGCTGGTAGTTACCAGTTTCGCCATTCCGGATGTTGCTTTTGTTTTCATTTTTTATTTATTTATGGAAATACATGAGAAGTACGTAAACTTCACAATAAAGCAAATCGAAGTAAAGCAAAGTCCAGATAATTACAAGACAAAGTGAAATCCAAAAAAAGAAAAAGGAAAATTATCAGAGCACCAAGGTTAAGCACACACTTGTTCCATAAGAATGGATTAGTCTAGCAAAATAATTGTTGACCAATCACTGAATCTTATATCATTGTCAATAATAAGCACACGCTGAAAATTTCTTTTCCAATAACTATAGCATTGTCAATTGACAGTGTATGCCTAGGTTTGGCTTCCTTTACACCACCCCGTACAAATATAGCCACAACAGGTTAAATAAACACATTGCTCCTAGATCTAAAATTAGATTGTGAGAATTCAAACTCTCAAATCTAGAATTGAACCAAGAGAAAAGAACTATCATATTTAGATCGAAAAAGAAGAAAAATAAAATAAAATAAACAAGAAAATATAAATAGAATCAACAAGAGAGCGAGGGAGGATGAGACTAACTCAAACTCTTCACTATAGCTTTAGGTTGAACAAAACACAAATATAATAACCACTCTACCACTTTTCACCTAAAAACTACTATTATCTATATTAAAATATATAAAATGAAGTGCATTTAAATAGTGAAAAAAGTGACGAAGCATATTTAGGATTTTTTAATTGTTTTAATTAATTTCAGACTTTACTCATTACATTGTTAGTTATAATTGTACCATTGAACATTTTGCTACTTATTTAAAAAATATACATTACAATCTTAAATGAATGTGTTTATGCTCGTAGTATTGCTAACCTAAATCTTTTATTCCAACGCCTATTGCATTAAAATATTTTTTATTATGATGCATAATGGAATGAGGAGCATGGATTGCATTTTTCGCTTAGAGTAGTGGGTTGATTTTTTTTCTAATTTGAAAAATGAGGTAGTATGATATCATTATATTCGTGGCAAAACTTAAATAGTGCATGTGACGTGGCTTTTTAGAGTTATGGGTTAAAAGTTTTCGTTTTATCTTTCCATTTCAAATTGGAAAATATGCAATCAATGATATTATTTTTTCTTATGGCAATCCTCCGACCGAAAAATGAAGCCCAACTATTTTTTTTTTTCTTATTTTAACTTTCAACTCATTCTCAAACTTTTATCCCGCCTATTTGCAAACCGTAGGATTCGGACTCCACATATGAAACTCTAAAAAGGTGGAGAATCAAACTCTTCACTTACTCATTCCCATGTATGAAGGGTGGACAACAGTGGTTAAGCCTAACTAATTGACAAGGTCAAAAATGATCAATGTAAGAGAAAGTCTACCACGTAAGAGCTTTAGCTTTAAAACATCATCTTCACCTTTTTAATTGTGCATATTGGTCGAATTAAAAGCAAAAAACGATTCATTTGGGTTTTTACTTAGATGAGAGCAATGTTCCACTACTGGAACTGCTGAGTGGTTGGAGGATTAGGTTCTCCAGTTTTACTAATGATGATGCCTACAAATTGCCGGTGTTTTGCAATAAAAATTCGTTTGTTTAGAATAAATCGTCAGACTCCTTCACTGCTTTGGTGATGTAGACTGATGTTTTTAGAATGACAATTTGTAGAATTTGTTAGGCTAGAAAATTCATGCCCTGCATCTAAACAAGCTTGGCTCGTTATTGTGGACACGGCCAAGTCTTTAACACCAACAGACAGGCAGAAATAAGGCCAACTGCACTTCTCTTCAAATATCAAACGTACTGCCAAGCACAATAAACTGTAGCCCAGAATGCCTGTGGTCTCAACAGTATCATTGCCACATCTTGCAGCAAATACAGAAAACAAATTCCGTCTCTTTAAAATGAAGATTATCACATCAACAAAAATTATTAGAACATATCAGACTTCCAATTCTTTACAGAGCTACTTCTGGTCGATTTTTCCCCTTTCTTGGAGATCTTGTTGATCCAACAGTTCCAATGCCGTCCTTCAGATGCTCCACCACTTGTTTCCATTTCTCTTGCTTCTTTTTCATACTGTCTTCCTTTGCTGCTGGACAAAAGAAATGCATGCTATGAAATAGAAGTGACTGAACTGCCTTCCCATTAAGGCTATTAAGAACCAACCAATACTCAAGTTAAAATGGCACTCATAATCATTCCACTACATACAGTTACTTAAAAGTAAGGTTAAAAGTACCTTTTGAGCGGTGGCGCTGTTATGATGCATCTCTGCGACAAGTTGGTTGGCTTCTCTTTGTCTGACTACTTCATCCTGTTCACTTAACAAAGATGAAAGTAAGAAAATAATGACACAAACACAGACTGGAAACACAGAATGATTGAACCTCACCTTTTTTCTTCTGATTCAATGGACAATATCTTGAGTCATGGCCTTGCTTGAAGCACAAATGACATGCGATTTCTGTGCCTTGGCTTGACTCTTTGAATCCATATTTAGATTCTCCTTCCTCTGTTATCCTTATCTCTTTAGGCCTACCGGGCACAATCCGAGGCGTTGGTGCCACCTAAGGTTCTCTATCACTGAAAGGCCAAATGAGTGAAAGGGGGGTGCACATTATTAGCCGATACTGAATGAGAGAATTGATTTTTTAGACCTCCTCCTATTAATTTATGATATAATGCCGAGCTGTAAGAGAAATTCAACAAATAATATTTCGAGGAGGAAAAATAGAGAAAGATACATGGGACATCCGTCGAATCTAGACAGGTGAAGAAAAGTCTAAAAACAGGAAGTGCATCAACTTAAACTCGAGTGCAACTGGGAAGATAAGCAATGTGAGCACATGAAGACTACTCCAATTAATGACAAGGGACGTGAGAAACTAAATTATC
This sequence comes from Eucalyptus grandis, assembly GCF_016545825.1. Classification (NCBI taxonomy): domain Eukaryota; kingdom Viridiplantae; phylum Streptophyta; class Magnoliopsida; order Myrtales; family Myrtaceae; genus Eucalyptus; species Eucalyptus grandis. Next base: position 23,548,924 of record NC_052614.1, on the reverse strand, counting down.
AATTAGATTCCAAAGTAGCATGTTCACGAGAGATGATCTTTGTTACAAGCTAAAGCAATATCAATCAAGCTTTAATATCCCAAATAAGGCGCAATTGCAAAAGCACATCACTCAATTCTAGCAACCTTGTTCTTCACACCAGAAATATTTTCAAATTTGGATACAGAACCTCTGCAATAAGATCTCAATGTCACAAAATTTTGATTCTGAGACTTCCAACCGTGGTGGATACATCCATTTTAAGACAGCAGCTTCCCAAAGTAAGAAACTCCAAGCTATTTATTAACCCAACAAAGTTCAGCAGGCAGACTTTGAATAACTTCCACTCTAGCATGAAGATCCAAACCTGAATCACAAACAACTCTCTCCAAAAGACCACCATGCAGGTGCCAATTATGATAACAAATTGAAATACAATTGTCCAAATTTCAGTACAGAAACCTCGTAAGTTAACTGACAGTTTTAGCTCTGCCATGCCTCTGTTGAACGTAATCAGGGCAATGTGGGATAACAGTGCAAACATCCTTTACAGTTCGAAGGGTTCATCGTCAGCAATTAGGAAAAGTCCAAGAAATTAAGCTTCTGATCCTCTGATGACTTTGTTTCCTTTTAGAAGTGCCTTTCGGAAGCTCTTTTCGATATTTCAGCGTTTACTTCACAATCAGCACAATAATAACCATATCCTGTCAGTGAACCAAATGAAATCAATATTGACAGGCATCTACTAATAATACCCCAAAGTTTACAGATCTTTGTTTGTCAAACTCAATGTTGATTTCCTTTTTGAACTCTTCCAATCCCAACTAATAGGAATCCAAAAGCATCCACCCCAGAAGCTTTCATCAAGTTAGTATAGTTATACAACTTAAGTTGCTTGCTTTTGTGGGATATAGTATAATTCTTTCCTTACAGTTTTCAAATGGCAGGACAAAGTGAAGTTTCTTTAGGAAATTGATGGAAACGCTTTCCATGTTTTCTTTTCAACAAGTAAATGCACTAATGAGAGCTTATGCACAACGTAAGGGATTATTTCACAGTGAAGTCAATTGTGTCAAAAGACATTATTATTCATGTCTTCCATCTTGATTATTTGCTAGACTCTTTAACAGTTCAGGCAAATGACATATGGCATTACTAACTCTACAGACATTAAGAAGTATTCTTTGGGCTAAACTATTGTTTGGCTTGGATTTTTAGGAATATCCTGGATTCAAAGCAAATGAACATGGATTCATAGTCAGCAAACTTCAAATTGCAATTTTCTCAACTGATTCAAATAAGTCACGATAGTTTTGCTTCCGAATTGTTTTCTTGTTTATTCACGACCACATCACTAGAAGAGTCTGCTCTTGCATTTGTAGTTTCTCAACCGATACAATTACCTTAATCAACTAATGCAAACGATTTGGTGAAATAATATGTGCGGAACACAATAGTTGGACAAACTTCGTCCCAAGTCAGTAGTGTCTGCACACTAGGGGATGCCCACTAAATATGTTCCTTTTGCACCTTAAATTCAATCTTAAGCATACCTTAGAAACATGCAGTCATGAAATGCATGGTGAGTGCAGAGCAAACGAAAACCTAATATCAGAAGGATCTCCATGAAGGGTACTTCATTTAGCAATTCTTGACCTACACAATTACCATTAGCATTCTATTAAAAAGCCCACATACATCAGTTTTTATTCTGTAATTCCAGCATTCCGGAATCAATCACACGTGGAGACTCTTTATTTTTCTGCATAGGATGTCGCATCTTACCTGAAGACTAATGGCAAATGATGCACTTAGAAGGCCTATTGATCTATTTCCATTACTGGCATGACCAGCAGAAACATTTTGCCAGAGTACACATAAACTTCCCCCGAACATCTCCCGCGGATTCCTGGAATTCACATAGGAAAATGATAACACTGTCACTATTGAAAAGGTTATAAATCTTCTAACGGGAAATAAAATGAAACTTGGGTGATAGATCTCAAAGAGAAAAGGTAGCTTACCTGCTTTATGTACCGTTGTTAGGAAATGTGGATCATCTGAACTATTCTGACTCATCCCAGTCAATTTCTCCAAGTTCTATCGTTCCACGATTGAGGCAAACGGCATTTTCTCGTAACTTCGATAAAGTCGCGTTCCAGACAATTCTGGTATTCTTTTAAGTGACATGCATCCAGAAATGTCCAGTTCCATTAAGTGGTCCAAATTCTGGAGCCCTCGAAGCTCAGTCAACTTTTCACAATTTTGCACAACCAGACTGATCAAGTTGTTACACGATGACAAATCTGGTAAGATCTCAATCGAGGAACATCCTGAGATGGCAATATGTTTTAGAGATGTCGACTCCTCAAGCCCCGCGATCTCCCGAAGTTCATGACAATTAGACAGGAACAATTTCTGTAACTTAGGAAAATTTGACAAGTTTGGGAATTTTGCTAAGGTCTTGCAATCTTCAATCCATAAACTCGCGCAAGACGTGAATCCCTCTAGGTTCTGAATGTCATAAAGCTTGTCATTGCAGTTGATTGCCAACTTTTGCAAGGTGTCAAAGCAACATAAATCTGGTAACCTTCCAAATGAAGTGCACCCAGAGATATTGAGCACTTCCAAGAACTCTAACCTATTAAGGCCTTGAATTTCGACTAAGCTTTTGCAATATTGAGCATCTAATATCTTCATACCCTCTGATTTTGGAAGGTCAAGCCTTTTAATTGAAGTGCACCTAGAGATATTCAGCACTTTCAAGAACTCCAACCTAGCCAGACCTTGTATTTCAACTAGGTTTTTGCAATTTTTAGCACCTAATATCTTCAAACCCTCAGATTTTGGGAGGTTCAGCCTTCTAATTGAAGTGCACCCAGAGATATTCAGCACTTCCAAGAACACTAACCTATCAAGGCCTTGAATTCCAACTAAGTTTTTGCAATTTTGAGCATATAATTTCTTCAAACCTTTGAGTTTTGGAAGATCTAGCCTTTCAATCGAAGTGCACCAAGAAATATTCAACACTTCCAAGAACCCCAACCCATCAAAGCCTTGAATTTTGGCTAACTTTTTGCAATATTGAGCAAATAATTTCTTCATGCCCTCAGATTTTGGAAGGTCCACCCTTAGAATTGAAGCACACTGAGAGATATATAACTCTTCCAATAACTCCAACCTATTGAGGCCTTGAATTTCAACTAAGTTTTCACAATTTTCAACAAATAATTTCTTCATGACCTTGGACTTCGGAAGGTCCAGCCTTTCAATTGAAGTACACCCAGAGATATTCAGCACTTTTAAGAACTCCAATCTACCAAGATCTTGAATTTCAACTAAGTTTTTGCAATATTGAGCATCTAATATATTCAGATCCTTGGATTTTGAAAGGTCCAGCTTTTTTATTGAAGCGCAACCAAAGATATATAGCTCTTTCAAGAACTCCAACCTATTGAGACCTTGAATTTTGACTAAGTTTTTGCAATATCCAACATTTAATATCTTTAGACACTCAGATTTTGAAAGATCCAACCTTTCAATTGAAGCACATTGAGAGATATATAGCTCTTTTAAGAACATTAACCTATCAAGGCCTTCAATTTGGACCAAGTTTTTGCAATTTTGAGCATGAAATATCTCAAGACTCTCGAAATTTGGAAGGTCCAGTCGTTCAATTGAAGCACACCTAGAGATATATAGCCCTTCCAAGAATTTTAACCTATCAACGCCTTGAATTTCGACTAAGTTTTCGCAATCTTCAGCATTTAATATCTTCAAACACTCAAATTTTGGAAGGTCAAGCCTTTCAATTGAAGCGCATTGGGATATATATAGCAGTTCCAAGAACTCTAAACTATCGAGGCCTTGAATTTTGACTAAGTTTTTGCAATTTTTAGCACATAATATCTTCAAGCCCTCGAATTTTAAAGCGTCTTGCGTTAAAAGGCTAGGACGGAAAAACTTAAACCCCTTCAACAACTCCAATTTCTCGAGGCGGTGAATTTCAACTAACTCTTCCCAATTTTCAGGTAGGCCCTCAAATTTTGGAAGGTCTAACCTTTCGATAGAAGCGCACCTAGAGATATATATCTCTTCCAAGAACTCCAATTTATCGAGGCCTTGAATTTCGACTAAGTTTCTGCAATTTTTAACAACTAATTTCCTCATGCCCTTGGATTTCGAAAGGTCCAACCTTTCAATTGAAGCACACTGAGATATATATAGGAGTTCCAAGAATTCCAACCTATCAAGACCTTGAATTTCGACTAATTTTTCACAACTTTTAGCAAATAATGTCCTCATGCCCTTGGATTTTGGAAGGTCTAGCCTTTCAATTGAAGTGCACCCAGAAATACGTAGCATTTTTAAGAACTCAAATCTATCAAGGCCTTGAATTTCGACTAAGTCTTTGCAATTTTCAGCATCTAATCTTTTTAGACCCTTAGATTTTGGAAGGTCCAACATTTCAATTGAAGTGCATTGAGAGATATGTAGCTCTTCCAAGAACTCCAACCTCCTAAGGCCTTGAATTTCGACCAGGTTTTCACAATATTCAGCATGTAGTTTCTTCATGCCCTCGGATTTTGGAAGGTCAAGCCTTTCAATTGAAGCGCACCAAAAGATATTTAAATCTTCCAAGGACTCCAACATATCCAGGCCTTGAATTTCAACTAAGTTTTGCAACATTCAGCATGCAATTTCTTTATGCCCTTGGATTTTGAAAGGTCTAGCCTTTCAATCGAAGCGCATTGAGAGATATCTAGCTCTTCCAAGAACTCAATCCTATCAAAACCTTGAATTTCATCCAAGTTTTCACAATTTCTAGCATTTAATATCTTCAGGCCTTTAGATTTTGGAAGGTTCAGCCTTTCAATTGAAGTGCATCCAAAGATACATAGCATTTTCAAGAACTCCAATTTATCAACACCTTGAATTTCGACTAAATTTCAACTAAATTATTGAGGCCTTGAATTTCAACTAAATTTTTGCAATATTCAGCGTGTACTTTCTTCATGCCCTCAGAATTTGCAAGCTTCAGCCTTTCAATTGAAGCACACTTAGAAATATGTAACACTTTCAAGAATTTCAGCCTATTGAGACCTTTAATTTTCACTAAGTTTTCACAATCTTCAGCATGTATTTTCTTCATGCCTTCAAAATTTGGAAGGTCCAGCCTTTTAATTGAAGCACACCCTGCAATGCTCAAGCTTTCCAAATATTTCAATTTGTCAAACCTTGAACTTCACGTATATTATCGCAACACTCGGCTGATAATGTCCTCAGATGGTTTAAGTGGGAAACATCCAATGTTTTCATAAATTGGCAGCCACGTATTTCTAAGATTTCCAACTTGAAGGGATCGTAAGGGGATTTTTGTAATTCTGATTCTTCAACATTTGTCAGTTGAGAGCATTCTGAATGTTGTAATAGTGTCGATCGAAGCTCCCAGATGCACTCAAGAAATTTGCAGTCAAGAAGTCGTAATTCCTTGAGATGGTTTAGGTGGGAAAGTGAAGGCAATTTGCGACTTTGACAAGTGATGCTCAAACATGTTAAGCTAGAAGGAAGCTCCAGCAGAAATTGGAGCCTTCGGTAACCATGAAAATGAGGGCGTGGTAGGGAAGAAAGACTACGGATGCTTTCTGTTTCTGACATTTTCCCTCCCAGTTTATAGCAGCCTGAAGCATCTAAGATTCGGAGGTTTCTCAGCTTTCCAATACCATAGGGTAAATCTTTTATCCCAGTGCCACTAATATTCAGAATTTCTAGATTCTGCAGAGCCCCTATTTCGTCTGGTACTACAGAAATATTTTGACAACCTTGTAAAAGGAGTTGCTCCAATGCTTTTAATTTACCCGCTTCTAGTGGCAGCTCCTTGAGACTAATACATCCCGTCAAGTCCAAGCGAACCATACTCTTCATGTCTCCAATCGAAGAGTCAATTTGCTCCAATCTCCAACAACCTTTTAGGATAAGAACCTCCAAATTCTTAAAAGCTGATAGGAAGAATGTTCGTTCTAAAGATGAACAACGTGTAAGGTCAAGAAACTTTAGCTCCTCTGCCATCTGATAAAAAAATACAATAATCGTCGAGGGTTCAGCACAGAGTGATTATAATTCAACAGAAAGCCAGAAAAAAATTGGAAAACAAAGACTTGTTCTGCATCTTACCATGATGGAATTCCATCCTCCCCATTTATCTGAAATCTTGCTTTTTGACAAATCAAGTGCAACTAATTCCTTTAAATGAATTCTGCTTCAAAAGTCAAGGGACAATTCTGCCACTAAAGCCATCTTAACTCCTCAATTGAGTTTTTAAAATCTCCACTAAAATGTGCCCCATTCACGTGAAGAAACCTTAGCCTCGTTAAATTCTTGAATTGTTCACTTGTAAGGATATCGCCAGCATGTTCAGGTGTCTCGCCAAAGTCTTCTGAGCTGCCTTTGTTAAGATAAATGGCCCTGATCTTTTCTGTTCCCTACAAGTGAGAATCAACGTTTTTTAATACTATTTATATCCAACTAAAGTAATCTAATATCATTCATTCATATTGCTATTACCGTGCATCAATGGCTTTTAGAGTGAGCAAAGTAAAGATGACATTTTTTTTTGCCAATAAACAGTACTTATAAAGACTAAGGGAGCAAAAGAAGAGAAACAATCACCTTATTTCCCTTCAGCACTTTTTGGATTTCCTTGGATTCCCATAACCTGCTACGGTACCAAGGCTCCTGTTGGTTTTCCTCGCGAACGATTTCCCTACCAAGATCTCGCAATTGGTCATGCATTCTGAGCTCATGATTAACTCCAAATTTTATTAATGACATAAATCTTAATACTTCAATTGCCTCCTCTGGAAAAAATTCACAGGCATCCCACATGTAAGATGCAATTCTTCCATCGGTGCCAATGAAAAAACAAGCGATATCCAAAAATATTTCTTTTTGTCCATTTTCTAATACATCATAACTAATCCTTAACTTTTCTAGCACTTTTCTATTTGGAACTTTTTTCAACTTCTTTATTGTACCTCTCCATTGTGTTGGCCTCTTTCCACACAACAATGAACCTAAAACCTCAAGAGATAAGGGAAGGCCTCCGAGTGGTGGATACAACTTCATGCGCGAGGTCCTTAAATTCATTTGGAGGAGAGTTACTACGAAATGCATGTCTACTAAACAGAATCAAAGATTGATCACCATCCATTTCCTCATGTTCATAGTTGAAGTCCACTGTAGCATTGTCAAGAATAGCCTTGTTTCTGGTGGTAATAAGGATCCTACTTCCAGGCGAAAACCAATTATGATTTCCAACCAAAGCCTTCAACTGATCATCATCGTCCGCATCATCAAAAAGAATGAGGACTTTCTTATCTTCAAACTTGGATGAGAGGAATCTGGTCCCTTCATCCTTACTATAAACTTGATTTTTTTGCTTCAATATATCCGAGATTAACTTATTATGTAAGTACTCAATGCCATTACGCTTGCATGATTCCCTAATATCAGCAATGAAGCTACAATACTCAAATTTACTGGAGAGCGTGTTGTAGATGGTTTTAGCAAGAGTTGTCTTACCAATGCCTCCCATTCCATGGATGCCAACAAATAGGGTAGCACTAGAATTGTTATCTAGAAATTCCATAACGTTCTTCACATGACTATCAATTCCAACCAAATTATCGGGAATAACCAGCTCAAACTCTTTCTTCAGCTCATTCAACACTTTTTGGACAACTAATTTCACCAATTTTCCTTCATACCTGTCACACATGGCAACATTTATATCATATCGTACATCTAGGGGATAAATCAAAACACTTCAAGTAGTGTTTTTGCCATATTTCTATATATTATCTTACATGCTAAGACTACAGTAGAAAATGCTGGCGGTTGCTTCACACGGCTTACCCCATTCCAGTATTACTCTAACATAATTTATGAGCCGGAAGAAGTTTGAGGGTATTGCTTATAAATCTTGAATATTGTATATGTAACACATTTGAATCAAATTTTAAACTTGTTGCGTGTTAAAGATATTAAGTATGACACGAGCGTGACTTTGAAAAGTTTCTGGGGTGTTTGAATAAGCAAATATACAATAAACTAGTCCGGTATGAGAGTTCAATTAACAGTCAATATGTAGGACATAACTTTTGATGTAAGAGGACCAATCCAAAAAGTCTTTCAGAGTGCTATATTGTGAACTACTTGGATACAATTGAGAATATTTCTCCTTATCTATGCAATTCTACAAGCTTGCAAGTTTCTACTCGTGTTGGGAGTATAGTATGTTCTAGATTTGTGTTCTTATCAATTTTTATTGCATCAAGGGTTGTACATTATATTCCTTTTGAGTATTTTCTATGTTCTAGGATTTTAATTAATCTACCATTGATTCATTGGGAAGTAGAAGAATAATTTTTCCCCAAAATAAGAACATTGCTTCAATTTATGCAGGTGTATGAGATTAAAATTATGCGCTGAAGATAGGAAAATGAATTGAAAGTTATTTAAACATACATATACTATGACAATCGTTTTTCCATTTCTATTTATCATCACCATACATATAACTAATGAATTATTTATTTTGTAACAATAATTTTAATAGGAACTAATTCATGACATTAATGATTTAATAAATGTAACTTGGGAGGTTAAGGAATTATGGCTTTAACAATCAACATGTATGGTATATGGTGTTACGAGCTTTCGATAGGAGCTGCCAATAAGTTGTGCTATTAATCTCAAATAAATATATAGCTAGAAAGGTTTGAGATGAAGTTTAATGCAGCCTATACTATAAAAATAAAAACAGCACGATGTTACAAAATCTTTGGATATAGGAGCAGAAACTCATTTAGAAAATCTTACATTATTCAAGCGAATAGGATCATAAAATAAATCTATGATTAGATTGGTCAATATCATTACAGTAATTCTAAAAAAAAGAATAACTTATAGAACTCATGCATGGCAGGATCTCACTGCTTCCCTTTTTTATGTTAAAAAATGAAAAGTGAGAAAATAAAGCATAGAGAATTGTTTGGTGAAAAACCTTACCCATTGGCTTCCCATCCTTTCAAGAAACTGACTTCACTGAGTGCTAGCTTCCATTTCTCTAAAATCGCCTGGTCAGAATGCCTCTCATGCATACGAAACGCGTCTCCAAAACTCCTGATTTGACAACGCACGTGAGTTGGTTCCACTTTGTAAAATATAGGCAACACTAGATGCCCGATGTTACTATTCTGGCACTCCATTATTTGAACCAGTTCATTTAAGCACCAACTGCTCGACCCATAATTCGAGGAGATAATGGGGATCAGGATCTTACTGTTCTTGATGGCTGCCAAAAGATCTGGCCCAATCTTCTTGCCATGGCGAAGCTCGTTATCATCTTTGAAAGCATGAATTCCAGCATCAACAAGTCTGGTGTAGAGGTGATCAGTAAAGCCTTTTCGAGTATCTCGAGCCTCTAAAGCTTAAGAACACCTCGTAGCGGTTTCCAGTTGCCATGGCAGACGAATTAGATGCACCATTAGTTTCTGTCAGAGACAAACTAGATCCACCAGGATTAGTTTCTGTTGACACAGTCAACAAATCAGATGCACCAGTAATAGCATCTTCTGCATTTCTTCGCACACTAGTTCTCTTCTTATTGAGAAAATGGAACGCAAGCCCAAAGAGGAGGATCGGGGCCACGAGCCCGGCAAAAGAATGCCCAAAAATAAGATGATGCATTTCGTCTTTGCTCTGACCCTACCCTTAATTTTTCCTTTCAGGTCTTATTGAAAAGAAAACCAAACTGCCTCTTAGAAACACAAAATGCCTTGTTGTTGCCCGTTGTCTCTTTATTGATTGGATTTATATAATTGAACCAGTTGCCAACCGGAACCGCAACAATAATTCAAACTTGTCAAGCTGCATATAAATTAGTAATTCATTGACTGGGAACAGTAACCACTTGCTTATAGTTGTTGCCTTCTTCTGGTGGAAATCTCAATACGCAGGAGAATCCAAGGCAATACCTGCCTATAAAGAATACAATATGTGAGAAAATTTCGATGCAGAAGAAATGAAAAGAAATAAAACCAAAAAAAGAAAAGTGATGCTAAAATCAGATAATAACATTCAAGGTTGCATCATTGATAAGTTGAAAACTCGGGACATTTTTTAAGAAAATTAAAATCCCATGATATTTTAATACAAAACTTAAATTTTATATTCCCCATGATAATTAGGGTCTCAATGGTTCTGTTCGGTTCTCCATGATACCTGAACAGAACCATATGGACGTGTGCATGTATTGACCCAAATGTGACCGGAACCGAATATAAAGGGCTCGGGTTGGGTTTTGGGTTTCCTTTTTCATTTTTTTTTTTTTTTTGGGTGGGGGGGGGCGCTATTTCAAACATTTGCCCCAATTCAAGCATAAAAAATTCCATTATAATCAACGATAGATCTTTCCAGACAACAGAGGTGAAGTCAAACACATTTTTCTTCAATCACAGATAAAAACTACGCATAGTACTAATACTGATCAACATAGTCACATATTCATAAAATATACTTGTGAGAAGATATTCCTGTCAGATTGAAAGCAAATCCACTAGAATGGCTCTCGTGTTCATCCTTTCTCACTGAATTGCCAAAATAGGAATTACAAAAGTCTTCTACTTCTTCCAAGACCTCATGCAGCAAACCAACTCCCTCTCTTCCCCATGTCAATCGCATTACTGTTCTTCATGTACATGAAAAATGAATTTGAAAATTCCGAAACAACTTTGCATAAAATCAAATGATGTCACTGTTTAATGGTTAACATATGTAAAACAACATATATCAGCTTCATGGTGCAAATCATCTTCCCATTAGGACAAGCAAACATTAACTAGTTTCTCAGAAACTTCAAACAGAACAGTAAAAGTCTAATTTGTAACTCAAATATGTGCAGGATTAGCTAGTGTTCTTCTATTTACAAGAGAATTTAAGATCTAAAAGTGCATCCACAAAAAGAATAGCAAATTCAAATGAATCTTCACGAAAAATAGAAGCCAATTTATCAAATTCCACAAACATAACTCGATTAACAGTTAACAGAAAATGAGGTTGCAGTTCACAAGGCTCAATAGCACTTAGGGATGTGCCGAGCTAAATCAATTCTTTAGCCAAAGTCTTTACAGGGACAAAATTAGAATTGAGACAAAATACAGAACAAAGTTTCGCCCTTATTTTTCAGAATTTTTATGCTCAAAAAGACAAAAAAAGAATCAAAAGGAGACAAAATCTAAAGGCCTCACTAATCAGCCTAACAGCCAAGGGCCAAAAACTAGAGTATAATTAAATTGGCAAAATACAGAGAAGTACATTCTGCCAAAGCCTGAGAATCTGCCTAGATACTTGCGGAAGTGGTATCAATACAATATTAAAACAAATTTTACGTCACCAAAAGACAAATATTTTACCAGCTTTATATACTTCATAAGCCAATAGTGGTGTCTGCATTCACAACAAGAATTTCCCAAAATCATCAACCCAACCATGGACTAACATTTATTCTCTGAGGATTCCAAACATCCTCTGTTGTAGAGAGAGAGAGAGAGTTCAGGGTTAACTATGTGCTTGATGATGAGTTGTGGAAGGAGTGAATTATTTTACAGGATTGAAGGGGATCCAAAGAACACAAGACATTTATAGAACTGTCACAAAACCCAAAATGAAAAAGAACAAAGTGCTGGGACCGTTAGTTAGAACACCGATCCCACAATTCTAATGTCGACCAGCTAAAGAAAGATGCTTATGTCCCGATAAACCCAACAAGACCAGAAGAACGAAAGGAGCACTCGAAGATGAGCAAACCCACAAAGATTTCAACGCACATTTACAGATTTATCAGATCAACATTGACAGAGGCTTACGAAATCAAACACCAAGAAATCACATTTCGTTCATCACTATGCCCGATTAAAGCCTGATCATCATTCCCTCATTTAGTTCTGCCAACCTACGTACATATGGTCGCTATCTACGCATCTGCAGCAACAATGCGACGGAGACATCGAGTATTGGAGGATTTGAACCACTTCCCCGAAGAAAAATTAGCTGAACCATACCTGTTCTTACCAGAAAAGAGCGTTTTCGCTTCGTTTGGCTGTGCAATTGTCGATTTCCTTGCTTGTACAGACCTATTTCCACCCAGATGATCACTGGCAAGCTCTGGTAGTGGCACACCGAGAACAAGGCGAATCCACCAGCAATTAGTCCGGAGAAAATGACAACCCCATCAGCAAGCAATGGAAAAATTGAAATCAAATCCGTGAAATCAAAGGTGATACAGAAAAAGAAGGATGAAAAGGAAGAATCTATCAAACCTCGAGAGAAATCGCGGGAGAGAGTGTCAGAGAATGCTGCGAACGAACGCGAAGCTGGGTTTGAATCACGAATTCTATGAAGGGAGAGATGAGATGGAGATGGAGGGCGACGGGTAGCCAAGTCAACGGAAGCTCTGAGCGTTCTGATGCTTGTCATACAAAATCTTTATAACCAATAATAAGGCTTCTTGTATTACACCCGTGCAAAGGACCCGACAAGGACCCGACAAGGACCGCTCGAAATCGATCCGGACTGGTACAAAAATAATGGTTCCTAAGGGACTTGTTTCTTTATCAATTTATTGAAATAGATGGATACCGGTCCAATCGTTCAACTGTCCTTTCAGATTGGACCGATTATATAAGTAAATATATAAATTTTAAATTTTTAAAAAAATGAAAATCCTAAGTCCCTAATATTTGTTTTTTTTTACTTTGCTTTGACTTGAAATTCCTCTCTGAATGCAGAGGGAAGGCGGGTGAGCCAATGTTGTCGAGCTTGCGTTGTTGAGATTAGGAATGTCGAGAAGAACTGGGCTAATGCAACTAGAGTCACTAATGGTGGAAACATGCGAAGTACTGGAACTAGTCAATGATACCAACAAGTCTAATAATGTTGATGGCGGTTCATCGCTGCAAAACTGTTATGGTGGAGCACTAGAAGTCGTTGGGTTTGTTATAGGTAACTTGGTCAAGCAAGGACATCATAGCTAGGCATTGCTCGAAGCTTGGTGGAATCGATTCCATAGACTCACTCAGAACTGCTCCGGTTCACAAGTGGGTCTATGGAATCAATAAATAATTTCAATTCTAACTTTTCAAAATCAATCCTAGTAAGCGATTCTAAGTTTTAGGGTGATTCCTACTCACTTAGACCATACTCACCCCTAGTCTATTACTAGCAAAAATACATTAGCGTCATGTGAATGCAAAAAAATAATAATAATATAAATATTTTGCACTAAAATTTCCTTCTTACAAATACTTAAATAATTAATGATCGGAAATAGATTGTTGGTACAGTAGGACAAAATTGTATACTAGATAAAGAAGATTTGAATTTTTTTGTAAGATTTTTTATAACTTACCAGATAAAGAAGATTAAAACTTTAAAATTGAAATATGCGGTGGACAATTTAGAATAATTAAATTTTTGTATGATTATTGATAGGAATATTCACAAAAAAGTTACCCAGTGTTTGTAGCTTTCTCAATTTTCTCATCTCTCCTTTTGGCTTGAATTGATCTTCTTATATGGTATTTACTCTCCAATCTAGCTGTTGGATAATCTTCAATATGATCAAATAACTGTTGGAATTATCGGACACAATCACAAGAGAGACAGTCGCACATTCAATCAAATATTCCCCACAATGATTGGGTTTCCCAAAATGAAGTCGGCCACTCCTGCTAATAGTCTATTTCTCGAAAATAGATAACAATTGATTTGATTTAGCTCCAGTTTACTTTCCAGAATTCCAAGCCTTCAAGATAGTTGTTAAATCTCTTTTGACATGTAAAACTAGTAAAACATATATATAGATATTCTTGTCAAATTCGTAAACACGTAATAAAATCATTAGTTGATATTGGTAAAGGGAAGTGCATTTATAGGCGATAGGATGACTTCATCTGAACTTCCCACTAGAGGTCACCAAACGAACTATCGTCAATTGGCTTCCTAAGTACATCAATGAACAAGTTTGCATTTGCTTACGCCATCGTGCCCCCATGACCCCCCCTTTTGCTCGGTGGACTGACCATAATCGAGCAAAAGGGAGCTCGTGAAGGCCACAACAGAGCAGGCGATGACATACTTCTTCCGACGCCACTTCACTGGAGGATGGAAGTCCTCAATCAACTAGGGTTGGACATTTGCCATCAACTTTAAAAAATCACAAAATATGTCTTCCAAGACTTGCAATGTAAATTAATTGGCAATTGAGGCGTGTGAATCAGTGGTACAGCTGCAAGAGAAACTCGCGCTCAGTGAAGTAACAAAAGACAACATCCTAAACTACATGAAATTCGATTTAAGCCTAGCACTGAAGCTCATTATTGTGACCATACCAATGAATTGGGAACTCTACCTCTTTATTATTATTTCATATTTTTATGTGCAAGAAACTTCTGTCCTTTGTTTGTGAAGAAGCTTCTGGGAACTTCACGGATTGAGAGAGGATTTTCTCTCCGTTCTGGTTTGAATGGCCTCGGTTCAGTTGCAGCTGAGCCTGAGACCGCCACCGCCAACGGACAATTGGCAGTAGCCAGGGCCTGAGGACATCGGAGAAGGTAGGGAATCAGAAAGCGAGGACATACAGAGGCAACATCGAAGCACAAGTTCAGATCCATACAATCCTGATGGCATCAAAGTGTGTTAAGACTTACGTTACATCCTAAATCGGTATCGTTTTCTCTTTTCTTCCTCCGACTTCGGTCAAATAACACGGGCTCAACGTACCAGAGCAGAGATGCAACAATTACCTCGGAGATGCAGCATATGGTCACGAACAACGGTCGGACGAAGAGCTCGAAGTCCCGGAAGCATCTCTGCCGGTGGTTGGCTACCCGGAGGGGAAGAAATCTCGAGCGATACTACCATGTCACGGCGAAAGATAGGTGATGGAGGTCTGCAAAATCTAAAACAAACCGGGGAGAGCTTTCTAGGAACTCTTCTTGCTCTGGTGTTCTCTCGGCTGTGACTCGTATCCCCCACCACAACGAATGCCCCTCAAAAGTCTCGGTCAGTTAAGACGAGAGCGCTTTTCTCGGTCGCCAACTCCACGCACGCCTGTCGCTATCGGTTTGGCTTAGTCTGGAAGAAGAGTCTTACGGGGCCTCGGTTAGATGAGAGCGCTTATCTCGGTTCTTTTGGGGTTATCTGTAAATTTCAAAATTTTATAAAGCACTGTTGTCGTGATAAAATTTTAAAATTGAGAAAACCACGCGTACTTTTATTTATTCAATTGGATAGTATAAGCTTAGTAATTTTAAAATTTACATTGTGCTAATTAAATATTAAATCTTACATTGCCCTACTAATTAAAGAAAAAGAAGAGGAGAAAAAGCTTCTCTTTTTTTTTTTTTTTTAAGAAAAGAGAAATAGTAGGTTTACTTACTGGAAAGCGTCAAAGAATAATACTTTTATTTACTCAGTTTGAGAGTATAAGCCTTATTTGAGGTGCGTTTGATTGTGTAGTATAAAAATAGATATTCACAATACGATAAGGAACAAAGAATATGTCATACGAAGTACCATAATGGAATTTTGAATGTAAATTCCATATTTAATTTTAATTGAGAAAAATGTTGGATCACTATTATCTTGAAAGCAATATCTTCGAGCACCAGAATCTTATATGTTTGGTTTAATTATATATTATCAAAAATAGAGAAAAAAAAAAAATAACCAAGCCTATATCATGAAACTGAGTAAATGAAAGTATCATTCCTCAAGGCTTTCTCGGTGAATAAAACTATTATTTCTCTTTTCATTAAAAAAAAAGAAGAAGCTTTTTCCCTCTTCTTTTTATTTCTAGTCTATACATTTTAGCGTACTAATACATAATCTTTATAATCAGTAATAAGGCTTCTTCAAGTACTAATAGCAAAATTCCCTTACTAAAAATTATTTAAATATTTGATGATGGGAAATAGATTGTTGGTAAATATGCAGCACTTGTGTACAATGTATATGTGGAAAATGAAAACTATTTCAACGATAGAATTTCTTTTGCAAGATTATTTATAACTTATCAAATAAAAAGGATTAGAACTATATAATTGAAATACGTGGAAGGCAAAGTGAAATCATTAATTTAGGCATTTTTCCATTGATAGGAATATTCACAAAATAATTGTTTGAAGATATATTGGGAAACAAAACAATTGTAATTCCTAAAAGGCGTAGATACTGATTTTTAGTGAGCTAAAGAGTTTCAAATATCAACAATTACTGTAACTTTTTTTTTCTCATAATCGGACAAGGCATATCAACAATTGATAGGGACACCCTTTACTTTATCAAAAAGCCCGTTTATTAATATATTTATTCCAACATGTATCTTCTTTCTAATTTGTCTTTCAATTAAGGAGAAGATTGTAGCTTCCCGAAATTGATGTTGCACTCCGAGCATGACGACATTGTTGCCCAAACCATAGACACCCTCACTCGCAAAGTCCCATGACGCTAACTCTTCATGCCAAATCCAAATGCATTAGACCAAATGACCCAATTCAAGGGTAGCCTAAATTTGGTGTGGTCGTGTTTGATTTTGAGCTGCTCCATCGTAATTGAAAGAAAAAAAAAGGGTTTAGTAAGCATTTCTCCTGCTCGAGGAATTTCTCTCCAACAATTAGCGATGTTGCATAATCATGGCCAGCAAGCATGGCCACTTCCACCAAACCCTTCAAACCTTTGGGGTATTACATGTTAGTCTCCAAATTTTCTACTATTATCTAATACACTCTTAACTTTCATTTTGTTTGAACTGTAAAGGCTCTGTTATTTTTTTTGTTAACCTATTCAATGCACGTGACTTTCAAATGATGGAAGTATTTTTTCATCTCTTTTTTTTTTAAAGAAAATCTCTAGTTTACTCTTATTTGATGTAAATTAAATGAAAATATAGAAAATTTAAGAAAATAAATTGCATATAATACTAATAATAAAAATAAATAAATATCTATAAGCCGCATCCGGTCGTCAAATTCCAATTGGAATAAGATTGGATAAAGGGAATTTGAAATCCTCAAATATCCCTGGATTGCAAAGATATCTCATTATATGTTTTCTCTACCTAAGATAGGATTTGAAATCTTTTTAAAAAAATCTTTGAAAATCTACAACTTAATGGGATTGATAATCTTTGAAAGTCCTTAGCGTTTGAAAATCTTTGAAATTCCCACTGCTCTAGGGCTTCAAACCTTTCCGATCACGTGGTTAGTTGGAAATTCGATCTCGATGCATGACGGCTCCCAACGACACGAGTTCACGTAATTTTTGGAAAAACCTCGTGGATAACGAGAGGTACTTCTTGTGGGTTGTACAACCGGACTTCATCACCGAAGAAGGCCTGCGAGAGGAGATTCCACATCACGGTGCCATTGTGGCATTCTTGATGCACATCAATTGGAACTCCATGCTTGAGTTGAGAGAAAGGTCCCCACGAAGCCAATGGTGTGTTGGCCGTTCTTTGTCGACCAACCAGTGAACGGGTGGCTTGTGAGTCACACGTGGAAGGTTGAGCTCAACATGAAGGACATATAGAATTGGGATGGAAAGGATGATCTATCCAAATCTAGGACAACATTATCTTGAGACCCCTTTCACCCTCGCTTGTCAGAACCTAATTGCCGGTTGGTGGTAACAACCAACCTAGTGAGGTGACAATCATCATGCTGTGGTCGGAAGTGATGATGATAAGCTATCTTGGTGGTGTCCTTGTGCAATGCCGCCGACAAAGCAATATATGATGCGTCACTCTACTAGCGATTTAAAAAAAAAAAATTATATCTAATTCGGGTTTATCCCATCCCCTAGACTGGATTTCTTATTCGGCATTATATCTGAATGTATCCAAGTTTATCCGGTTCGGAAAACGTCACCAATATCGGATAAGATAATTTGTTATTCCATCCAGATTCAAAATCAGACTACCAAACACAGCCATAATTATATTAAACGGTAAGAATTTGTTACTATTTAATAAAAATAGCCACTCCAATATAACTAAATAAGAAATTTTAAGAATTATAATAAACAACAACTAAACGAAAAGGGAAAAGGCCTCGTAAGATCATGTGACAAAATTTGCTTTCATCGTTATGTATATTTCGGGGTTAATTAATGTAAATTTGATTGAATAACAAAGAATTATACATGAAGAATAATCGATCCCTAGCAAATTGTGACCCTTTCAGAGGTAATCCTTAAGCAAGAGCTTTACATATGCGCGCGCAACACATATATGACAGGCATCGTGAACTAAAAAGTGTCTTCGCATCTATAATAATTCAAAATTTTCAAAATTTTCAAAAAATTCCTTTTTGTTTTTAGATAAGTTTATAGATTAGCACCTTCTCGGATGCGAAGGCAGATATAACTTGCTCCATTTTCGGCTCATACATCATATTTCTCCCTTGCAGAACTAATTTTTGGTTATGCAAAGCTAATATATATATATATATATATATATATATATATATATATATATATATATATCTTAGGCTCTAATCATATCATATTACAAAATTATTTTAGGTAAATTTGCAGATACGAATTGCAGACCTAAATTTTTAGGCCCGATCATATCATATAACAATTACCACTTTCTTTGTGCAGGCTACTCTCACCTATATCATTTTAAGTAGGAACCTTGAACTATTTTGCTGTTCCTACATATTTACTTTCTTTTGGGCTGTATTATATGCGGTAGAGTTTATTAATCTTTAGAATTTGGGACATGAAAGGGGACATACATATAGTTGGGCCGCATGCAGGGGGAAGTTGGCAATCGAGTTTGGTCCAAGATCCAATTGTATAAGTAATTATGGTTCGCATTTCATTAAATTAGGGAAAAATAAGCAAAATCCCCGACTTTTATGGGTAGTATTGCCCTCAATTTTTTTACTACTACGTAATATTGGAACAATTGTTCAAAAAATCCTAAGCTTATTGTATACTAACTAATTCAATCCTAAACATTTCAATTGTTGCAATTTAGCTATAGACCTTTAAACAATTTGTCAAACTAGTCTTAAATCTTTTAACGAATTATAAATATAGTCATTCAGACTAATTTAGACTAGATGTCATTGGCATGACAGCCCCGTTACTACTAATCTTCCTCTGTGGCATAGGTGATGATAACATGACAATTTTATTTTTATTAATTCAATTTTTATTTCATTTTATTTATTTTTTTCTCCATTTTTTTACACATGGCCTACAGTAGTCGAGAGCTAGCAACCTTTGTCAGCCACCAAGTAAAGGCTAGTAGAGTCATTGGGAAGGGTTTGTGAGCCATTGCTTAATGCCAACAAGGGCGTTGCAACCTTTGCCAACCCGAACGAGGCGTCATGGCCCTTGCCCAAGCCATTGTTAGCGAGGGCCTAGGTGAGAGCTTCCAATGCCCTTGCCAAAGTCCTCGTTGCCACAGCGATGGCTTGTGAGTCTAACGGGGAGGTGAAATTTGTAGGCTTGCTATCTCCGATAACTTCTGTTAGATTCAAATTCTCCGGTGTTCAAGGTTGTGAAAGCCAACTTGTGTCTGGATATTACAATTTTTGAGATTAAAACGTTCTAAGAGGTTGTGTTTGGAGTCGATACAGAGGGAGAATTGTTTTCTAGTTGAGAAACTTTCTCCTTCTGAATGCACTTACGGTGCGCTTCAAAATGGAGACGTCCCTACGGTGCGCTTCAAAATGGAGACGTCCCGTTACTGGCACCAGCTGTTTTGGACTCTTCGCGAGAGGTATTATTCTCTTTACCATTTTCTTCTCAGAATGTGCAATGTCACTGTTCAGGAGTTAGGTTTGTGGACCAATATGTGCATGATTTTCTGTTGTTTTGGTATCTCAACATTTACAATTCTTCCATGAACCAATTTCTTAAACTTCACCCCCCCCACCCTTCCCTCTTCTCCGTTGACATGCGCACGTGCACAAGCACACACTTTTACTTTGTGCTTAGTATTGCGGTTGTTACTTCTGTAAAACCAGTATTAATTGTCCTAAGCTTAACTGATCAGGGTCTACAGAAGCTGACCAGTGAAGCAATGCGGCCCTCAGATGTATCTAGAGATAATGACGACATTAATGGGGGAAATTCTTCAGGTTCTGATGCAGAGTACATGAAGCTTCTTCCGTTTGCTCTGTCCTTTTCCGCTGCTCCTACTTTCTTTCTGAGATTGCACCTGAAGCTTCTTATGAATCATAGTGTCTCCAAAATTAGTTTTGTTGAGCTTAATCAGGAGAAGAGCACTGAAACTGCAAGCATTTTGGCTCAATCTAACATCGCCATAGATGACTGCTCAAAGAATGATGTGGGATTCCATACTAGCCAAGAAGCTCCATCAAGAGAAAGTCCTTGTGATAGGTACTTGCATTGTGCTAAAGATGATCAAGCTGTTCAGCTAGTTGTTTGCGGGTGTGCAGATCTGAGGACCCCTGAGGATAACCAAAGCAGTGATCTTCATGCTGGCAGGATTCACATTGGTGCTGCTGTAGTTGGTGATGAGGTTGGCCAGGTGCAGGAAGGGCAAGGAAACTAACGCAGCATCAGAGAAAACGTCAAGGCCTCCGCTTGATGGGGAGAGGATCACAAATGGTGCTTGTCCTTCTTTGAATGGTATTAAGATAGATACTCCCCATTATAATGAAGGTGATAAGCCTGCCAATGATGGATCACTGCGTGGTTTGCCGCCTACTGGTATGGCTTGTGATATGAATGGAAGCCTCGTTCCCAGTCCAAATCCCACCGCACCAAAAAGCGTATGGCATTGCAGTAGAAGTAGTTCATTTTATGGACACTTCTCACGTGGTTGGTCAGATGCAAAATCAGACGGTTCCCTGAATAGTTTTGGCAATGGACCGAAGAAACCATGGACGCATGTTACTTACTCATATCCTTCTGGAACTTCAGGTTCAAGCTCAAAGCCACAGCAGAGAATAATTCCTCACAAAAGAATCAGGACACCCAATGAAAAGAGGGCCTCAGATGTCGCCCGAGTTCCTCAAAGAAACTGGGAGTTGTTATCATGTCATGGGAACTTGTTAATTACAGTGGGGGACAAGGGATGGAGAGAGAGTGGGGCAGAGGTGGTACTTGAACTTGTTGAGAATGAGTGGAACCTTGCAGTAAAAGTTTCAGGAACCACAAAATATTCTCATAAAGCACATCAGTTTCTGCAGCCTGGGTCCACTAACAGGTATACACATGCTATGATGTGGCGAGAAGGGAAAGAGTGGACACTCAAATTTTCAGACAGAAGCCAATGGGCTCTTTTAAAGGAGATCCATGAAGAGTGTTACAACCGAAACTTCCGTGCTGCATCAGTCAAGAACATTCCGATTCCTGGTGTCCGCGTGGTAGAAGATTATGATGATAATGGAATGGAGCTGTCATTTCGCAGTTCTGCTATCTACTTCCAGCAGGTTGAAACAGATATTGAAATGGCCTTGAATCCATCTCGTGTCCTATATGACATGGATAGCGATGATGCGAGGTGGATTTCATCTCGTCAAAGTTCTTCAGATGTTAATGATAATGGCTATGGGCACATATATGTGGAGATGTTTGACAGGACAATGGACATGTTTGAGAAGAAAGATCATGCTCTACAGCGTGACCATTTCACATCCGAGGAAATGGACGATTTGAAGTTAGGTGCAGGACCAGTCGTAACTCGTAAGAGGTATTTATGAACATTGGCGGCAGAAGAGGCGAAAGAAGGGAATGCCATTGATTCGACTTCTTCAGGTGCCTTTTAAAATCCTTTTTATTGTCGTTTATTGATTTTGTCCAGATACATATTTATGTGAGTTGCTGCATTTAATTTGGCTTTCTGCAATTACTGTTAATCTGCCATTGGGAACAATTTCTGTGACTCGGTTTTCCAGAGGAACGTTTCCATGTTGAGATGCTCGTTTTGTTTTAATTTGGGGTGTACTTTGTTTGAGTGAAATGCAAAGGATTGTCGGGGGACCTGTTGGTATGTGATTGCTCTGTTCCTCTCTTCCATGCCCGTTTCATTTTTATCTTTTCCTGGAGTCGTTCTTTGGAATTTTGTCTGATATGGGGCTGCTTTCTGCTCTGGAGCATGTGGAAATATCTGGTTTTGTGATCTTCCTTTGTCATTCTTGCATAATTGCTATATAGTAATATCAACTTCTTAGGCCTTCATGCATGATGGTAATGCTTGGTTTTTCAATTAATAGGGCATTGAGCATGAATAAAGAAACAAATAGCCTTTGAAATTAGCTCTTAATTAGTTCAGTTATTAATTAGTTGGTTAGACATATTATTAAAACTCAGATGCTAATTTGTATGTCTCTTTTTGTTAATTAGATCTTCCTGTCATGATTAATCCTGTCTGTTACCTTTGTGTGCGCATAGTGTGCACTTTTTTGAACTTGTGATTTAAATGTCATGGTATTAATTATTCAATTCATGCTCACGCTTTGCAGCCACCATTATGGGAAATGTACCAGGGCAGTTGAAAGAGTGGGAGCTAGCTTTGAATAAAGGGAACTCTGCTGCTTCTGATGGATGTCAGAAGGCCTCAGCTGCTGAAAGACCTCCCATGTTTGCTTTTTGTATGAAACCTAGGGGCTTATCAAAGCAAAAGGTCGCAAAAACGATTCTCAGTCACGGGGCAAAGCAAAGGTTTTCATGGAGATCAGGACAGTTTCCATGCTTTTGGTAATGTTATGTGAATTTAACTAAGCGGAACACTTTAGGGTTATTTTTTCTTGGATCCAGAATTTTGACGTCATTATTTTTTTGTTCCTGTCAGGGAGGAGATTGAACGGACCTAGTTTTGGAGATGATAGAGCCATCTATTTGGGACATAACTATAGACATGCAGACAATTCTCAAATGGCACAGACATCTCCATTGGGAAATTCTCCACGAGATGTCCCTGGCCAGGGATGTTTTCCAATTGGCAATGATGGATTCAATCGAAATTATCCTCCGAGACTACAGAGATATAAGTCAAAGAAATCTGGTGCTATTGCATCTCCTTGACATTCACAGGTGGTCACTGCCTACAGCAGGGGAGCCACGAGCAGTAAAAAGAATACCCTTCATTGGAATTCTCATCAACAGTTTTCGTCTGAAGGCTCTCAGAGACCATATAGTGAGCAGTGGGACCAGATGGATATGAATGAATATAAATTGTTGGATGCATCTGGCGCAGCACGGTATGCATCTAATTTGGCTAAGCTTAAGAGAGAGAGGCCACAGAGACTTCTTTGCAAAGCAAATGTAGCAGTTCACAGAGCTGTGGTTGCTCTCATGCCTGCTGAAGCGATGAAAGCGTCTTCGGAGGATAGGAAGGATGATGGGCAGGTTATCTGAAGATTATCAGTGAACAGATTGGTATGGTTCTCAATTTGACCCCGACGAATGTGCAGATGGCATGAAAATATTTCTCTTGAGGCGGGAGCTGGTCCAAGATTTATCAGATGCTGGTGCACCTTTCATCATGCACAGTTTTTGAAGGAAAAGTTTATGGAGAAGGTATTAATAGAGATATATTTGGTTGTCACATTTAATTGTCGATATTTTGGCAGTTTTCTAGTCCATCCTAGCAATACCTTAGTGATTCCAGTAGCCTCTTACACCAGCAGCAAGTGTATGCCTCATTAGTGGTGCTCTTCGTGTTTATTTTACAAGAGCTTTGTATAGAATCTTTTGCTGCCGTTCTCTGTACAGTCAGCCCACCCCCTCTATCAAATAAGAAAAAAAAAGGAAATGAAGAGAGATTGACCAAACGTAATTGGTTTTGGCAAGAATTTGGTTGATGCTCTGAGTCTGTTCTCCTTAGATTTCCTTGTCATCATCTGTGGCCTCGAATAGCAGAATGACAAATCACCATGCGATACCTTTTTATCTTCTCTTGTCCATAGGGCGATGCGTCTCTGAAGCTTATGGCCTCTTTTTCGCTCCTTGAGCAATTTCTGCGTTTGATCTGTGGCTTTTAGATTATGTATAAAGCCTATGCTGTTCATCATCTTCTAGCACAAGCAGAGAACTGAGTTCCCTTTTAGATTGGTTGTAAGTTGTAACTTACGCGAAGGGATGAAACGTGGAACCTGACGAAGCACTGGTATCCGCAGAGGGGCGGCTCAGACTGTAAGATGATGAACCCTTCATTGCGTCCTCTCTCTTCGTTAACTACGTGCCCTCTCTGTTGTCTCTCTTCTGCCGCACGCTCTCTCTCTTCCTGCTCTGCGTCTTCTCCCTTTCTCTCTTTTTTCTTTCTTTTAAAAATATCCCAGGTACCTCACCTCTCTCTCTCAACACCCCTTCTTTGTCTCGCAAGAAGCAAACGACAACCGCTGCCACCGTGATCCTTCGCAAGCCGCGAAGAAGAGGCATTTCTTTTATAGAAGAAAAGTTCAAAGGGTCGGTTTGGAGTGTTGGCGAGGCCCATTTGGCTTCTATCTCAGTTCGATGCCAATTTTCGGTTTGCTCGCTTCGCGTAAGGCCACGCCACTTTCTCACAGGTTCTCTCTGTCTCTCCGTCTCTGTCTCTCTCGCTCTCTCTCGTCAGTTCTTGCTTCACGCCACGCCACGCCACGCCACGCCACGTCACGCTATTCCCTCACAGGTTCTCTCTGTCTCCGTCTCTCTTTCCATCGTGCGCCCGCATAGACTCGCGTGAAGTTTCGCCACAAAATGAGAATTTCCTGTTAGCAGTGGCATTTGTGTAAAGTAATAGAGATGATACGGACAATATTGGTCAAATAACTTGAGCACTCCCCCCAAGAGCGAAATTGAAAAGGGATTTCCGTAGGCCTCTGTTTCATATCATGTGACTGCCATTAACCAACTTGAGCAATTCCCTCCCGTGCAATGCTGCAGCTTCCTTCATCTTTCTCTCTCCCGCACCAACAATGACGGAGATCATCAGATCCTCGAAAGCTCGCCGGACAGGAGCCACCCGACCCAAATTCCGAACAACGAAAAAGAGTTCCATCCTGAATCCACGCGAAAGTCTTCTACTTGTTTACTGGTCTTTGCTCTCGAGTGGAGACAGTGGATGCTAGCTTTTTCGGGGTGGATTCCCATCTCTGTCCTCGTCGGCCGCCCAGCATAGCTTCAAGCTCCAAGCCCGCGATGCCACCATTGCTTAGATCGAGGCTTGTTCGAGGTAGTGATCATTCTCGATCCGAGGCTGCGAGGACCCGGGGACAACCTCCATTGCCAGTCACGGGGAGGTGCCAGCTGAAAGGAGAGATGGAAAAGAGAGAGAGACGGAGAAACCCGGCATATGGAGAGAGGGGAGAGCGCTGCGGCCTCAGTCGCTGCCGGATCCGCTCTCGCCGTTTCCCATCAACTCTGCTCCCGGCTTCGAGACTCATGCCTTGTCCGGAACCTTCGATGCTCTTCGTGATTAATCACTGGCTTGAAGCAGTGAGAGGGATAGCTGGCAAGGACTTAGCGTGAGCAGCAGGGAGAGAGAAGGGGACAGGAGAGAACTGTGGGGTCTCTGCTAGTGAAGAGAGACCCCCAACTACCTGAGGGTAGTGTGTGGAGTCGATATAGGGCTGTATTTAGCGCCATCCTTTCGTGGTATTAACCCAAAACTAAAACCTTTGAAATAGGCATGCAACATATTTAGTTTTCGACTGTGCTTGTGTTTATGGTTCCAGTGATACAATGCACGTCTGTATATTATAGGACTGAAGAGGTGCGAATGGTAAATTGGTGATGCGACTTCTTGATGGATTTGCAATGGTGTTGTTCTTTTTCTTTTTAATCAATTCAACACTTTACTGCTTCCCCTCTACAAAGCAGCTATTATCTCTGGGAAGGGCTGTGTATTTTAAACTGTATTAAGTGAAGTAGATTTGAATAGTGAAATAGTGATAAAGCATGTTGGGGATTTTATTTTTATTTTTTGGGTAATTTCAGGCTTCACTTATTATATTCTTAGTTATAATTATACCATTAAGCATTTGGATTAATACTACAAAAAAATTCCAAAATGATACACTTGTGCCACATTATCCAAAACTAATTTACGTGTAATGAAAAAAAAACACCATACCAGTACACTCACATCACATTTATCCCAACCAATTATTGTGTTGCAAAAAATGTCGAACCGGTATTCTAGGTCGTATTTAACTCAAACCGGTGAAAAGATCCCAAAGTTTGAGATAAATATGCCATCAACATGCCAGTTTAAGGTTTTTGATGAAATTAGTCATAAATATTTTACTATTGTTTTAAAAAAATTATATATTAGATGAACTTTTGGATTATACAAAGGTTGTCTTACTTCTTGGATCAGGATTGCAGAAGTCCAATTACGTTCATATCTCACACTCTTTAGTAAATGTGTTTATACTCTTAGTATTCCTACCCCAGAGTTTTTTATTCCAATGCATATTGCAACACATTATATTTTATTAAGATGGAATGAGAAGTATGGCAATTTAGTTTTAAACATTTTCTCACTTTACCAATTAAGCCTATCGGGCCAATTTTTGGTTGGAAATCGTTGACATAAAAACCAATCGTCCTATGTGGCACGGTTGGGATAATTTTTTATTTTGAAACTCTTTTTTTTTCTTTTCTTTTTTCCTTTTTGTCCATTTTCCTTGTTTTATTCTTTTTTCAACTGTGGCCAATGACGGCCATCGTGTAGATCTGGGTGAGGACGGTTGCAGGTAAAGGCAGCTTTACTTGCTATTGGTGAGGACATGGCTACCTTCACCCAAACCAGAGCAAGGCTACCATGTCAAAAACTACAAGTCTAGGCTACCCTCGCTGGCATTTGGCAAGGGTTTCATGGCTTGCGCTCAGTGGCCAGCGAGCTTCAACGACCTTACTGGCCACAGTGAAGAAAAACAGAAAACAAGGAAAAGAGAAGAAACGAAAACAATGAATATTAATAAAAATACGAAAAATATTTAAATTTTTTAAAAAAATTGTTCATATCCATTGGTCATATCACATAAGATAAGCCGGCATACACGTCAATAATTTCAAGTTAAAAGTGGTTGTATGGACTCAATTGGCAAACGTGAAAAATTTATGACTAAATTGATGTAATTAAAATGTTTATAATTACACTAGCACACATGCAATTAGTTTAGGACTTTCTTGATAATTTTTCCAATTTTTATTTCACTAAAAGTAACTTGAAACATTAATCATATTCATGCTTTCTATAACTTATTATTTTAGGATGAATTATTTTAATTATAGATCAAAATCTCTTATACTATGACTCAACAGTAAATTTAAATAGTTGAAATTTTCAAGTATGATAAACAATATTTTATTATCCTTTAATTTAAGATAATTAATTATAAGTCATTTTGAACTATGAAAATTGAAGTTATTCTTGGCTACTTGGAATAGCTATTAAATACTTCGCATCCTAGGAATAGCTATTACTATTTTGAGAATATAGCTATTTCTATCCAATTTTTGAATCCAATGAGTGAATAATTGCTTCATCAGATTGAACTAGAAATATAATAACTATCCTGCAAACCAACTGTGTAGCAAGCTTTCACCGGGAAAAATCACTTATGCATAAGAAGTTAAAAAGTAATAAAGAAAATTAATGGATTTCCAAATATATGTTAGTTTCTCCGAGCCAGAATGTTTCCTATGGGACTTCGCAATGTTGTGCAAAACTTCATGAATGCTTAGAAGAGAATGACGTGATTAGTGGAGAAGGAATTAGATCTCAACACCTGAAATAAATCCAAGGGAAGAGTAATTAAAAAAATGGAAGCAACCTCGGGGAGAAGTAATATACTCAAATTAGTTATTTCCTGATAAACTTCCCTCTCAAAATATCAAGAAATCAAGAAATCCTATCTCTCCTCTAATCGACAGAGTTTAAGTATAGCCATGGCCATTATCATCATTTAATCACCGCATTTATCCTATATGGCTAATTGTGCTGACACAGAGCAAGATGGCGTCTTTTTTCTTTATTTATTAATTCATAATCTTTGTCATCAAAATTAGTGTATAATTTTTGTTGTCAGATTTTTATCCTTTTGTAAATGTCGTTTGTGGTCATGATAGATGGGGTCCACTGTGCATGTCAGCACCATGATCCATGTAGGACGACGCGTGACGACTTACGATGAGAATAAACAGAATTTATAACGCACATCATTTTTGTCCTACGAGGGAAAGGTTGAGCTTTCCCTCTTTTTAGGATTTTTTCAGGCGATATTATTTTTATTCCTGGGTTAAAAGGTTGTGCCTTTTTTTTTTTTTTGGCTATATACTCACTAATATCCAAGGAGTGAGTTATGAATGTGTTTCACTTATGCTTTAAATGTCTTTTATTTTGTTTCGGGATAAATGTACTGAAAATCCAAAAATTTGTCATAATAGTGTGAGTGAGTCCTAAAACTTTCAAATACTAAAATCAACGGAAGAACTTGATTGGATCAATTTGATAAATTTTAAGATTTGATTATATTTTTTTGAAAATTTTAGGATTCAATTATACTTTTGTAACAATTTTTAGGCTTAATTGTACTTTTTAAAAGTTTGAAGACTCATTGTACTTTCACGATAAGTTTTAGAATTTTTAGTGCACTTATATTTATTGCTTATTTGTTAGTTGTTCTAGTGGTCTTGTCCATGCTTCGCACTTCACTTTTTTTTATTAGTAAGGTTGATTGTACTTTTAGATAACTCATGAAGATGGCTTTATATAATTTGATTAATTATAGGAATAAACTTAAAAGAAGATTTTGTATCGGTTTTCAAAACACTTTCGACTTGCTGAACCCAACAAAAATACTCAATATAGTTACATCATATAATGTATCTTTTTAGTTGTAAAATTTAGGTAATACCAATTTATAAAATATACAGCATATTCATTTTTACACAAGACATATTAAATAGACAATAGCTTTGAAATTGCTCATGTATCAATTGGCTCCTGAGATTATAAAATAGGTTGCATGTTGAAAACGCAAATAAGTGCTAGTCTTTTGAGCAACACAACTTTGAATCAAACTGAATGATGGATTAAAGTAATAGAGTCAAAACTATGATTAACTTCACAAATACAATAAAATCACACATTTGAGCAAGCACTAATCATATATCGGAGTAAAGTATGTTAATTTTATGTACATATTGTTTACTTTATTTCCCTAGGTTATACTCATGATAGTGAATTTTTTACTTCAATATTGTGGTTACACAATTTACTCATATTTTTGTTGCATTTTTTTTTTGGTAATGTAGTCACTATGGAAGATAATATTGTTTTATTGCTTAATTGTATCCTCGATGACAAAATTGTGAATGGAGAACAATAATCAATCAAGTCAACAAGTTCATTTGAAATATTACAAAGTAATTTTCTAAAGCGAGATGTTTTTTTTTTTTAAGTAATTTGTGGGCGTATCTTCATGCTTAAAATTATGTCGTCTATATAAAAAATTAAAAGAGAGACAAATATGTTCTTCTTGGTTACGATAGGAGTAATTATCGTGATCGACATAATATTTTAATTACATGTTAAGAAGAAAGATTGGATTAGGTTTGATTAACTATCCTTTTGAAAAGGAACAGATCGGGGTCACTCAAAATATTTAATACATCACACAATAGAATAATTAAAAATTTGACTATCAAATTCACTAAATAAACTACAACATAATGACATATATAAATGAAATGCGCACTAAAACTGGCAAATGGTTCTTTTCCCTCGGTTATTTTTTGAATAATAGTTTTCTATTAAAAAAAGAAGTATACAATTCATTGACACAATAATTATCTTTTTTGTCAAATAATTAGTTAGCTATCTATTAAATAATTATTATTTTTTGAAAAGAGGTACACCCCATTTCAAATGGAGAAAGAAAAAAAAAGAAACCAAAAAAGAAGAAAAGAAAGGCAAGCATGAATCTTAAATTGAGAGCGGGCTCCACATTTCACCTTAATAAATATTGTTCAAGAGAAGCATGATTAGTTTCGTCTAAATGAGAAATAAACTAAGTCCAAAGTGGGACTTACACGGTTAATATAGTCAATTTAAGATGAAAAATGGAGTTTTAAATCCGGCGGGCGGGAAAACGGCGGTCTTCTTTTTCCATTCTCACGTATATGCTCACCTTCGTCCTCACGCGCACTCTTTTTATTCATTTGGTCTAAATCACACGTACTCTTTTCTTCTCCATTCCCCCTTACCTCAACCTCATTCTCGAGTCAGTCAACACCACCAGTCGCAGCCATTGCTGGCGTCCTCTCACTGAGCCATTCGCCTTCTCCTCCTCTCAGTCTGACATCTCCCTTTGCTTGTCTCTGTGGGTCTCTTTCTCTCTGGACCCCACCCGACCGCCCACCCACCTCCACTGTCGCCGTCCAACAACCTCCAGCCGGCATCCTTATCACGACTTCTCTCTCCCGATTCCCAGCATATATAGTGAGTTCTTTAGTTGATTGGTTCGAAGTCCTTAGAAGAGAGGTGGCTGGCTGTAGTTCGACTCGTCACGAACTCAACTTACGGCCGTCGGCTTCAAGCCAGGTAGGAGTCTTCGCGATTAAACCCCTGTTCCCGTGAACCTTCACCCTCTTTTGGTCCAATCAGAGGCCAAGACTGGTATTTTCTTTGATCCATGCACTGGGTTCGAGTGACTTGATATGGCTGATTTCGAGTGTTTCTTGATGATTTCTTTGGGTCTAGATCCGAGGTCGAGGTCTAAAAAACGGTCAATGCCTTCTCCTCACCGCGCCCGCTGCATGTCCGACGAAATGCAGGAACCGAATCTGTGTGAGTTTATTCCCGATCGTAAAATACCTTGAGTGCATATCTATATGTATTACGTGATAGACGCCTTTTTCATGGTTGCTGAGCATGATGAGTTCTGCCATAGTGTGTCGTTTCTGGGAGTGTTGTCGCGTCCACTTTCTTTCGATCTGTTCTGTGCTTTGCACTACTTCATGGGGTGGCCGGTGATGATAAATTTCCGTGTCTGGGAGCGTGGTGGTCCAGCAACAGCTTTTCATTTGATGACGGAAGGTTAGTAGAGCTGTTAAAGGGGTGGATTAGGTCGGGTTTGGGTCAAATTATAAATGATCCAACCCAAATTAACCCGTTAACCTGTTTATTACATATTTATGTGTAATGTAAATTTTTTTACCTATACCCATACACAACCCATACTTAACCAAACTCGTATCGCGAAAATACTTCTATATATAACTCAATTTATGAAAACTTGTTCTTATGATTTTTTTTTTAAGATTATATTGCTAAAATACTTCCAAACCTTTATGAATTTAACAAAAATGGTATAGCTAAAACACTTCATTCAATACAAATTTAATGGACAATTTTTATAATTTTTTTAAGAAAATGGATGCTTCATTTTTTTCTTGAAAAATGTTTTTATGAAGTCATTTTCTAGGAGAATAATAATATTTTTTTGGTATTTGCCTAAAATTTGAAAATAAATTAAAAAATATTTTTTGACGTTTGGTATGAAAAATCTAATTTGATTTTCCTCTGTGCATTTCTTTTAATAGTTTATATATATTTAAATAGAATTTTTAATTGTTTTTAATTATTATTTTAAAAATAGAATTATATATATATTCCGATGAGCCGAACCTTGCCGGCCTCAAGTGAGGCTCCACCTTGCTAGATTCGGAGAGGTCGAGCTCGCCATAGGCCAATGGGCTTGAGTCTTGATCTAATGCTCGAGCGTTGCTACACGTTGACAAGTTTTGGCGCGCTCAAGTCTCACATGTTAGCCAAGCTCGAGCCTCATTAGATGTTGGGGAGGTCTTGGCCTCACTAGATTGGCAAGCTCGAGCATGCTTGAGGTCGGCGAGCTCGAATCTCACCATATTGGCAAGCTTGAGCTTTGCCGGCCTCCTGCAAGTTTGTCTCTCGCTTGGCCTGCCGTCGCCATTGCCGTCACTGTTGCCATGGTCGGCCACTAGCCAAGGAAGATGGAAGAAAGAAGAAGAAAGGAAAAAATGGAAAGAAAAAAATAAAAAGGAAAAAGTAAACAAAAAATAAAAATAATTTTGATTTTTTACAAATATTTTTATAAGGTTAAAGAGGGAAAAAAGAGAGAGAGTGTGTGTGTGGGTGAGCCTAGTGGGTTAAAAATGGATTCTAGACTCAACCCATTTAGACCCATTTATTTCAGCCTTTAAATTTAAAATCCATTTAAGATAAACTCTTCAAAATTTAGTGATTATTTTGACAGGTTTAGAGGTTAGGGATGGTTGCAAGTGACAAGATTTGTGGGAGCAAGTTTGGTTTATCGATGGAAGTACTAAGAAATCCAAAGTGCTCAGCGAGCAAGTTTGGTTTATCGATGGAAGTACCGAGAAGTCCAAAGGCTCAGCTCGTCCATCTTAGGTGTTGACGCCTCAATTTTAATTAGGTTTATTTTATTTTATTAATTAAGTTTTTATTTTATTTTGTCTTTTTCGGAATAATAAACAAATAACAAAAAAAAAAAAGCAGCCCAAAGCCCCTCCCCTCTTTTCTCTCTCGCACAAGCCCCATGGCCCGGCCCGCACAAACTAGCCCAGCCCCTTCTCTTCTTCTTCTTCTTCCTTCTTCCATCTTCCCTACACCTCTCGTAGCTCACGCGCACGGAGGACATCGACGCGCGAAGGGACGGCCTACGGCCGAGGGAGTAGGCTGATGTCGGCCGGAAAGGATAAGATCTCGGCACCATCAATGCCGAGCACGCTTCGCTCGATAAGCTCGGATGGGACGCCGGTTCAGCCGAGGAGAACCATTCGATGCGCGAAAACCGGTAGTCAAAGCTTCGTCAACCGGCCGCCCCCTCGCCTATAAATAGCAAGCCACAAGTAGGGGTGAGCACGGTTCTCGGGTAGAACTGGAACCGGAGAACCGACCGGAGGGTCCGGTTCGGGTTCCCCCGGTTCTTAAGAGACCGGTTCTAGTTCCCGGTTCCCTTTTTCGGGAATCGCGTTCTCGGTGCCGGTTTCGGTTCCTAAGGAAATCGGAACCGGACCCGGAACCGGAACCGGTCAGAATTTAAAAAAAAAAAATCTAGCAGGTCACTTTCCCCCACGTGATTTCCCTCCCTCCCGTCGATTCTTCCCCCTTCTCCTTTCTTTTTTCTCTCTCTCTCTTTCTTTTCTCCCCTATTTCCTCTCCTCACGTCACTTCCCGCCCCCTTCTTTTTTTTCTTTTCTTCTTCTCTCTTTCTCTTCTCTTTCCCCCTCTCTCGACCGAACCCCACCCTCCTTCTCCTCTTCTTCTTCTTCCTTCTTCTCGTTGGTTGCTGCTTCACCCACCATCACATTGCCGCCCCACGCCCTACTCACCACCACCTCTTGGCCACCGAACCACCACCACCCACCGCTCGTCCGACAAGCCGTCTCACCATTGGGCTCGATGAGCTGTCGCACCATCCACGCCACCCCTCGCTGCCGTCCCAAGCCACCATGACCACCTCTTGCCGCCGCTCACTCGGCCGTCCGGGCCGTCGTTGCTCCGAACCGCCACCGCCTCTGCCAAAACCGAGCTCTTCCCCCCTTGGTCGTGGGTTTCGCCGCGATCGCCGCCGTCTTCGCTGCGTCGTCCGTGCTGCTGTTGGTGCCGTGAGACTCGTGTCTTCGTTGCTGTCGCGCCACCGTTGCCACGTGCTTGCCCTTGACTTATTGACTACTAATTTATTCTCTCTTTTTTTATATAGGAACCGTGGAAAACAAGTGTATTTGGTTTTTCCTGTTCGGGTTATGATTCGGAGATAATGGGGGAGGTGAAAAGGGGGAAGAAGGAATTGATTCAGCTCCATCTCTCTTTGGCTCTTCCGCGGAAGATTCTCGTTCCTCGCGAAACAATAACCACCCAATCGCGTCGAGAATGAGGCCGATCGTCTCCTTGCAGATCTGGATCGATCTTCTCTTACGTGCCCGAATCGTGTTCTGCAAGTCGGGAAGCGCGTCTCTGAGCCATGGGGAGGGTAAAGTTCTAAGGCAAGCCCACGGGTCGCCGCCGGTTCCTGACTCCCGACGAGATGAGTAAGCCGAGAGCGCAAAGATTTGATTTTTCTTGCAAATTTCGACGACCCTCTTTCGTTCGGCATCACTTGTGATTGTTGGGAATAGCCCATTCGTTGAGCGTCGGTTGGTTGTTTGTTTGGATGTGGTCGGGCTGAATTTGGGTGTGGTTTTGTTTCGTTGAATTTGTTTGGTTTTCTGAGATCGCCATGTACAAATATGCAAGTTGTACCAGAGAGATAAGTGATAAGAAGATGGGAAAAAACAATCGACAATTGATTTTGTGCATGTTATTCCCCGTTTTATGTATTGATTCATGAATGAAGCTTCAATTAGTTCATGACCTTGCGAGTATCAAGAGTTTTCTAAACAGTTATTGATCATGTTGTGGCGCTGTTTTAATCCTGTGAAAATGAAAAAAAAAAAAAAGAACCTGTTGGAACCGAAACAGACTATGGAACCTGTAATAGGGTAGGTTCCAGGTTCTTAGTTCTGACGGGTAGGTTCCAGGTTCCAAAAATTGAGGAACCTGTACCCGAGGGTAGGTTCCATGTTCCAGACGGAACTAAACCGGAACCGGGAACCGCTCACCCCTAGCCACAAGCTCCGTCGAGGACAGAGCGAACTCCGAGATCTTCCCACTGAGAGACTTCGGGGGAGGAATCGAAGAGTAAGCAAGAGAGAAGTCGGGTCGCGAGCTTAGTCGACCTCTCACTGAGAGACTTCAGGGGAGGCCGGCGACGAGCGAGTCCGAGGAGGTTAGATCTGGCCGAAGTGAGAGAGAACCAAGGTTGAGGAAGGTCCGGCTGAGAGCTGCGCCACAGATCTGGGGTGACCAAGCCCCTCTGCGGCGTTGACACCACCCCCCAACGCCGCTACTGTGCCAAATCCCGACGTGCCACCGTCTCGTTGTCACCGTAGCTGAGCCTCGGGCCACCGTCTCGAGCCCCGCCGTCATTGTTCGTCGTGGTCATCATCAGTCTGTCCTCGCCCTTGTTGTTGTCGAATGCCTCCGCCGCTACTGCCTTCGATCTGGCATCGTTGTCGTCGTCGTC
This sequence comes from Eucalyptus grandis, assembly GCF_016545825.1. Classification (NCBI taxonomy): domain Eukaryota; kingdom Viridiplantae; phylum Streptophyta; class Magnoliopsida; order Myrtales; family Myrtaceae; genus Eucalyptus; species Eucalyptus grandis. The sequence continues at coordinate 23,513,780 of NC_052614.1, read as the reverse complement.
CCTGTTTGAGAGAAGGTAAAAAAAACGTCGCCGTTGCCGTTGCCGTTCATCGTAGCCATTTCCTGTTGACCTAGCCATCGTCGTCGTCGCCGTTGTCGCCTTCATCATCGCCGTCATCACCGTAGTCGCCGTCGCCGCCAAACGCCTTGGTTCCCATCCTCGGCGCCGCGGATTCGCAATCTCCAGGGTTTGCGATTTTTCAGGTCACGAAGTGGATCCGGACCCGGAAAACGGGGTCCGGATTTGCAATTTGGGCACAGCAGGAACCGGGTCGCGATTTGGGTCGGATTCAGGTAGGGTTTTCACAAAGGAGACGGGTCGTGGAGCAGGTTATCGTAGCGGGTCGTCGGGCCGGGCCAGGCGCCTCCAAACGCTTGGCCACGACGCTGTTTCAATAAAATAAAAATAAAAGAAGAAAAAAAAAAAAAAAAATCTGAGTCGGGCCGCGTTTGGGTCGCGGCCGGGTCGACCCAACCCGCGAATCCGACTGGGTCGGCTTTTATATTATTTTATGTAATATTTTAATAAAAAATCAAAAAATAAATTATTTTCGAAAAAATATTAAAAATATTTTAATTTCCAGAAAACCGAAAAATGTTTTAAAACGTTAAAAAATATTTACTTTCCAAAAAAATGCCAAAAATCCAAAAAAAGCCAAAGATTCATGAAAAGCCAAAAATTCATAAAATGCCAAAAAGACTTGTATTTTCCAAAAATACTAAAAATCAAAAAATCCCTTTTATGTCGAAAAAATGAGAAAAGACCTAAAAAATGTTTTTCCTCCCCAAATTGCATGGAAAATCCCTCGAACGTCAAAAAACCTCAAGGTTTAAACAAGATTAGATACCGAAAGGGCATTAGTAATTAGCTAGTGTAATCAAGTCCCCGATCCTAATTTCTCTAATTGCACAAGAGTGAGTATTTCTCCCGATACTTCACTTGAGTTTCTAATCAACCCACCCCAAATCGATTAGTGGCGACTCCGTTTAAAAAATTAACTTATAGGGTAAAAACTTAGACTATTAAAGTCGTGAATTGGTGGACTTGGGAGAATCCGGGCATAACTAAATTCAGCCAAGCCATTAGCCTCCGCAAGGCGCCTGCCCTTGATGTGGGCGCCAAAAAAAAAAGAGGTCTCGACATTAGGAAGGAGGAAGATGATGGGAACAAAAGAAAGGATAGAGCAAAAGGCAGAAGGTGAGACGAAAAATGAAAAATAGATAGCTTGAGATCTTGAGTGGGGATACTTAGGCTGCGGAAATGGCCATTTTGTTTAGAGTTTGTGTAATAATCCAAGGGAAGGTTTTATGGTGTTGAAGAAAGGTATTATTATGTTTTGTGATATAAAATGCCACGATATAGAGGATACTTGATTAGATCTTTGGCTAAGTTGAGCGGTGCTCACTTTATGGTTGTAAAATTTGATCAGTGATTTGAAGTTGGTCATAAATTTTAATTGCCCACGGCAGACTTTGGCGTATGTAGATAGCTTTCTTTATGGGGTTCCAAACAGTGGCGTCACAGGCCGTCAGGTATAGTTGTTTGTGTGGCTGGCTGGATAATTATTATCTGCTAAGTTAGTTACTAAATCCCGTTTTCTTCGAGTATTTCCCTTGCAATTTTCCAATTCTCAGGTCCTGATGACCCAGTAAGAGTCCTAGTATACACCTCCTTGAACCGGGAACCGGAAGTAATGGCCGGCTCCAGCAGGGGAAGCAAGGTGCGCCACTCTGGCCTCTCCTGCACCGTATCATCTATGCGCTTGTTGGATTGTTCCTCCAAAGTGCCCACGTGCTCACTACCGGGTTCTTCACTTGGGGCAAGAACCCCCCCGGCTAGGGCACAAAAATTGCTAGCTGCACGTACACCAGATTGTCCCCCGCAGCCTCGAAGTAAACGGCTGTAAATTTCTCCAAGTCCCTGGCCGAGACCGAGCCGATGGATGCCTTGGGGAGTTGGGCAAAGGCTCACTCGACACTCTCAAGGTCGGACCTGAGTGAGAGGTCCATGTCAAGCTCGAGCTCGAAGTCTTGGGGCCTGAAGGCAGCAAGGGCGGTCTCCTGGAGGTGCTCGAGGAAGGAGAGCAAGGGAGTAAAGGCTGTCACACTCCGATCCTCCAAGCGCGTGCCTATTCCTCTGCGGTCGATTAAATAGTGACGTTTCAGGACGCATCGCTGACCCAATCATTTTAATACGCATGCGGAAGCAAATAAACAATCTCCAGACAAGAACAAGATGGGATAGGAAAGTATGGCCATAATTTTTCAAAACCAAATCACACTTATATATATATATATATATATATATATGTGTGTGTGTGTGTGTGTATGTATGTATGTATGTATGTATGTATGTATGTATGTTTGTATGTTTGTACGTATGTACGTACATAGCAAGTCATATACAAGCCAAGCCTATATATATAGAAACAAAGTCCACAAAACAAGGGGGTTTTCAAACAGTTTCTAATCTTCCTCTTGCTTAACATCCTCACTAATATTGGAGCTTGTAGCCAAGTACATCGGACTTCCGAGGTCTTCAAGATCCGGGTCTACTATGTCTACGATCGAGCCTTAAAGAGGATCTACTATGCCTTTCCCAAAAGCAACATCTAGCACATACAGAGGTATCTCAGATTCCGGTATATGACCTTCTCTCTAGCTATCCTAAGCTTGGCGGTACCATGATCTGTATCTGTGGGGTACTTTTTTGGGTAGACCCGCATCGACCCAGATTATGGACCTTACCAACTCATAGGTCCAACCCCTAGGGCTCCCATGCAATGGAATGTAAGACGTATGTTCTATGACCTTCTTAGGCTGTCCAAAATGCTCTGGGAGAGCTACCTTCTAGGGACCTGAAAATGTTATCCCACAACGGGGTGAGACAATATCTTAGTAAGTTCAACCATCTAAGACTTGACTAGGAAGAAAATATGATGAATGTGATTCTTCAATCTTTTACCCACGGATGTGCTTTCCATAATTTGACATACTGTTCTCATATTCCCTGGATAATATCAATGTAAACAAAAAGCATAAAAATGCTGAACAATGGGCAACCATGCTAGAAAGGAAATTTCTTATTGCATTATATAGATTGTCATTAGTGTTAGGTGTCATATCTTGCAGCAGGAGACAATATGATTACATGAACCTCACGTCTTACTTTTTTTTTTCCTACAGACATTCAAGCGGTATCGTTAAATTATGTCTCGAGTCTAAGTCATTTACGGAATCCAACGATTGAATAAATATCCAAGTTTGATAGCACATTAAAATTGAAGAGTTGGACTCTCCTTTGCCGAAGGTTGGATGAATGAGAGGAAAGAAGTCCCCTGCCACTGCTAGACAAAAGGAGTTCTTTGTTGTGTGAATGGCCGCCAGTGGCTTCTTTCTTTGATAAGCGTGGATTGGGTTCCTTCAGCAAAGTGTAGCCGCACGAGAAGAAAGAGAGTACAATGGCCGCACCGTGATTTCCTGGGGAACGCCGCACGAAGAACAAAAGGAAGAATCAGAGAGTGGGGCGCTCGTCGCTTGGCCGTGAACGGGGGGCTATACACACCGTGGATTTGTGTTGTGAGTATTTTTGCAAACACTTTAAATTTGAGTCAAGGCGTGAGAAACATTCGAGCATATGAGTGATTGCAATTTTGAATTTCCCAATTATTAGTGAATTATTTGCTTATGGCTCTCTCTGTGAATTTACATACCGACACTTGGTACCGAACCATGTAAATCTTTAGCGTCTTTTATTGTTTCTCATTTATTTCTCTAATAATTTCGCGTTAATTTTCTGATAGCTTATGCGATAATATGTTACAACCAATATCATTGCAATGGACGTGGCATTTGCTGGTGTGGTCATCGTTGGAAGTAAGACTCAACAGTGTCAAAGCAATTATCGATAAGAATGATGGGATTGTAGTATTTGTAAGAAGATAAGAAACACTCATAAACATATGGCACAAGGTGATTGGTCGAAGCAATTAAGCATGCGATTCATGAGAGTTCTTTGCTGCCTCAATGCACAACATTCACTCTTGAGTGGGTTCAGTAGTTGGGGTGTGTAGAGATGCTCATGGGCTCTCGTGGCCAGCTTCGCCAAGAAAATCCATGCTTCGACAGCCTTCGTACCTAAAATCCTAGCAGTGAGAGAAGCTTTGGCACTCCCATTGAAGATAGGGTGGAACTGATCTATGGAGGAAAAGTGGTGATCTATAGGTGAGGATGGAAAGTGATAATTTATCTACAACCCTCCTTATCTCGGGCCAAACTGAAAGCCCATGGGTAGTCTGATCTGTTGTCGAGGGTTGTCAGCATCTTATGGCCAAAATGCAACGAGCGTCTCTAGCCTTTTGACCTGGGAAGCTAATCAGCCTGCAAACTAGGTTTCAAAGGCCCATCGACACAACTTGAATCGGCTCGCCAATCTCCCTATCCTCTTTGGTTATATTTAGTCATTTGGAGTTCTAATTAGGTTACGATTGAATATGATATAATATATAATCATGGAATTTTATCATATCCTATCCACCATTTGGTAATCATAATAATAAAATTAAATATATTCACATTACATTATTTACATTATTTAGTATAAACGACATATCAATGTAAAAAATCTAAAAGTTTATAAATTGAGATAGTAAAAATCTCTTGCAATTGCCTACTTTATTTTTATGTTTTTTTTTTAATTTCCTATTTTTAATTAATTTATTTTCTATTTTTTTCCTTCCATCATTCTTTAATAAAATTTTTATAAAATAGGAAAATTTACTAACATACCTAAAATATGTACAATATAAGTTTGGCTTCTCATATTTCCAGACCCGGCATATCTAAATACACACTAATCTCCTTGTGAATATATTAGAAATTGTTGACACCTAAATTTTGGCGATTCGGTCATTTATTTATTGCATAGAAAATTAGGGGTTGATTTTATCCCTGAAAAAATTAATTCCATAGCATATAGATTTAGGTGCATTTATATTTAATTTGCATTTTTTGTTTGCATTTTATTGGACCGATGGTGGATGGGTTCAAATTTATGTTTATGAGCTCTAGTTCGATAGTCCGGGCTAGGCCCACGAAAGGAGCAAATTAGCCCAAGCCTATTGTTTTTTTAATTAATTATCCTCTAAGAAATTAAGATTTGATGTGATATTTTTGAAATTTAAGAAAATTGCATTACAATCTTATCTTTAGCAATAGGCGATAAAATCAGTAGAGGATATTCGGGAGATAAAGAGAATAAAAATATTTTTGTGATTAGGAGGTTATAGGCAATCTTTTCGTTAGATGAAATATTCACAAAAGGATTGCATTTTGTTTTGGCCTATAAAAGGGTGTGCACGTAGGGTTTTAATGGGGGTGGCTTTTCGAGGTTTTTCTTTTGGTCTTCGAAAGAGAAAAAGGTGAAAAGTAAAACTGAAAGGAAAGTTGTAGCGAGTGACGTGAGAGAGAGAGAAAAAAAATCGGAAAAGAAAAGGAAAAGGGGCCACCGCATCGTCTTCTTCCCGAGGGGGAAAGCTCGGGCGAGCCAGCCTGCCCCCGTTCGGCCGCCGTGCCGGCACCGCCTCGCCGGACACCACCGCACCTTGCCACCTCGCTGTTCTGTTCGCCGCCGCCACCACCGTTGCGTTGCCGGTCTCGCCGCTCCGTCCGCTCCTCGACGCCTGCGCTTGAGATCTGCTCGTGACCCAGCACCCGACGTTCCCTGCTCCGGTCGCGACCGGCACTAGCTGATCCCCGCTCGCCGTCTTCGAACCGCCGTCCTTCCCGACGCCGCCGCCTCATCAATCTCGCCCCCGACTCACTGGCGACCTATCGGCCCGCGAGCCTCATGCCGTCTCTTCCCTGTGCCAACTGTTGCTACGCCTCCCCCGAATCTTGACCCGAGCCAGATCGCGGCCCTTATGCTCCGACGACACTGCTGCTATCCCTGTCTTGTCTCCGCTTGTAGATCTCCACCGGTGCCTACTCCGACCAGCAACTTGTCGATGATCTGACGCCTCTGTCTGAGCCCGAGCCCGAGCCGAGCCGCACCGCTCTCTGCCCGAGCCCAAGCGAGGCCGCCTGCCGCTGCTCCTCGCGACGACACCGCTCGCCGCCGATCCGCTCGCTGTTGATCCTCCTCGCCGGAGTTCCGAAACCGGCGACCGACGGTGAAACTCCCTCACCGAGGCGACCATCACGTTGCTGCTTTGCTAGGAAAAAAAGAAAAAAGAAAAAGAAAACAAAAGAAAAATTAGATAGTTTTTCTTTTACTCATTTATCTCATTTTATTTCTGTTATTTTTTGTTATTTTATTTTATTTGCGTGTTTTTAGTATAATTATTCCTTGATGCAATGATGAATTGTCCGACATGAAATAGCTTGTGAAATTTGTGATTATCAGTCCGATTTTCACGCCCAAAATCCGACTCGCAATCACTTTAAAAAATCGCTAATCCGATCTCCCGCCCGAGATTCGATTTGCGATTTAGGTGAAATTGGCCAATCCGATCTAATGCGCGAGATATGGTTCGTCAATTTGGATATCGATATTGCTTGATTTGCTGTCATGTCACTTAAGTTAATTTAAAAAAAAAAAAAACCAAAAATGTAGGTTAGAAATTAAGTTTTAGGGTTTGCATGTTTATAGTATAAATTTTGTTCTGAATTTTATAAAAATAAAAAATAAAAAAATCCAAAAAAAATCAATTTAGGATGCTATTTTTATTTTAAACTTAAATTGTATGTTTAATTATTTGGCAATTTTAAATTTCGAATTTTATAAAAAGAAACAAAAAAATCATCATGCATATATCATGTTAAATTAGGGCATTCTTTGCACATCATTGCATGTTAGGATTGCATATTTATCAATTATAGGTAGATAATCTTTCCTAGATAAATTGCATGTTTTTGTTTGGAAAATAAAAATGCCCATGTCATATAGAATTAGGTTACGTCATTTATTGATTGTTATTAGGTTCATTTAATTAGAAATTGCTCGTCATTATATTAAGTCATTTAATAAATGTCGCGTGACATATAGCTCGCATATTAAATTGCATGTCGCATGTCATTTTAGTTAAAATAATTTTGTATGTCATGGCATTGCATCACACGTCATTAGAATTAAGTCATTTTAGTTAATTTAGATTACATATTTAATTATTGCATGTTCATTAAGAAATCACAAAAAAAATTATTCATTCATATGGTTTAGGACATGTTGTCATGCCGTATCATTTCATATTAGATTAAAAGCATTGCATATGGATTAGAGTCTCGTTAAAAAGTGAAATAAAAAATTGAGTGATTGCTTGTTAATTAGAAATCATATTTAAGATTACTGATGTGAATTTTGATCTAACACTGCAGATGCTTTCGTTACTTTGAGGTAAGTTCTGCATTATTTAATTGCTTTCTTGAGTGTTAAATTGGTGGTATGCGCACTCCATACGATCACCTCGAATTAAAATTAATTCAAGCTGCCTGCAAAATATTTTTTCGAAATAAAAAGAGAAAGGTACCGATAGGGCACTAGGATAGTTTAGTGTAACTAAGTCTCCGTACCCAAAATCTCTAGTTCGTAGAAGTAAAATAATTCTCCTATTATTTTACTTAGGTGTTTAATTGACCCACTATAAACTAATTAGTAGCGAATTCTAGATTGAACATAAGTCGCGAATTGATATAGGCTTAGGAGAGCTCGAGTTAAGTCTAGGCTTAACAATCCATTAGCCAAATCTTAGGTGGTTCACTCCAAATTTTGGTAGCGACAGAAATTTGTCATCACATAATAAATTTTTGGAAAAATTACACAAAAAAGCTCCAAACTTTAGGTTAATACATGTTTGACATAAACTTCGACTGTTACACGTTACTTCTTGAACTTTTATTTGGTCATAGCCATTAACATTTCACTATATTCTCCATTCACATGTGCAATGTAGATGATGTTAAAGGGGTAAAGTGGTTCTTCATCTCATTTTTCTTGAAAGAATGCCTTTTACCGTTGATTTCTATAAGAAAATAGTAAAAAAAAATACAGAAAATGGAGAAAAAACAAATTAACTAAGTTATCAGTACCATACAAAATGACTATCAATAATAATATAGATTAACTAAGTTATCAGTACCATAGAAAATGACTATCAATAATAATATAGATAATAAAAGGTGGTAAAAAGTTGATGGATATATTAATAGAACTAGTAGGTATTTGAAGAAAAAGAAAGTCAATTAAGTAGAAAGGAAAAATGCCTCAAACAACAAAAAAGTCAAATAACAAAAAATTGACGCTCATTTTGTGTTGTCAAATGGTTAATTAATGTAAGAGAAAATTGATCAATAAAAATGTTTTTTACAAACTCACCTTAGATTTTGATTCATCTTTGTCCTTTATGAATTAAGGACATCATTTTCATTGTTAAGTTTTTTCTAGATTTTTGTCAATCAATCATCTTACATTAATTGAACCTTTATATATACATAACACATAATCAAATATTATCATTTGATCTTTTGTTATGGAGGCCTTCCCCTTTTTATTTAATTTGTGTTTCTTAACTTGAGTTATTACATAAATTATTTTTAATTTTGTAAATCAACCCATTCATCCCTTCGTTAGGTTGCATTGTTGACCTCAAATATTGATATTAAGGCTTCATTCTTGCTCAAAAATGTGGTGTTTTTGAAAATTATTTTCTAGCGAGCCATTTTCCAGGAAAATAATCATATTTTCCTGTATTCGGCTGAAATTTGAAAATGAAATAGAAAATATTTTTGCTGTTCGATAAGAAAAATCTTTTCCCGCATACGCTCATTTTCAATAAATTTTTCATTATTTCATTTTTTAAAAGCCTATTTTTTAATGTTTAATTTTTCTTTTCCTTTCCTTTTTTTTTTTTTTTTCGTCTTGCCTTTTCTTTCTTTCTCTTCTTCTTCATCAACCTACCAAGGTCAAAGAAGAAGAAGAGAAGGAAAGAGAGAAAAGCAAAAAAGAAAATAGAAATTAAAAAAATCAATGTAAAAAAAAAAAGAAAAAGAAAACATGAAAATGGAATGAAAATGTGTTTGGTGAAAGAAAGTGGGGTGGAAGAAGTTATGCAAAATATTTTCTACTTTTCAAAAGTAGAAAATATTTGCCTCACTTTGAATGTATTTTTTTTTCCAATAGCAAAAACGTTTTTCTTGACTAGTTTATTTTTTGTGAAATGAATGCCGGAAAATTCGAAAAATATTTTTTTAGAAGTTATTTTTCATGAAATGATCATAGCCTAAATATTGCGTTGCTTGTACTTTGAAGTGTTGTTTACTTCTAATTATAAAGATCCTATTCTATGTCTACCAACCTTAGTCCAATATTTTTATGAGGGTCAATCTACCACCAGAACTCCATACTTTGACAGAACCAATTATGGTCATTGGAAACAGGATGAGTATATATCCAATCAACAGAGTTGGCAACGTGGACATGGACACCCAGATTTTTGCTTAGCAAATTGAATCTGCATTTTTGTAAAGATAAATAAAGTTAACAATTATTTCTTTTTCTTTTTTTTAAAGGAGAGGACAAATAAGACCTCAGCCCAGATCCACAACTCGAGCTCCCCGCCGGACAATATCGGACTTGAGCCCAGATCTCTTTAGATTTGTCCAAGAGCCCATCGAATAATCACTCAGCAACAGAAAGGGGCTGAAAAATGGAGCCCATCCGAGGTCCAAGGACCATGCCGAGAGAAGGCCCGGCCTCTTTCCTTCCTTACTTTTATCTCTCTCTCTCTCTCTCTCTCTCTCTCTCTCTTCCCCCGAACGAAGGCACGTGCGCGCGCAAGAGGAGGAACTGAAAACAGAGAAACGTTCTCTCGGTCCTGCTTTCCCTCTGGTTCCACGGCCGCTCCATTTCCGATCAGGCGATCACCACCACTTCCTGCTCATAATTAACGTCGCAGTTCCCCCTCATCAGCCGCCACTCGGTTCCCTCCCATTGTTACAATTCCAGCGCTATCCAATCGTGTTTCCGACCATGCTCTGTTCTGACCGTGAAGATGCTATTGCTACTGATTCTCGATCAGTACTTGCCGTACAAGTAATGTCTTGACTCATTCTCGAGCAATAGTAGTTCAAGCTTTGTCCTTCTCAACTTTCAGTTCATATCAAAGTTTCTGCTGCTGCTGCGGCAGATGTCCTCATTACCGTCGAAGGTGCCGCAATAGATCCCCCTGTTGCAACGAGATTTTTTATTGCCTTCACTGTCATGATGTTGCAAAGGTGATTCCTCGTTTCCCTCGTAGAGTTAAATGTGCTTGAGAGCTTCCTTTTGTTATGACATGAAGAATGCACATCTACAAGATACTTTCGTGCAAGCTCGGTTGATAGATTGCATTTTACTTGCCATATATTAGAGGATGATTGTTAACCAAAATATAGGCACAGCTTCAGTCGCTCCTGAATTTTGCGCGCTAGTGACATGAGTTATCTTAAGAGGAGATTTTACTCTGAACCGTTGTTGACTTTCTATTCTGTGTGCCGATATTTTGATATGTGCGGTTTGCCATTATTGCGTGACGGATATAAGTAGAAGTCGCCATGCAAATTGAGTTCAAATAAGTAGTCTACAGTTTGGCGAATATGACAAATATTCGATTCTTCAATCTTCAACCTGTGGACGTGCTTTTCATAACAAGACATACCATTCTCTTATGAGCAGAATAACATATTAATGTAAACCAAGGGTGTATTTGTTTCACGAAAAATGTAACGTATTTGGAAATTTTTTCCGGAAATCATTTTCAGAAAAACGTTTTCCTTTGTTTGGTGATACATAACTGAAAATATTTTTTGGTGTTTGGATTACATTTGAAAAATGATTGAAAGTGTAGAAGACGCCGACAAAAAGGAAGAGGAGGGAGTGAAGCCAACGGGAGCACAAGAGGGGCTAGGGTTGGTGGAGGCAATGGTGACAAAAGGGAGGGGGTGAAGGAGAAGGAGAGAGGGGAGGAGGAGTTAGAGTTTACGTTCATAGGCAAAGAAAGAAATGAGAAAACAAGAAAAAAGAAAAGAAATAAAAAGAAAGAAGAAAGAAAAGAAAAGATATAATAATAACAAATTTAAAATTTTTAATTAGAAATTCTTTTTAATAATAATTTTTCATTAAGTAAGGACCCTAAAACATTTTGGAAAACGTTTTCCGGTTCTTTCAAAGGGGAAATTGTTTTCCTGAATTTAAATTTTGGAATAAAAACATTTTCTATTACTAGGAAAATATTTTCCGTTGACTCATTTTTCTAAATGAATCAAATGCTGGAAAATGAGGAAAACGTTTTTTTTCGGAAATTGTTTTTCGCAAAATAAACACATCCAGAGTAAGGCATTGACTCCCCTTGCCATCAAGTTCAGCGGGTGGATGCTATCGAATTTCTAGCATGTTTATAGACTGACTAATTACTTGATGTTCCCACTTACCTAAATGTTTTGTTTCAGGTTGTATGCTTAATCTGTGACAGTGCACAAGAGGTAATTTTAAACATTCTATCCTTTATTACCTACTTTAATTGCACTAAAGAGCTTTTCGAAGGAGGGTAAAAATGTGAAGTTGTTTAAAAAGAATGACCAAAAATAAAGTACAGTGGAGATGTTGATTCTCAACCTTTGGTTTCCATGTTCGCAGGTGGTGTTTGCATGGGGAAGTACTTTTGTTGGACTTGTAAGTTTTTCGATGATGATGTGCGTCAAATCTTTCTTATCTCGCTGCTCAATTTCTTTCATGTGTCTCGGACAGTGACATCGATCGAGTCTCTCTCTATGTCAGAAGTAGTGTCTGTCCGAGAAAATATTAGCTGCAGCAGCTGGGATTCTACCGTGTCAACCTACTAGTCTATTCACCGGACGACACGTGTCGTCAGGGCCCCATCGTGTCAGAACCTGACACACACTCCCCTCTCCTCCCCTCTGTCGCCTCTCTCTCTCTCTTCCTCTTTCTTTTTCTCCTTTATTTCTTCTTCTTCCTCCCTCTGCTCACGGTGAGAAGCCTTTGCTCATGGTGGGGATTCCTGTCGCCGCCAAGCCCGCTCGCTCCACCGTCCGCCCTTCCTCCTCCCCCTGCTTCTTCTGCAAGATCAAGCTCAAGAGCTTCCCCCTCCAGATAACCCTTGTCCCCTACCTCCCGCCGACGCCGCTTACCCCCTTGACGGCGTCACCGATGGCGATGCCACCTTCTACCTCAGCAAGTACAACCTCGACAGGCTCGTCATCTTCTCCGGAAAAATCTGCTTGAAGGTCTCTGTCTACAGGGCGACTTGCGGGGTGAGCTCCGGGAGGTTGCTTGAGAAGGTCTCGGTGCCCCGGACCTCGCCGGGGTGAGTCCAAGGCCTACGTGCTCCGCAGCAGATTGAAAGGGAGGCGAGAGGGAAGAAGAAGAAGAAATAAAAGAAAAAAGAAGAGAGGGAAGAGAGAGAGAGGCGACAGAAGTGAGAGGAGTGTGGGTCAGAGATTCTGACGTGGTGGGACCCGGGAGACACGTGTCGCATTATGAGTGGACTCGTAAGTTGATACGCTGGAATCGCAGCTGCAGGCAATATTTTCTCGTGTCCGTCCGCCCTCTCCCCCTAGCAAATATTTCAAAACCTTGAGCATAAAAATGCTGCATAACGTGCAAACATGTGAAAGAAAAAAGTTCATTAATTGCATTTTACAGATTCTCATAAGTGTTGGGTACTATATCTTGCAGTTGAAGATGATATGATCACATGGACCTGACATCTTACTTTATTTTTTCTGCAGACATCCAAGAAGCAGAATCGCTGCAATGGACGTGCCATTTGCAGGTATGGCCACCATTAGCAGTGATACTCAACAGTGTCAAAGCCATTATAAAAACGTCATGTTTCAAGAACACCCAATTTTTTTTTTCACAAATAACAGCTAGATGATTAGATATAGTATGAGTTTATGACCCAAACTAATAGTTTGAGGATGTTAGATAAAATTCCTGGATGCATCTCATTTTCTGTCAATCATCACCCTTGGAGAAGATTATTAGTTTCCTTTTAGGTATTTATCTTTCAATTTATAGAGTTCCCCGCCTTTGGATGTTGCTCTCGTCATTTCTTTGTCGTTGATGATGTTGTGCGTTTGATACATGTCTAACTGTATTTTCTTTCTCAGAATTGTGGGGCGAGAGAATGTGGTAAGCTTCAGTTATCCGGTGCTGAGGCCAGCATAAATAGTGATGGAAAGAACTGAAGTTAATCTCCTTCACTTATTGTCATGCTGTATAGGTTGCTGCTATTCAATCTTGCTGAAAAACAGCCATTGCATGGAAGCAGTGACGCATCATGACTCTCCTTTTTGCTTTGAGGTAAAGCTCTGTGATTGAACGGTTATTGTGCGTGCATTGCAGAGTGTATAAATTGAAGGCGGCGGAAATGGCAATTTGCAGTTTCTATTTGATTCGAGAAATGACATGACAGTCTTGCCTTGCTAACATAAATTCGTAAGAGAACATTCGCTGGTGAGAGTTGTTTGTTGAAAGATGTTTGCTGTGAACATTCGCTGGTGAGAGTTGTTTGTAGAAAGATGTTTGCTGTTCTACAGGTTTGGATCCATTGCGGGAAAAGATCACCAGTTCCATGCGGCTAGGACTAAGAAATTGTGATTTTTATGAATGTCCTTACTCAAGGTTGTGAAGTCGGATGTCCATCGATTTTTGTCGGGCCAACATTGTAATGGGCTCACACTAATCATAGACCTTATATTATGTGGTTCCTTGGTGACTTTGATGGAAAAGTTGAGACGCATAGTTAGAATATAAGTTTGGCTTCTCATATTTCTACACCTAATTTTCTAAATCCACCCTACCCCATCACCTTGCGAATAATGTTTTAGAAATTGGGCATCACATAATAAATGTACGGGAAAATTACACCAAATTTACCCTAATTTAAGGGGTAATACAAGGTTCTTTCTAAACTTTCAATTGTTACACATTACTCCACCAAACTTCCATTTTATAACTGAAGAACAAAGTGATGAAACCATCGATCCAAAAGACCCACTAAAATGGTTGGAACGGGCTGGAGCTGGACATGCAAAAGGAGACATCGAAGCAGTCCATAGCATCAAGTTAATTATTTATCCCTCTGATCTATTCTAAGAGCTTAGCTTAGCTACTCTCCTTATCCACACGTATGCGATATCACACGCTAATTACAATAATTAAATTCCTGAATAGCATATCTAATGGTTTGTCTATGCAATGGATTATGTAATCCATGTGCTAACTTGAGGGATTTGCTAAGAGATACTAACTGTTTTTTTTTTTTTTCTTTTCGATAAGGCATTAAAACAATTTAAAATGTGATGCTAGACGTTTAAATATTTTTAAGAACGAATAGTTCGAGAGCATTCCTCGGAAAGTTTTTCTGGCTTATGATGTTTTTTTCTTCCGTCTGTGTGTGTGTGTTACGAAAGGAAGACCCAATGGCAAAAATACGATGAAATTGTTGAGGGTATCAGAAGTTCCTTCTAGGATCTAGTACATGAACTCTTGGTTTACAACCATGACTCAAAGCACATTTAGCCGACCAATTGCATGAAGGGCGTACAAATTATTATTATTTATTATTTTTATCATTTTTATTATATTAATGCCATGAAATGGTGCACTCTTTTTGTGAGGTCCGTTCTTGATTTCTTCTGATCATATCTCTGATTAGTGAACTAAGTATACATGATGTCCATGTTTGTGTCGCACCACATTTAAGAGTGGCTTGAGATAAAAAAAGAAGAAGAAGAAAGTTTTAGACCTCCCTTTTATCACAGATAGCTAACAACTCATGTTATTACCAGGTCATTGAATCTGAATTACAATATGGGTTGATCATCCATTTTCTCACCTCTAGTGATGAGCATATATTATGCATTTTTTCATGACATCAGCGTGGTTTATTATGCTAGCATGTCCGGTCTTTGATTGAGGCGGTGAATTGCTTGTTGATTGGATGATCTACTTAATTTAGTAATGAAGCTGACTCACTTACAGTGTTTTGATATTAATCAAATTGGGTAGGGTAAGCTGGTTGTTCGAAATCCTGCGATAAGAATATGAAGCGTAAATTGAAAATTGAGGCACAATCCAAATAGTTACAAATGCGTCAAGGTGTCCATATTGTAAATTTGGTGAATAACTCCACGAGAATATGAGTTCATGTGTTTAATGAATGGATCATATGCATTTGGTTGCTCTTTGATGCGTCCAACAACAATTGAATAAGAAATATAAGGCAAAGAACTGTCTAAGAAGGAAAGATATAATACAAGCCCGAACTGACAAAAGCAAATAGGTAGGACCAACAAAATGACACAAGTTACTATTTAAGATAATTTGGTGAGAGTAGCTTTCTCAAAGAAAGCTATGCCTCATTACACAATATGGTGCGGACTTAAAAACTAGCGTATGAGCCAACACTGAAGCAAGTTATATCTGCTGTTGCATCCAAGGAGGTTCCGATTTTAAAACTTATCTAAAAGCCAAAATGATTTAGAAAATTTCGGATAACTATCGATGCAAATATCTATGGGGAGAGCTAGTAATTAAAATTTGCTATAATTGGAGAATCAGAATTACAATTGCTCAATATGCTAGAGTGTTTCCCATGTCTAAACTAAACCTGAACCCAAGGTTTTAACAATTTGGATGTAGAAAACTCACAGCACAAATTACACGCTTTGCCCGCGAACAAATAGGAGCTCTCTTTGAAATGGCCAAAAATCAAGGACCACGTCCATTCTTGATTTCCTTTCTTCGCGGCACGGCTTTCTAGGAAGTCATTGGGCAGCCATTAAATCCTCTATTTTGATGTAAGTGTGTGTGTGTGTGTGTGCCCTTTCTTTGGTTCGGCCAATCTGCAATACTTTTAAAGTCCAACCCTTTGTTTGGGTTAAACTTGCATATTGGGTCGGGTTTTGCCTTGTAAAAGGGTGTCTTTTGATCAATGGAAATGCATATGCTTTTGAAGGTCTTCATTTCTTTTTTAATTCAATCGGGAAGAGACTTTGCTTGCAGCTTGTTAGGACATAGAACCCACTCACAATAGAAAAGCATATGGCGATTATGTTCCTATTTTTCTATGCCCAGCTCCCATTATGGACGAGTCCAATGATGCAAACCAACCAGATGGATCGGCTCGCTTTAATCTACTTCAAACACAATGTGGATGAGGATCCACTTGGAGCTTTGAGCTCGTGGAATGACTCTTTTCATCACTGTGAGTGGCAAGGTGTGATATGTGGTGGATGGCATGCCGAAAGAGTCGTGTCCCTCAATCTGATGTTGAAAGGCTTGGGGGGTCTTCTATCACCTCATGTCGAAAACCTCTCTTTCTTGAGAAGCCTCGTTCTATAGAATAACAGCTTTCACGGTGAAATTCCACACAGCTCTCTTTGAAATGGCCAAAAATCAAGGACCACGTCCATTCTTGATTTCCTTTCTTCGTGGCATGGCTTTCCAGGAAGTCAATGGGCAGTGGTCAAATCCTCCATTTTGACGTAAGTGTGTGCGTGTGCCCTTTCTTTGGTTCGGTCAATCTGCAATACTTTTAAAGTCCAACCCTTTGTCTGGGTTAAACTTGCATATTGGGTCAGGTTTTGCCGTGTAAAAAGGTGTCTTATGATCAATGGAAATGCATATTCTTTTGAAGGTCTTCATTTCTTCTTTAATTCAATCTGGAAGAGACTTTGCTTGTAGTTTGGTAGGACATAGAACCCATTCACAATAGAAAAGCATATGGCGATTATGTTCCTATTTTTCTATGCCCAGCTCCCATTATGGACGAGTCCAACGATGTAAACCAACCAAATGGATTGGCTCGCTTTAATCTACTTTAGACACAATGTGGATGAGGATCCGCTTGGAGCTTTGAGCTTGTGGAATGACTCTTTTCATAACTGTGAGTGGCAAGGTGTGATATGTGGTGGACGGTATCCCGAAAGAGTCATGTCCCTCAATCGATGTCGAAAGGCTTGGGGGTCTTCTATCACCTCATGTTGAAAACCTCTCTTTCTTGAGAAGCCTCATTCTACAAAATAACAGCTTTCGCGGTGAAATTCCACAAAGTTCTCTTTGAAATGGCCAAAAATCAAGGACCACGTCCATTCTTGATTTCCTTTCTTCACGGCACAGCTTTCCAAGAAGTCATTGGGCAGCCGTCAAATCCTCCATTTTGACGTAAGTGTGTGCATGTGCCCTTTCTTTGGTTTGGCCAATCTACAATACTTTTGAAGTCCAACCCTTTGTTTGGGTTAAACTTGCATATTGGGTCGGGTTTTGCCGTGTAAAAAGGTGTCTTTTGATCAATGGAAATGTATATGTTTTTGAAGGTCTTCATTTCTTCTTTAATTCAATCTGGAAGAGACTTTGCTTGTAGCTTGTTAGGACATAGAACCCACTCACAATGGAAAAGCATATGGCGATTATGTTCCTATTTTTCTATGCCCAACTCCCATTATGGACAAGTCCAACGATGCAAACCAACCAGACGGATCGGCTCGCTTTAATCTACTTCAAACACAATGTGGATGAGGATCCGCTTGGAGCTTTGAGCTCGTGGAATGACTCTTTTCATCACTGTGAGTGGCAAGGTGTGATATGTGGTGGACGGCATCCCGAAAGAGTCGTGTCCCTCAATTTGATGTCGAAAGGCTTGGGGGGTCTTCTATCACCTCATGTCGGAAACCTTTCTTTCGTGAGAAGCCTCGTTCTACAAAATAATAGCTTTCGCGGTGAAATTCCACAAAGCATTGGCCACTTGTTTCGCCTTCGTCATCTCATCCTTAGTAACAACTCTTTCGGCGGACAAATCCCCACCAATCTTTCTTGGTGCTCAAACCTTGAGATTTTAAATCTCATCGATAACCAACTTGTGGGCAAAATTCCTAATGAGCTTGGCTCTTTGTCAAAGCTTCAAGCTTTAGGTTTGGCTATAAATAGTCTTTCAGGATCTATTCCTCATTCTATTGGAAATCTCTCCCAACTTTGCAAGCTTTCACTCAGGATAAATGGGTTGCAAGGAGAGATTCCCAACACATTGTCCAAGCTTCATGGTTTGAGTTTTCTTCAATTGGCATATAACCAACTCACCGGCGAGATCCCTTCGGCAATCTTCAACCTATCTAGCATTTTCAATTTCCGCGTCGATAACAATCAATTGAGAGGGAGCATTCCCCATTATATTGGTGATACTCTTCCTTCTCTCATTTTTCTTGATTTTCATAGTAATTTATTTACTGGGGTTATACCTCCGTCCTTATCGAATGCCTCTGGCCTTCAGTACATCTATTATGACATTAACAGTTTTCACGGACCGATGCCCGCAAATCTTGGAAGGCTAAAATCTCTTAGAGTAATATCCCTTACTTCTAATGAGTTGCGAGATGACTTCAGTTTCATTACCCCATTGACTAATTGTTCATGGTTGGAAATGATTTCATTGGACGTCAATATTCTTGAAGGTCTATTGCCGGATTCCACTGGCAATCTTTCCAATAGCGTTAGTTCAATTTCTATGTCGTCCAACATAGTGTATGGAACCATTCCTCCAGGTATTGGCAATCTCTTCAACTTGTCCTATCTTGACTTAACAAACAATTCACTTGGTGGTCATGTTCCTTCTTGTATTGGAGCACTCCATAACTTGCACGAATTGTACTTAAGTAGAAACATGCTAACGGGAGAGATTCCATCATCGATCGGTAATTTGACTTTATTGAATCGCTTTTACCTGCCGTTCAACCACTTCTACGGGGAAATACCGCAGAGTCTTGGTAACTGTAGGCAGCTAATTGAGCTCGAGCTTTCCAATAATAATCTGAGTGGTTCAATCCCAAGGGAGGTTCTTGGCCTTTCTACTATTTCGATTATCTTTAGCTTGGCACATAACCAGTTGAACGGATCTCTCCCGTCTCAAGTTGGGTCCTTGATCAATCTTGGCAAATTGGATCTATCTTACAATAAGCTGATTGGACCAATTCCTAGCTCCATTGGCAAGTGCTTAGTATTGGGGTGGCTCAGCTTAGCATTCAATTCGTTTCATGGCGAAATTCCTCTGGCTTTAAGCACATTACGAGGCTTACAAGAGTTGGATGTTTCCCATAACAACTTATCTGGTGAAATCCCGAGCTTTCTCACTCAACTTACAGATCTAAAGTACTTGAATCTATCTTCAAACAAGCTTGAAGGAGAGGTTCCGAAGCAAGGAGTATTTCTCAATGCTAGTGTAGTGTCCATCTTTGAGAATAGGAATCTCTGTGGAGGTATTGTAGAACTAAACCTTCCTCCTTGCAAATCAAATACCTCTAAACCATTATGGACCAACAAAGTTAGAGTAATCGCCACAGTGATGGCCGTCTTGTCATACTTCATTTTGCATCTTTGTCTATTTATCTTTTGGTATCAGAAAAAGAAGTTGAAAAAGAATACCTCTTCAATTGAATTTCCATTCAAACAAAATTTTTTGATGGTCTCTTATGAGGAGCTCTTTAGAGCCTCAGATGGATTCTCTGAGATCAATGTGATCGGTAAAGGGAGATATGGTACTATCTATAAAGCAACCACACAAGAAGGCCGCTTGGTGGCGGTTAAAGTGCTCAACTTGGGCCACATAGGTGCTTTGAAGAGCTTCGTCTCGGAATGTCGAACCTTAGGGCTATACGACACCGAAATCTCGTGAAAATACTGAACGTTTGTTCAAGCATGGACTATCATGGCAACGATTTCAAAGCTCTATTGTATGAATACATGGCTAATGGGAGTGTAGAGAATTGGATACACCAAGGAAACGAAGAGGACGTTGAGCATGAACATGAACTTGGAAAGCCAAGGCATTTGGGACTAATGCAAAGGTTAGACATTGCCGTTGACATAGCTTCTGCAATCGAATATCTTCATGAGGTTTGTTGCCCAAAGATTGTACATGGAGATCTGAAGCCAAGTAACGTCCTTCTGGACAATGAGATGATGGGACGAGTTGGGGATTTTGGGCTGGCGACAATTAGCTCCCCTAAGAAAACAGATGCCATGAACATTGATGACAGCAGTAACTCAGTGGCAGTGAGGGGTTCCATAGGTTATGTCCCTCCTGGTAAGAAAACTTTCTCATTAATTGTCTAAGTTTTATTTGTGCTCACTTTTAGATAACGTATTTATTTTCATTGTATACTACTTGATGTACACTATTTTAGAGTATGGCATGGGGGACATGGTATCCACACAAGGCGATATGTACAGCTACGGTATTCTTTTATTGGAAATGTTAAGCGGGAGGAGACCCACGGAAGAGACTTTCAAGGACCATTTAAACCTCCACAACTTTGTCAAGGTGGCTCTGCCAGACCGAGTGATGGAGATCGTGGACTTGGCCATTATTAACAGAGAAAGTGAGAATGACATTGAGAGGATGAAAGGATGTGTTGCCTTCGTCCTAAGGATTGGAGTTGCGTGCTCGATGGAGTTACCGCAGGATCGGATGGACGTGGCCAAAGCCCTCAAGGAACTGCATAAGATTCGGGCTAGGTATGGATCCAAGTAGGAGCTTGGTTGAAGGAAGTTCAGCTCCCAGACACTTGGACTAACTTTGTCTTAGGATTAATTTTGCTCTTTGAACAAGAAAAATTCAGATGTTTGTATTCTTCATCTTGGTTGTAATTTTTTCACAGGCCCAAAGCCGAACTCATATACTAGTCAAATGTAGGTAATCCATCTCCATCTCCATTCCCCTCCCCTCTTTATGATCTCCCTATTTTCTTCATATGAATTTTCTATTTCTAATTTTTCCTCGGATAGTCCATTTGTAATAATTTTCTTTAGATGCAAAATTTTAATATATATAGTTATAGATTTATAAATGTAGAAAAATATAAAGTAGAGGTGTATCTTATAAAATGTTATAAATTATGTCAATGCCAATTAATTTTTAAATGATAATTCATATTGTGGATTAATAGGAGAAGTAAAAGTAAAGTCAAATAAGATTATTAAATTTTGCCAAGGTTGATTTTACGTGGTGGCCTTCTTCTTCTTCTTTTTTTGGCAATGGGATGATGGTCATTTTAACAATAGAAAATCTTAGGTCATACACTTAGATGTTAAAAATTTGACAATTCAATTGGATAATTTAAATGAGTTGAAGGACTACAAGTGAGATTATTAATTGATGTAATACCATGAAAAATCCTAAGTTGATTCACTTGTAACAAATTTATCCAAACTAATTTTTTGACCACAAAACTCCAAACTATACACCTGTAATAATTTTATTCTCCGTTAGTATATGTATTAAATTGCTAAGTTGAATGACATGTGGCAATAGACACTAGTACCAATTTGAAATTTTACCATTTGTTTGTCACATGTGTATCAATTTGTGACTTTTTGTGATAGTAATCCAATTTAACATAAATTAATAAAGGATAAATTTATCATAAATATATTAATTTGAAGTTTTTGGTGATTTATTATAAATGTACTATGGATATTTAATCCTAAAATTTATTATCACTTTTTTTTTATAACACATCAACATCTAGAAGAGTTTTTCAATTTCTCTTCGTCCTTGCGCATCTCTATCTGTCTCTTTTGCCCTCGCTGTTGTGATTCTTATAACTGTTACCTTTGCCTTTCAAGCAGTTGCCATATTTACGCTGAGTGCTGAATTCTCCTTGCAACTTCTGCTTTTTCACCAAACTTTCCTCGGATTCTGTCGTACCAGTTTCACAGTGAACGACAGTCGAGGTCCCCCAAAAAAAGGGTTTTATGATGTCATCAAATCGGTTATGTGATAGAATAAAATTGACTATTTTGGATCAATAGGACTTAAGGTACAAACTTTGTGGAGCAAAAATTGATGTGACTTTGTAAAATCCATCAATATTAATGGAAATCTGATGTCTCGTTAATTAATCCATCGTCACTATTTGGAAGATTAGGTTTGATAAAAATTTCAAGTTGGAACTTTCAAGAAAAAAGGAAAATGTCAGTCCTTAGGTACCAGTCTGTTCTATAGCAGGCTGGTCTAATCACCAGTTTTGAGCTCCTAGAATCCGTCATGGGCACAAAAGGGGTCTCATCTCCACTTGAGAAAACGGATCTCTCGCCAATTCGCCAGGTATGTCCTTGGAATCAAGTGGCATCTGTCTAAGGTTTTCATTGTACGCGACTGTTTGTGTGAAACTTCCTGGAAGCTTCGTCTCCCACCCAGCTTCGATGTGAAAGCAGGAAAATCCTCCTCCCTTTTTTTTTAGTTTGTTTTTGTTTTTTCCAGCTTCGTCTCCCACCCAGCTTAAATGATTCAAGACTACAATTCCAATATCTTCCATGGATCCTCGATGGGAATTTGTAAGATGACGTGCTTTCACCGTTTCATGTAAAATATTCTAATTAACGGTGCTTTTTATTAAAATTGCTAGCAATATGTGGATTTTTCTTTTTCATTTCTGTTAAAAAAAGATGTAAAATTCTACGCAGTAAAAATGCACTCCCCATCTTTTGAAGTTTGACAAAAAAAAAAAAAAGTCATGGTTTATTTACGAGTAAAGTTAATAAGTATACTAAAATCGATATTAAGTAATATGGCCAAATCATAGTTTAACATGATTTATGAACATAAATATTGTACAAGCGTGGAAATCTAGATAATTCTCATTTTCTTTTTTTTTTTTTTTTGGAAAAATAAATCTTCCAAATCTCTTTAGCCTAATATTCTAGAGAGTCTCATACTTTCCACTCAATTTTATAAGTGGAATATAATCTCTCATTCTTGTATTAAAATGTCATGAAATCTTAATTTTCTTGCAGATTATCCTGAACTTTCAATTTTATCAAGTTAATTTAGATATCACAGGAGGATGTCCATATCTAGAGTTGATGAGTGAGTACAGTAGATCAATTCGCATCCAAAGACTTTAGATGCAAACCCCTCAAACTAAGACTTATAAAACTCTTATTTATAATTTAGACGAAGACATGCAAGAAGAAAAATCTTGGCAGCGTTTATGGGGATAACTTACCATGTCTTTTACCATAACAAAAGAAATGCTACCATACCTACAAAATGGCACTATATATCATATAATAGTTTCGTTGCTCTTTGCTGTTTTTAAGAACAAAGTAGGAGCAACAGAGAGAAGACACTTTAATTTCCTTCAGGGATTTGAAGGAGAAACTAAGGGAAGAGCTAGAGCAAAGAAGAACCCCTTTGCATTGTGTTCACGTACAAAATGGGAAAAAAAAGAAAAGAAAGAAAGAATTTCTATACATACATACACGCATTAGTGATATAATTTTGTGGCAAAAGTGATCATTGATAAAATAATAAGAATAATATTTTCAGGCAAGCCAAATGTCGTTTTAGAATATTCGTCAGTGGAGAAGATTCTACATCTTCATGAATATGATTCTATATACTATTTAATAATCATTTATATTAGCGACGACTTAAGGTGCAAATGGACCATCACCACAAAACTTGATTAAGAGGAAAGCAACTAGACACATTCCAATCAATGGTCGGCACAACTATCTAGGTGCACTCCACACCGATTTAGGTCCGCTATTATGTAGTACTAAAGATGGTCGATACTTGACAACTAGAAGTTTGATGAGTTCTTAATATTTTAAGCATTTCGTCAACCATAATATATACATATCGAAATGTAGGAACATGAAGCCGCAGAATCTATTTTTACTTCTATATTTCTAGAACATAATTGAGAAATAAAACTCATTTCATTGTTCATTCTCACTACTAGCTGACCACCCATCCACCATCGTTGCCCACCGTCCATCATCCACTCGATTGCCATCTGTCGATCGCTGCCCGTTGCTGTCGATCGCCGGTCACCATCTGTTGCTGCTTGCTACCCACCATTGTCTGCCACCACCATTGTTGACTACCATCCCTTGCTCGCCGCCACCATCGTCTGTCGCCACAGTCGCCTTTCGCCAGTCGCCGTCCACCAGTCGCCCGTCACCATATGCTAGTTGTCAGTCGCCGTCCACCGTTCACTGATTGTCAACTGCCATCCATCACCACCCGAGAGGGAGAAATTTTGTGTTGTTATTAAATAAATTTCTATTCTAGTATCATTATCAAACGCATATTTTGTTCAAAAACTCAATCAATAATAGAAATAGAAAGGTTATTTCTTTTCTAGAAATGAATTTCTGAGTGCGCTCTTATTCTTCCTAGACAGGTATCGGCTTGGATTTTCTGGTGCATTTGGAATTTCCACGCACGAAGACAGCGACTCTAAGCGCGCGATTACTGTTCTCCGTCAATGAAGTGCTAATTTATATCTAGCCTGACAAGTTTGAATTATTATTGGGAGTTGTTAACTGGTTCCATTATATAATTCAAGCCAATAAAGAGGCAAAGGGTAACAAGGCATTTCGTGTTTCTTGAGAAGCATTTTGGTTTTTCTTCTCCGTCAGAGTTGAAAGCAAAAATTAGGGGTAGAGTCAGAGCAAAGACGAAATGCATCGTCCCATCTTTGGGCATTCTTTTGCCGTGCTCGTGGCACCCATCCTTCTCTTCGTGCTCGCGTTCAGTTTTCTCAATAAGAAGAAAGCTAGCAACCGTGAAAATGCAAAAGATGCTAATTCTGGTACATATGGTTCATTGACTGCGGCGATGGGAACTAGTGCCGGTGGATCCAGTTCGTCTCCCACAGAGACTAATAATGGTGCATCTAGTTCGACAATTGGAGATAGTTACGAGATGTCCTTAAGCTTTAGAGGTCCAGATACTCAAAATAGCTTTACCGATCACCTCTACAGTAGGTTCATCGAAGTTGGAATTCGTGGTTTTAGAGATGACGAGAAGCTCTGCCAAGGCAAGGATATTGGCCCAGATCTTTTGGCGGCAATCAAGAACAGTAAAATTTATTTTTATTTTTGGTAAAGATCAAGAACGGTAAGATTTTTATCCCCATTCTCTCATAGGAATATGGTGGAAGCCATTAATGCCTCAATGAATTGGTTGAAATAATGGAGTGCTAGAATAATAACATGGAGATGGTATTGTTGCCTATATTCTACAAAGTGTCGCTAGTTGATGTACGACATCAAACTGGGAGTTTTGGAAAGGCATTTCACGAGTGTGAAAAACGTTCACGTGGTTAGGGCTTAGACCCAACAATTTTGGAGAAATGGAAGCAAGCACTCAGAGAAGTTGGTGACTTGAAAGGACATGAAGCAAATGGGTACTTTATTTTTTTCACCAAAACATTCTCTACTTTGTTTTTATTTGTGTGGGTGTTTACGGTTGTTCCGATTCTCACCTGCATCGTTTTCGTTCTTTTCTTGCTATATAAAAAGCAATAAGATCTTGCTGGCAGTAACATACAGCGACGCATGAGTTCTATAAGTTATTATTTTTTCTTCTTTTTTTTATAAAGTTTTTTGCTTTAATGACATTGACCAATCTAATGAGAGATTTTATTGTTATGATCCCTTTCGTTTGGATAATAAGATTTTATTTTGTAATATTGTGCTTTTTCCCCCTAAAGTCATGTACCGTGCATGTTGATTGTCAAAGCCTTAATTCCTTATCTTGCCAAGTTACATTTGTTACATTATTAATGTTGTTAATTAGTTGCTATAAATTATTCTTACAAAAGAAATATGTCAGTGGTAGATATTATGATTGCTTATTGGATTTTGCTTATTCAAACGCTATAGAAAGTTTTCATTGTCACGTCCACGTCATCCCTAATATCTTTAACAAGCAACAAATTTAAAATTTAATTCAAATGCATAATTCATATAATATTCAATATTCTCTAGCGACGCCCTCAAGTTTCTTTTGGCACAATAAAGTCAAGAGTAATAATGGAATGGGGCACGCCATGTGATGCAACCACCGCCATTTCCTGCTTCAATTTTAGGGTATAAGATAGTGTATGGAATTGTGGCAAAGACAATTCTTCAAGTTTTCCAATTTATCCTCCGATTTGTTTATTATCATGTTATCATTAGTTAAACAATATAAAATTGTTATTTCCATGTATTTGAAAAATTGTCACATTTGACAGGTCAGAAGTAGAATTGGTAAAATCAGTGGTCCAACAAGTGTTGTTCGAGCTGAAGAAAAAGTTCCAATTGGTTATTCTTGAGAATTTGGTCGGAGTTGATAATCATGCCAAGAAAGTTATGGAATATGTAGATAAAAAATCTCATGCCCCCCTATGTATTGGCATCCATGGAATGGAAGGCATTGGTAAGACCACTCTTGCTAAAATCATCTACAACAAACTCTCCAATCAATTTGAGCATCGTAGCTTCATTGCTTATGTGAGGGAATCATGGAAACATGATGGCATTTATCATTTACAGAACCAGTTACTTAATGGTATATTGAAGTAGGGCAATTCAGCTCATAATGAGGATGAAGGGATTAATTTCCTCTCATCCCAACTTAAAGGCAAGAAAGTCCTCATTTTGTTCGATGATGTGGATGATGACAATCAATTGAAGGCTTTGGCTGGAAATCATAATTGGTTTTCTTTAGGAAGTATGATCATTATTACCACCTAAAACAAGAGTATTCTTGACAATGCTTAGGTGGATTACCAATATAAACATGAGCAAGTGGATGGGGGTAACGCTTTGATTTTGTTCAATAAACATGCGTTTCGAAGGGACACTCCTCCAAGGGAATTTGAGGACCTTACTCGTAAGGCTATGTCCGCCACCGGAGGACTTCCCTTATCTATTGAGGTTTTAGGCTCATTTTTGTGCAATAAAGAGCTAGTAGTAGGGGAAGATTGTCGCGACGTACCCCTTGGGGGGAGGGACTAGGTTTAGGGATATTGCCTAAAAGATAGGCCTATGGTCCACAATCAGGCATGGGCTCTCCCAAGTCCATATTTTACGCGATGTTGGAGGATTCATAGGAATTTTATAATAAAGAATCGCCACTAACGTATTGACATCGGCTAGAAACCAAAGAAGGCATAGGAGTGTACCTCACTTTCTACACAATCAGAGAATTTAGGTTCAGGGATTTGATTACACTAATTAATCAATTATTGCCCTTTCGGTACCTAATCTTATTCATTTTAAAAAGAGGACGCTTTTGTTAGGCAATTTGGATTGATTTATACCTATTCACTAACAAGTGGGGTGATTATACTAGTGCACAATATTAACACAAAGATTAACAACCAAGGAAAACATTAAATACATTTCACAAGATAGCAAAAATTTAACTCTAAGGAAAAGATAAATGTTAATTTCAACTAAACTAAAGGGGAACCAAAATCAACGTATCAAAATTGTGCAATCAGGGTATTCCTCTTTAAGGACTACTAAAACCTTAAGTAGAGCCCTAATGGCTTGGTCGACCTTGATTAGGATTCTAATTAAAAACTTCCACTTTTTAGGAGAAAATAAACCAAGAGATTAATTTAAACCTTTTGAGGATCTTTTTTAGAATCTTTTGGTTTTTGGAAAAATTGAATTTTCGAATTTTCCAGAACATTTTGCTTTTTTAATCTTTTTGATTTTTTTTTAATTTTTGGATTTTTAAATATATTTTTAATATTTAATATTATAATATTCAGAAAAACGGGTTCGGACCGGTAAACCCAATCCGGTCCGGTCTGTTGGCTTGACGCAAAGCCGGATGAAAACTAAAATAGACAAAACCTATTTCTTAAAACCTTTTTTTCTTGTTTTCTTTTTTTCATTTTTATATTAATATTAGTATTTTAATCAGTTTATTTTGTCTTTTCCCTATTTCGTCTTTTTTACTACACCTCTTCTCTGCGGCTTCTCTTTCCCGAAGCCAACTTTTGTGTTTCACTTTTTCTGAAATTTTTTTCTTTTCTTTTTTCTTTTCCTTTTCCCCTTGGATCTTCTTCTCCCCGTGCTTTCTTCTTCGTGCATCTTCTTCTTCACCGACGGCTTCCATGGTGCATCTTCTTCTTCACAGATGGCAATCCTCGGTCGCCGGTGGCTGTACAACCACCGGGCCTTCACCACTCGCTTCCATCCTAACCGGCATCGACCACCGCCCGCCACAAACTCCAGCGACCGCTAATCCACTTACCGGAACCAAGAAAAACCTTCGCCAACTCGACAATACCCGACCATTTTGCGACAATCACGTAGAAACACTGCAAGTGATGAAGCGATAAACAAAACAAACGCGGTTCACCGAGCACAGAGGCAAGGGCACGTCAATCTCGAGTTTAAGCATGAACTGACTCTCGGTCCTTGCTGAGACATTTTATCAAACATATGGAGTGCATCGGCTAGAGGGATAATACTGGCTTATTCAGGGCTCGAAGTCATGTCCAGAATCAAAATCAAGCGACAAACGACATTCCCCGAAGTCAGAGGCGACTCACCTGAGACCCAAACGTGCATAACCGAAGCAAACAAATCTCAGTCCTTAGGTCGATCGAGACAAAACAGAACAAAAGGGGGATCGAGCTCGGCTAACCTCGTCTTTGGAACAGAACAGATCACGGTCCTTAGCCAAGACCAAACTTCCGGTTATCAAAGAATGATGGCTACGAATCGATCGTCGAGCGAGGAACTCGTGAGAATATTTCACCAGAATGGTCGTTCTTTTCCTTGCTCCTCGTTATGCTCGTTGTTCCTTGTCTCCCTGCATCTGCGTGTTGCTCAAAATGATGCCTGGAGCCCCTTTCCTCTCTGTCTCAACTCTCTTCTTCGGTTTCTCTTTTGGCCAAAACCTGCATAAAAACAAGAAAAGCCCCCCATCTTCCCTTGCTCCTCCCTCACTTTTCAGCATTGACGCGCGTGGTCTTCTGCCAAGCCAGCTGTTGCTGCCGATCTGCCCCCGACCACCAACTCCGGTGCGAGGCTCGTGCCCTGTCCCTTTTGCCTCTGTTCCTCCTCTTGCTCGCATACCTCCTCCTCTTTTCAGCAGAATGCGTGAAGGACAAAAGGGGACAGGAAAAGAAGGCTGGGCTCATCTTGGGCAAAATAAAAGAAAAGTGGACCGGCCCAGGCTAAGAGAAAGAAAAGGGAAAGAAAGAGACCGGGGCTTCCGGCCGGTCTCATTTTTCCCATTTTCCTTTTTTTTTTGTAATTAAATTCTTTAAATAATTTTTTTAATTTTTTTCTTTTGATGAAAAATTTTTGGAATTTTTTTTTTACAAAAAAACCATTCAATATGCAGTGCAATAATGAAAACACGATACCTTTTAATGAATTTTTTTTACTTTTCTTTTTTCTTTTTTTTTTTTTTTTTTTTTTAATTTTCGACTCTTTTTATTTATTTATTATTGTTAATTTTTAATTTTTTTCAATTTTTTAATCTTAATAATTATTGATAGTTATGTAAATGTTCCTAATGCCCACGTGTAATGGATTTTAATGAAAGCATACACGATGCATTTTAATGAAAATTACTTAGTTTACTCTTTACTTCCTTTTTTTTTAGCGACTAATTCCTAATTTTCTAATAAAATGGTAAAATTTAAAGATACAACAAAAAAGTTACAAAATGTCCCTCATAAGGAAGTGCAAGAAAAGCTAAGAATAAGTTACGACGCATTAGAGCATGGACAACAACAAATATTTTTGGATATCGCTTGTTTTTTCATTGGCTCTGACTTGAGAATTGCATCCTATATGTGGGACGCTTGTGAAGGCTTTAACCCAAATGAGGCCATTGTATTGAGATTAATATCATTAATAAAAGTTGGAGAGAATCATGAGCTTCGAATGCATGGTCAATTGCGAGATCTAGGTTGGGAAATCGTTCGCCAAGGAGACAAGGAGCCTCAAAATCGCAGCAGGTTATGGGACTCGAGGAAGTCTTGAACATGCTAGAGGAAAATGAGGTAACTAATTCTTTTCTTTTGCTCCCTATGTCCATGTTCTACTGTCAAAGTAATGTTGGTCCTCTACTTATGCTTGCTCTAGTGAAAGTGAAACTATTATTGCCCTCATGTCGTTTCATTGACATCATTAACAATTAGGAGGTTGCTCTCTCTTAGTAAGTAGTGCAGCTTTATCTGAGATTTATCTTACATAAGTGCACATTACAAAGTTTTTTCCAAGAATGAGGTACTTTCAAATTTATTAGAAACTTAATAGGGGTATTCTACATTGAAAAGATTTGAATTTACATAATTGATTTGGTTGCGGCCTTGACACGTGCAACGAATAATTGGACCATTCTACTGGGAACAATAACTACTTAGGATATATAAATCATAGAATTATATTCTCCAGTGTTATTAATACAATTGGAGTAACCGTGCCCGCATTTTTCATGAAATTTCAATCATTATTCCCAAATTGGGAATGGAAGGGTATTTTCTTTTATGTTATATTAGGTTAGGAATTACTTTTTTACCAAAATTCGCATGATAGAACAAGAACATATATAGACATACATAACGTTAGGCGTATTTCATGCAACCTATTTATTATCTTAAGAGCCGATTGATATATTAGCAATTTCAAAGCGAATGTCTATCTATTATGTCTTTTGTGTTACATCATAAAATAAACTTAGCTAACCAAAAGAAAAATGAATATGCTGTATTTTTTATATCTAAATAAATTGGTATAAATAACTTTTACAACTAAAAAGGTACATTATTTGACGTAATTATTTCAGTAATTTTGTTGGGTTCATTAAGTCGAAATCAAAGTGGCTTTGAAGAAACTGATACAAGATCTTCTTTTAAATTTATTCCTACAATTAATCAAAATATATTAAAGTATCTTCATGTGTTATCTAAAAGTACAATCAACTTCGAAAAAAAAAAAAGAAAAAGAAAAAAGGAATAAAAACCAGAAGTGCGACGCATGGACAAGAGCACTAGGGCGACTTACAAATAAGCAAAAAACGAAAGACATTTAAGAAATAATTGAAACACATTGATAACACACTCCTTGGATATTAGTGGGTATACAAAAAAAAAAAAAAAAAGGCACAAACTTTTGAACCAGGAATAAAAATAATACAACCTTAAAAAATCCTAAAAAGAAGCCCAATCTTTTGCATGCAGGATGAAAATAACACAATTTTTCAAGCTTCCCAGAGAAAATCTCAACCTTTCACTTGTAGGACAAAAACGACGCGCGTTACAAATTATGTCTATTCTCACCTTAAGTCACCAAGCATCATCCTACATGGCTCATGGTGCTGACATGCACAATGAGCCCCGTTAATCATGACCACAAATGACTTACAAAATGCTAAAAATTGGTAACGAAGATTATACACTAAGTTTGTTGACAAAGATTATAAATAAGAAAAGGATGACGTTTTTGTGTTGATTGACATGGCTCACTATGCGTGTCAACGCAACAAGCCATATAGGTTATTTGTGGTGATTTGATGATGCTAACGGATGGAACTTGGAATGGGCGTCCATTTTGTTCCATGATAAAAAGGTTGATTTTTTTTTTTCGTACATTGGAAAATTTGTGCTATTTTTGTTCTACATGTAAAAGGTTATGCTTTTTATTCTGAAAAAGTTTGAAAGATAGAATTACTTTTGCCTGGGCTTGTTTTTGAGATTTGGCCATAAGTGTATCAATTATTCACAAAATAGAATTTTAGAGTATTTATCTCTGGAACCTTTTATGTGGAAAAAAATAAATAAGACACTTCTCTTTTTTTATGGTCATCGCATGAATTACGCTAAACTTGAAATAATAATACTACAAGTGCCATAACTTTTGTATGACGGTCATTTGAGTGGCTTAACTTTTTTTCGACGACTTAAGTGTCGTAATTTCTATAAAAAAAAATGTTTACTTGAATATCATTTTTTTCAATCAGTCACTTGAGTTTTATCAATTCTTAAAATGTTCCCCAAAAGTTGAAAATCCAATGTCGCTCTTGTGATGAATGTTTTCTGAAAGTTATGAAATGAAAGTGATTGATTGAAAAGTTATATATCATTAAAATGATCAAAAAAAAAAGTTATGGCACTCAAATGACTACTGTATGAAAGTTGTGGCACTTGTGATGTCATTTTCTCCGCTAAACATTATGTATGTCTATATATGTTCCCGTTTTATCATGTGAATTTTGGTAAAAAAGTAATTCCTAATATAATATTACATAAAGTTAATATCCCTTGCGCTCTTATTAAGGATATAATGATTGAAAATTCATGAAAAGTTTGAGTACGGTGACTCCAATTGTATTGGTTCTATCACCTGGAGACTAGAATTCAACGATTTATATATCCTAAGTAGTTATTGTTCTCAATAGCATAATCAACTTATTTGTTGCTCATGTCAAGGATGTTACCCAATCAATTATATAATTTCAGATTTTTTCAATGTAGACTACCTCTATCAAGTATCTAATAAATTTGAAAATACCTCATTCGTGATTTGTGTAAGAAAAATCTTAGGTAAACTACAATACTTGCTAAAAAAGAGCATTCTCCAACTTTCTAGTCATGTCAGTGAGACGACATGAGGAGAATAATATTAGGTTTTCTTTTTACTAGAGCAAGCACTAAGTAGAGGACCAACATCACTCTACAGTAAAACGTGGATGAAGGGAGCAAAAAAGGAGAAGCATTTACCTCATCTTTCTTTAGCACTTTCAAGGCTTCCTCATAGTCCCATAACTTACTACGGTACCGAGGCTCATTCTCATTTTCCTCGCAGACTATCCACCTACCAAGATCTCTCAATTGATTACGCATTTTGAGCTTACCATTCTTTGTAATTTTTATTAATGACATAAATTTTTATACTTCAATTCCCTCTTTTGGGAAAAATTCACAAGCATCCCACATGTAGGATGCCATACTTTTGTCAATGCCAATGAAAAACAAGCACTATTCAAAAACATTTGTTTTTGTCCATTCTCTAATGCTTCGTAACTTATCCTTAACTTGTATTGCAATTTCTTATGAGGGACCTTTTTAACTTCTCCATAATACCTTCCCATTTTGTTGCATTTTTTCCACTGAAAAGTGAGCCTAAAACCTCAAGGGATAAGGGAAGCCCACTTGTGGTGGATAAAACTTCATAAGTGAGTTCCTTAATTTCACTTGGAGGAATATCTATACGAAACGCATGTCTACTGAACATAATCAAAGATTTATCCTTATCTAGTTCCTCATGTTCTTGTTTGTAGTCCGCATTTGCTTTGTCAAGAATACTCTCGTTTCTGGTGGTAAAAATGATCACACTTCTCAAAGAAAACCAATTATGATTTTCAGCTAAAGCCTTCAATTGATCATATTCATCCATATCATCAAGAATGATAAGGACTTTCTTATCTTTAAACTTAGATGAGAGGAGGCTAATCCCTTCATCCTTATTATAGACTTGATCTTTTTGCTTTGTTATAGCAAAGACTAACTGATTTTCTACAAGTACTCAAGGCCTTTACATTTACATAATTCCCTAATATCAGTAATGAAGCTACGATTCTCATATTGGTCAGAAAGCTTGTTGTAGATAGTCTTAGCAAGAGTTGTCTTACCAATACCTCCCATTCCATGCATGCCAACAAATAGGGTAGTTCTAGAATTATTATTTACAAAATTTATCACCTTCTCCACACATGACTATCAATGCCGACTAGATTCTCAGGAATAACCAACTCAAAATTTTTCTTCATTTCGCTCAACACTTTTTGGACAATTGATTTCACCATATCTCCTTCGTACCTATCAAGTGTGACAAGAGTTCAAATATGTGGCAATAGTAATTTTTTATTATTTGTCAATGATAGCACGATAATAAATAAATTTGGGAATAAATGGGAAAACTTAAAGAATTGTTTTTGC
The DNA here is from genome assembly GCF_016545825.1 of Eucalyptus grandis. Lineage (NCBI taxonomy): Eukaryota > Viridiplantae > Streptophyta > Magnoliopsida > Myrtales > Myrtaceae > Eucalyptus > Eucalyptus grandis. The sequence goes on along the minus strand of NC_052614.1, from coordinate 23,479,977 downwards.
CTCACTTGGCACTATTTCAAAAACTAGGGGTATTAAGTTAACCTGTTGGTTTAGTAACGGTGTTGTAAGGCATGTTAACTCAGTAGTGGGCCTTTCACCCACTCTCACTCACCTCAGATGCAAGTGGCTACTACATTAGCCTACCCAACAGTAGCCAGAACTTTTGTCCTGACGTGGTGTTTACCTTCATCACCGTGAGGCCTCCTAATTCCCTATCCATCTTTTTCTTTTCAATAGAGAGAAAATACAGGAGTGACATTGCAGGGTCTCCCATCCCAAGGTGGATCTCCCACCCATTTCTTCCCCTTGAGCCTTTTAAGGACCTGCTCAGGTCTGACCATTTATTACCTTATATGCTAAGATCGAAAGTGGGAAATGGTGGTGGTTACTTCACATGGCGTGCCCAAATCCATTATTACTTAGCTCTGACATAATTTATTGAGCCATAGGAAACTTGAGGGTATCGCTAGTGAATCTTGAATATTATAAGAATTATGGATTTGAATTACATTTTAAACCTGTTGTTTGTTAAAAATATTGGGGATGATGTGGATGTGACATTGAATATCTTTCTATAGTGTTTGAATAGGCAAAAATCCAATAAATCAGCTTGATAGCAGAGTTTAACTATCAATCAATAAATAGGTCATAACTTTTGATGCAAGAGGAATTCAAATCTTGAAAGGGTGCTCTATTATGATTACCTTAATACAATTAAGGGTAGTTCTTTTTTTTCTTTTATGTGCGAGTATACATGCTTGCAAATTTCTATCTTGTGCTGTGGATTTATCACTCTAGATTCATGCTGTAATCAGTTTTCATTGCATCAAGGGATGATAACACATTGTACTTTATTTTCCTCTTGACTGTCTATTTTCTATGATTTTGATAAATCAATTTATGCAGGTGCATGAGTTGATAGGAAAATGCATTGAAAAATGAGTAAACAAACATATAATAAAGAGAGTCTTTTTTTCCTTTCATATTTACCACCATCCTATATAAACTATAAAATATTTCTTTTGCAAAAATAATTTTTGTAGCAACAAGTTAATGACATTAATGATTTAATTAACGTAACTTGGGGAGATTAAGAATTATGGCTTTCACAATCGACGTGCATGGTACATGATTTGGTGAGCTTAATCTCAAATAAATATGTAATTAGGAAAATTTGTGGTGAAGATTAATCTTGCTTATACTAAAAACATGAAAAAGAGGCACGATGCTACAAAAACTTTGGACATCATAATAATAACTTAATTAAAAAATTCTTATATTTTTCAAGCGAAAGGGATTATAACAAAAAAAATCTCCAATTAGATTGGTCAATATCACTAAAGTAATTATTAAAAAAGAATAACTTATGGAACTCACGCCTAGTAGAATCTTACTGCCAGCAAGATTTTATTGCTTTTTTAATATTAAGAAAAACCTGAAAGAAAGAAAATGGAGCATGTAGGAATCAGAACAACTAGTGAAAATCCACACAAACTAAAAGGAAGTAGAGAATGTTTTAGTGAAAATTACCCATCAGTGTTCATTCTTTCAAGGAACTGACTTCAATAAGTGCTTGCTTCCATTTCTCCAAAATTGTTAGGTCGAAAACCCACTCACGCAAACGGCTCTCACACTCATGAAATGCCTTTCCAAAACTCCCGATTTGATGTCGCATGTGAGTTGGTTCCACTTTGTAGAATATGGGCAACAACATATGCCCCATGTTATTATTCTTGCATTCCATTATTTGAACCAATTCATCCAGGCACCAATTGCTCTCACCATAATTCATGGAGAGAATGGGGATCAGGATCTTACTGTTCTTGATGACTGTCAAAAGATCCGGTCTGATCTTCTCGCCTTGGTGGAGTGCCTTATCATCTTTGAAAGCACAAATTCCGGCATTGATATGTAAAGATGATCAATGAAGCCTTTTCAAGTATCTATACCTCTAAAACTTAAAAACTCCTCATATTGATTTCTGATAGGCACGGTTGATTAATTAGATCTACCTTTATTAGTTTCTGACGGAGATGAACTAGATTCATAGGAATTAGGCAATCAACGAACCAGAACCAACAGTATCAGTATCTTCAGCATTTTTACGCACAGTGCGTCTGCGTTTCTTAATGGGCAGATGCATTTCGCCTTTGCGCTGACTCTGCCCTTGATTTTTGCTTTCAAGTCTACCGGAGAAGAAAACCAGAATGGCTCTCAGAATGCCTTGTCGTTGCCCATTGTCTCTTTAACGGTTTGATATATATTGACGAACCAGCTGGCTTAGAGTCGTCGCCTTCACGTGGCGGAAATCCCAAGGCACAAGAGAGACCAACGCGACACCTGTCCAGGAAGAAGACGATACGCGTGGAAATTCCGATGCAGAAGCAACGAAATGAAATAAAACCAAAGATAAATAGACAAGTGTTGTTAAAAAATCAATGCACTTTTCTCCTAACCGAAAAAATTTCAATACACTTGAAATGGTGGGTTTGTTGGGAAGATGAAGAGTGGAGAGAGAAACTTGGGATGAGATGGATTTGCCGGAGAATATATAAATATATTTGTTTTTTGGGAGGAAAAAAGGAGGGGAGGGTGCGGTGGTAGGGAGATGGAGCTTTGTCTGGTCTTAAAAGTCCAAATTAAAATAGGAAATGATTCAGCCTAATCTGCATTAGGAGTGAGCACTAAAATCGGACTGAGCTGCGAATCAATCTTGTTCTTGGCTCTTAAAATTTGGAATATGTGATAATCAATCCGATTTCCGACCCCAAAAGTGGACCGAATCACCGCACTGACCCGATAATTTTTTTTATATTTATAATTCTTATTATTAGAAAACATTTCTTAAAAGATGATCGGGGAGTTGTACGTGTAATTTCGCATTCGCTTTGAATCAAAATACTAATTGCCCATTCTAGCCACTCATCCCTACCGCGCAGTCTCACGAATCACGCCTCTTGCTGCTCAGTCTCAAGCCTCCCTCCTCAGTCGCTCTCGCTCGACACTCGCCTCCCTCTCTCGGTCTTGTCTTTTAGTCCGCCGCTTCTAGCCCGCAGACTCTCTCGCTAGACGCCTCGCTCCGTCATTCTCGCCGCTTAGTTCGAGAAGAATCAAGGTTGGAACCAAAGGCTGATGGCGCAATGCAGAGAGCTTCAAGATAGAGGGAACAACGAACTGTCGTCGGACTGCCAGGGAAGCCAGTGCGAGGCGGCAGAGATGATTGAATACACGAATTGGTGGTGGATCACTCCACTGAACTTCGAATCGATGGGAATGGAGCTTCCGGTGAGAAGGGAATCCTCAAGATTCGAAGTCTGAGATATTCACGCTCTCTTGAACGGCAAACAGAGCATGATAGAGCTCTTCCTGCGCGGCTGTGGGGATGGCTCGCAGCGACGATCAACGGCGGTGGGTGATGTCTGGAGAAGGAGAATCAACTACAAACTCTCTAGAATTCGACAGAGAGAAGGAACTTCTTGTGAGGTCCATCCGTGAGGCTCCGTCTGTTCTGTTGTTTCTGTTCTCTCTTAATCGTCCTCCCTGGTAGCCGGCTATCGACAACGAGCGATGAAAGGATGGACTTTCACTTTGGCGTGGATCAGTGAAAGGTAAGCCTCTGGAAATCGTGGATTCAAAGTCGAATTTTTCTCTCTTCTCCACCTCTTCCTAGTCCCACCTACTAGCTGGACATGATGACCAGTCGGGTCCAGTCCAATTCCTAGTTCTACAAATTGGCAATCGACCCTAATGATTCGGTTCTCGATTCCAAGGTGGTACCCGACCCATCCTGAAACCAATTGCTGCTAATTTGCATACCTGACAAGCAATGAGTAGAGTCGTGTATTTTTTCCAAACAAGTGGACAAATAAGATATATGCAGACAAAGCCCTAGGACAATGATGAGGGCACGCTTAGTCTTATGGATGCACCGGTGAACTTTGCTTTTTCTTTGGTTAATTTATTTTTCCCAGAAAAGTTATTTTGTTGAATATATTTAAGCTCTCGATCTCACTTAGAAATTTTGCGCTCTCACTTTAAGCTTGTCACATATTGTAATATCAAATGAGAAACTCTAAATTGATATATTGAACTTACTCTTTTAGTCTACAATATGGGCATGCACCTGCAAAATTGTAATTAACTTGATAAAGTCGAAAGGTCAGCACATTTTCCAAAAAGATTGAAATTCCATTACATTTAAATATGAGACTAAACGTTTATATTTCCAGGGTTAAGTTGAAAGTTTAGGACATTTTTTATAGCAAGTGGAAAGTTCAAGATTCTCCTGAATATCAGGCTAAAGAGATTTAGAAGAGTTCACTTTTCAAAAAATGATTTTTAAAAGAAAATGAAACTGTCTAGATTTCTACGCTTCTTTAACATCTATTCTTATAAAAGCTATTTATTCACTCGTTGAATCTTAAATTATGATTTCATCATATCTCTTAATATATCAATTTTAGTATACTTATTATCATTACTCACAAATAACCTGGATGTCAAACTTCAAATGATCAGAACGATTGCTTAATGAGTAAAAGTGCACATCATCAAGTAAAATTTGTTACATGAAACAAAGAGAGCATGTCATTTTACAGATTCTCACTGAAAATCTCCGGAAAATATTTAAATTGTGGTCTCGCTAGCCCAAAAAAAAGAGATCATTTACCAAATCGTGGCTAGAAGAATCATCTATCAAGCAACTATCAAAACATTTCCTCACCGGTGTGATGACTAGTAGGACCAAACCATTTCTTTGGGACCTCGACATCATTCACGGCGAAACTGGCCCGAGAGAATCCGAGGAAAATATTGTGAAAAAGGCAAAGTGATAACGAAAATAAATAAAAGAAAAAAAAAAGAAGAGGAAAGGAAGACGGGTCATCCTAATGCGAAGAAATTATTTATCATTCCTATTTTGCCCCTTCCAAACAGCAAATCGGACCGGTAATCAAACGCTATAACGAACGCAAGAACTCTGTTAAAATGAAATCATCACCTAGCCAGCATATCAATTCCAATCATTCAACTGCATCAGAAGAAAATAAAATAAAATAAAAGACGAAAAATGCCTCAATGCATCCGAATTATCCTCGTTCCCTTCCTCAACACGATACAGATAGCCACAAATCGAATTCCGATTCACACAAAGATCTTTCCTCTTTCAGAGACACTAGAATTCAAAGCATCCACCACAAAGCAGTAGAGAACTCAAACGAGGCTGGTTCAATTAACGACGAACTTTCAATCCGAACTGGTGATCCTCAACCAAGTTAAGATGGAGCAGTTTGCTGCAGGTCGACTTTAAAGGGTTTTTAGCTTTTATGTAACCTAGGATTGCTCATTATAGAATCATTCCATTATTCTTTTTAATTTGAAGCATGCATTAAATTTGACCAGAATTGGTATAAATTTGACCCCAAAGAATGTTTCTCTGAGTCGGGGGCTGGTCCTTGATTCGTCGATGCTGGTGCACCTTTCACCAAGCATAGTTTTTGAAGGAAAATTTTATGGAGAGGCCATGAAATAGAGAAATATTTGGTTCTTTCACATTCAATTGTCGATATTTTGGCAATTCTCTGGTTAATCCTTGCAATACCTTAGTGATTCCACTAGTCTTTTACACCGGCAGCAAGTGTATCCCTCATTAGTGCTGCTTGTCATGTTTATTTTGCAAGAGCATTTTGTAGAATCTTTTGCTAACATTCTCTGTACAGTCAGCCCAGCCCCTCTTATCAAATAAGGAAAAAAAAAAAAAAGAGAAATGAAGAGAGATTGACCATGCTTAATTGGTTTTGGGAAGAATTTGCTTGTAGCTTTAAGAGTCTGTTCTCCTCAGATATCCTTGTCATCATCTGCAGACTGCAACTTTGAACAGCAGAATGACTAATCATCATGTGACATGCCTTTTATCTTCTTACTTGTACATATGGCGATGCGTCTCTGAAACTTATGCCCTCTTTTAACTTCTTGAGCATTCTCTGTATTTGACCTGTAGCTTTTAGATTATGTATTAAGCTTATACTGTTCATCATTTTCTAGCACAAGTAGAGAACTGAGTTCCCTTTTGGATTGCTTATAACTTATGTGAAGGGATGAAACGTGGAACTTGACGAAGCACTGGTATCAGCGTCAGGCCAGTTCAGACTGTAAGATGATGGTCCTCAACTCGATACATGGCAACACACTCGATTGCAATTTCAAGTTCTTTTTCACAAAACAGACTCGTCTTACAAGCATAGCATAGTGGAATGGAAGTCCTACCCATCTAACTATAATGAAGAGCCAGACAAGAAAGTGAGTTAGGTTGGCCTCCCAGTGTCACGACGTTTACTACGGTCTGGTGCTTCAGGGATAGCCTATCTCCGTGTTTTTATTTTATTTTTTTTCCCTTTTTTGTGTATAAGATGATAACTTGGCTTTCATCGATGTATTTGTGGACAATTTTAGACTGAAATCGAATCCAATGTGCGATTTTTTCCGGTATTTGATAGCAAAACAAATAGAAACTTAGCAAGCAGACCATTTTTGAAATTTGGAGCACACTTTTAGTCAGTGATCCAAACTACTTGCCTTAATACATGGCCCCTCTATTTCGAAGGTTTTAGTTTTTGACATGTACTTGTGTTTATATTCCCAGTGATCCAAGGCGCATGAATCTTATATATATTAAGATGGAAGGGGCGTGGCTAGTAAATCGGTGAAGTGGCTTCTCGATGAACTTGCAATGATTTTTATGTTTTATTTCTTAACTTAGCATTCTATTGCTTTTTACCTAACCCAAAATAACTATTACTATGTGGAAAAAATTATTTTAAAATATATTAAATAGTCGTTCAATATATATATATATATATATATATATATATATATATATTAAATAGAGTCGCGCTTTTTCCACTCACCCAGTGTTCTGACAATATTGGGTCCTACCTTTTTAAGCATCCTTTGATTGCTATTCCACAAAAAGTATTTCCTCTTTTTATTTGTTTCCCATTTGTTTTCTACTCTCTTTTTGTGGATCCCACTTCCTCCTCCTCCTCCTCCTCTTCTGTAACTCTCTTTTCGTTGTCTCTTAATTTCGGTCATGGTTTTAGCCATGGTGGTATCTGACTGATATGAGACCTCTTTCTCAACAATCAAAGTGGCGACAGTGTCACACCCCGATTCACAAGAAAAAGGGGCATGACACGGCCGTCCTTTTACCAAAGGACGCAGCCTCAACGTAACCAAAATTCAACCCGATATATATATATATATATTTGACAAAAATGGCATTTGATTACAATATCAGAATATATCTATAATCCACAAAAATCAAAACATAAACCTTATACAAATACTAACTTATAAACCTATTAACTATGCACAAGTCATACCAAAAAGTTTCCACCACAAAAGTCCTCCTCAAGCGAACGCTTACGCCTACTCGCAACTCATTGAAGAACCTGAAAAAACAAGTATAAGAAATGAGTGAGCTACCATGGCTCAGTGAGTAACACATTTTTTCTAAGCGAATCGAGAAATCACTATGCACATTTAAAACATAACTCAAATACATAATCATAACTTAAATACCGAAGATACCAATGGTCCAGTCCATTAGTCAATCTCATAAAACATGCATCAATGGCCCATTCCATTGATTAATCTCATCAAATCACATCGATGGTCCATTCCATCGACCAAACTCAAATCACACGTCAATGGTCCACTCTATTGACCAATTCATACTCAAATGTCTAACCATGGTCACATGTAACGCTCATGACAGACGACCAAGATTCCCCCCTTGGCAAGGTTTCTACCTATTATTAGCTGGTGGCTTGGTCTACAAGGATATCATAGATTAGTATGCGCATACCCACACACCTCTCAGGGTCCACAGAGACATTGAGCACCAACCATCAATCACAATATCCAGTAATTCAACATCAGAAAGAGAATCATACCACAACTCAAAATTTGATATATAAATATCAAAGCATTCTCCAAAACATTTCAAGATTCTTTCACAAAGATTTTCACAAATCCTTTTTCAAACAACCATTCAAATCAACGTCAAAATACAACTCCCTTCGAACAACAAAAATGTCAATAATAGCTCGATCCTATTTTATGCAACAAAATATGCTTTTTATTAACTCATAGAGTATTTAATCCACCATGTTTCTCAAAACATGAGTTTAAAATACAAAGAAGAAATAGTGTCATTCACATGGAAAAAGCCAAAAATCAACTACGATGTCACTCGAACCAACTTATTTGGATTCCTAACAATTAATGGAAAAACAATAACAAAAGGCCAAGTAAAAAGAATATTCGCATAACGACTCGTCTATACTAGGCATATTTATCGATAAAACGACATCTATGCGCCACAAAAGCTCTCATTTAACGGAAACCCATCATTTTCCACTAGGCACGGCCCATGCGCCAACTTCGTCACGCCATAACTTCCTCCACAAAAATCCGTTTCAAGCTGTCTTACAATCTTTAGAAAGCTCTCTTAACGTACAACAACAACCTCAACTCAGCCGCCCCAAAATAGTACCGAAAACAACAAAAAATTAGGCTCGAAGCTACTGTTTGCTACAATACCAGAATGTGCCCCCAACTTCAAAATTCCATTCCGGATAAATCGCAAGCTCAAATCACGATCTGTAAGATGCTATAGCTTCACAACATCCCAAAGTACCATTTCTAATAAAATATATGGCTCAACGACTCAAAAATCGGGTTTCGTCACACAAATATCCAAGAAATCCGAATTCTGAGCCCTAATTGCGGCGATTGCTTCAAGTAAGTGATTAAAGGCTTCGATTTCTTACTGGCGTTGCAAAACACACTTGAGTCGGCTTGATGAGGTGTCCGGATCACGAGCGCGCCAATTTTTTTTCCCCTTTTTCCTTTCTCTTCTTTCTCTCTTCTCCCTGTTTCTTTCGTTCCCTGCTTTTGCCCGTGCTATTCTCTCTCTCCCTCTCTCTCTCTCTTTTTAAAACCTAGCCGAAGGTTCCACAGTTCTCTTCAGCTTCCCTTTTTGACTTTTCAAACTCTTTCTTTTCCTTTTATTTTATTTTCTTTTAAAGCCCATATATTACAGACAGTCTCTCATTCAACATAAAAAAAAAAAAAAAAAAAACACAAAAACTTCTCGATCGAAAATTCTCGTCAGAATCGAGTTCAAAAATCAATGTCCACATCATCGATTCCAAGTGCATTTACCGCGAGCGCAAGCTTCAGTGCTTCAACCGATCTACCGATCGACCTCCCAATCTCGCCTCTCTCCTCAAGCTCCCTCATCTTCGTTGCCAAGAACGCCTCCCTCTCCAGCTTCTTCCTCGTTGGTTGTTACGGAGAGTTCCTCGGCTGGAGAGGCTTTCGGCCAGAATTCATCTTCCCGGCCCGAAAAGTTGCAACGCTTTACATCTTCACCTCTTAACTATGGCCATGAGCAACATGTCTGCCAACATCAGTCATAGCCATCATCGTTGTTAACGTTCATTAACCTCCCTGGTCTTGTCGAAACTCTCTTCCTTCTTAGCCTTTTCTTCGAAGCTCTGACCATCGCCAAAGGAAGGGCCTCTGCTACACAGGCACGGCGACGGCGAGGGCTTCGCATTCGTTCTCTTCATTTCTTGGGGGTGTTGCTCCAGTTGCCACGGGGCCTTTAACAAGTACGGCATAAGAGAGTGCGAAAGGCGTGCAAAGGACCTTTTTTTTTTTTTTTTTTTTTTTTTTTTTTTTTTTTTATCTTCTACAACCTTTTCGGGCTTTAAATTGGTGCAAAAATCATTTTCCGTACAACCTAGTGTATTTATTAATAGCTCAATTCAAAGTTCTTATACATCGCTATTTTTGTCCTACATTACATAGAACACGTATATATTAATTATTAATCTTTTTTTTACTCTAAATTCCATGAACAGGTATTGGTCATTTCATTACTAAGGATGTTGATGCGATGAATGGAAAGGAGCAGAAGGACATACCTAAAGAAAAATAGGACTCACGAGAAAAGAGAGAAGAAAACAAACGGAACACCACATAATGAAATGCTTTAAAGGTGGGATACACAAATCTTAGTATTGTCAAAATATTGTGATAGGTAGTGTTTTAGCCACAGTGAGAGTGGAAAAAATGCAATCCTAAAATTTTTCTTTTTGCTTTTCTCTTCAAATTAGAAAGTATGTAATCAGTGATATTCTTCTTACTTACCCTGATTTTCTAGCTAAATAATAAAGCCTGACTAATTAACAAGGTAAAAAATAATTGATGTAATAGGAAGCCAGCCACATAAGAACATTAGCTTTAATTATAACTACATCTTTCTCCTTTTTAAACGTGCGTAACTCTTTTTGCTTTCCGCATAATAACAAAGTTATCTTGTGCATATCTTATGTTATTTTGATACATTGCCTTTACCCAAGTTCAACAAGTTACGATGCTTCATCATGAACTTTACAATAGATACACGAGGATTTTGGTGAGCGATAATTTTAATACAGCTTAAACAATGAAAGCTTGCTGTTATACACACACACATATCTTGAATTAAAAAGCACCTTTTGCATCTATAGTTATTCTACTGACCAAAAGAAAAAAAATAGTTATTTGAATTTTGTAAATCATTTTGGTTTTTATATAAGTTATTAAATTGGAACCTACCCGGATGCAACTGCATGCTCCAATTTGGCTCATATACGTTACTTTTGTTTATCCCTTCTAACACGAATGATCCATGGAAGAATTAATACACATTACACAGCTAACCACTGGAGGTGAGAATATGGATGATAAATACATTCTGTAATTCAGATTCCATGACCTGGTAATTAAGACTATGGTTTACCTAACTTTGGTTTAATAGATTTAAATTGGTCTAAAACAATTAAAGCCCAGTAAAACAGTACCATTCTTCGTGTTCTATTGAAATTGATAAAGTCGAGGACGTTGGTAGAAGATGTAATATGTATCTCATTCAATCTATTATATAACATAATATTTTATTATTACACCTAATGCACTTGGCTTTGTAACATGAGTATTGGGCGTCTTTCTCTCTCTTTTTGGTGTGTGTGTGTGTGTCTTTTTTTATAACGTCATTCCGTTTGATAAAAAGACAAATAAGAGATTATTTAATGACATGAAATCTCGTGTGCTCAGTTGGATATATAAAGTGCTGAGTCTGCACGTCCATTATTTTATCCATCTACGTTTATTCTCATACTTGGAAAAGAGGAATAACAAAACATTTGGGCTTCAAATAAACCCCTTCCTCGACATCAACATTTCATCTTCTTCATCAACTCACACTTCGAACTTCTCACACGAACTGCTTTGAGCCTCAGGGACGAAGATGGTATGATGGGTTGAGGTCTAGCCGGCGACGATGCAAATCTTGAGGTCGTGGACGGTGCGCCACCTATATACGCCCGTGTAGGTGAAGACGTTAAATTCAACCAAATTGAAGGCGAGATTGCTCAAGTCGGAGAATTCTGCATCGCTTAGGCATTTTGAATTTGAGGAATATGGAAGGGAGAAATGGATCGATGGTGACAAGCTCGCTTGTGCCACGGAGCTAATCTTTGTTGTAAAGGAGCTGGTGTCGTTGGCGTGGAGATCACATTGAGGTTGTTGGAGAAATCTTTCCAGAATATTTTGAAGCTGACAAAACGTTTCTATCAGTCTAGTCTTGATAAGTACAGACCTTCTGTTTAGAGTCTGAAGACTTTCAGATCACCAGACTCAAGACTCAAGACTCAAAACTCAAGACTATTCTCATTGACAGTTTTTCTAATCCAGTGACGAAGGCAATATAGAGCCAAAGTATTTGGTTGAGGATTTGGTCTTATCCTCTGGAGAAGATCTCTTGGCTGGATAAATATAATGGATTCTTTTATTCGTAATCAAGATCGTTTGAAAATCCAATGGTCGACGAAATATTCTTGGAAGGTTCTATTCTTGGAAACTAAGATCCTGATTATATGGGCGAACAGGATTGATGGGCTATCGTCAGGTTCCTTTAATAGCTCGAATAATCTTCTTGATTGATTCCGTCCAACGGGGTAGATTGGAGGAATTCTTTTGGTAAGTGCCAACGGATATGATGGCATAAAGGAGTATAAAAGGAAGACATTCTAGTTGCTTTAGTGCATGATCGATAGAGAAATTCAGTACGATGTACCTTGATTATCGGTCGATACATTTTGAGCAAAATTGTACACACAAAGAGTGTCTATACTTAGTGATACCTTGAGCGAGTGTGGTAGATCATCTACACCGAGAAAGCAAGGAAGAACAACAACGTAACATCTCTTTGTTCATAGTGGAATCCAGCCAATAGGCTGTCGGTGAGAAAAAGAGTGGACGTAGGCTTGACATAAGTCGAACCACTATAAACCGCGTGTTCAATTTTCTCTTCTCTCAGTCTTATTTTGATTATTGTTTGTCTCAAATCTATCAACTGTCTAGTATTGTGCAATTATCGAGAAAAATCCTTTATATACCTATTCACCCCCTCTAGGTACTTATACTAGCTATATCGAGAGGTCTTAGAAAGCAAATACGATTGGGAAAGATACTGAAAAAAATGGGTGGATTTTCATTTTGGTTTTTACTTGGATGATATCAATGTTCCACGGCTGGAACTGCTGAATAATTGGAAGATTAGGATCTCCAGTTTTACCAGTGATGATGTCTATAAAGTTGCTGGTGTTTTGCAATAAAAAAATCGAATTGTTAGAAGGAAATTGTTACATTCTTTCACTTGGCGAAGAAACTTGATATTTTTGGAATGAAAATCTGTCGAAATTGCTAGGAAAGAAAATTCATGTCCCACCTCAAAACAAGCTTGGCTTGTTATTGGGGACAGTGCCTTGTCTGTAACGCCAACATATTAGGCGAAGATGAGGCTAATTGCTTTTCTTTCCAAATATCGAACATACTCCCAAGCACAGATAGCCTTTGCCTAGAATGCTTGTGGTCTTAAACAGTATCATTCCCACACTAGCAGAAAATTTGAAAAACAGACTCCATCCCTTGATCTTAAACTGAAGAGTATCATAACAACAAGAGGTGCTAAAACATTATTAGACTACCAACTCTTTAAACAGCCACTTACGGTCAATTTCTCTTTTTCTCAGAGATCTTGTTGATCCAACACTTCCAATGTCCTTCGAATGCTTTGCCCCTCGTTTCCATTTCTTTTGTTTCTTTTTCATACTGTCCTCTTGCTGCTGGATGAAATAAATGCACACTATCAAATCAAATTTCAAATCTGTACGCAATGACTTGTAGACTAGCATAAAGCTGTACCTCTAATCCCACTGTCGTGATCAATATGCGAGATGCACTCTCTACCTTATCAGCATTGACCACGACATTGTTGGTATCTCTTAACAGAGAAATGACTCGACTGCCTCCCCCATGTCATGCTATTAAGAGCCAAACAATACTCAAGTTAAAATGGCACTTATAATCATTCGAGTACAGAGTCGCTTAGTTAAAGTAAGTCTAAAAGTACCTTTTAAGTGGTGGCATCGTAATGATGCATCTCTATGACAAATTGATTACCTTCTCTCTGTATGACTATCGCTTCATCCTATTAATTTGAGGAAATAAAGTAAAACAACACTGACACAAACAGTAGACACTATAAGATATACATCGATGGACATGTGCTTACTAACCTTTGCTTGATTCGTCAATCTTTATGTTTCAAAGAAGTCAATATGATATTCTCCCATGCTCGTATGTACCAAGGGTCTTCCTTTGATTTTATTGCAAGGTTCAACTACATTGCTAAAGATTTCAATAGAAGTCAATAGAATTCCTTGGTATGCACCTTAATAAATGAATAGACTATCCATGGACCTTACAAAAAAAAAAAAAATGAACAGACTATCCATGGCCACATGTTGCCTAGGAATTGCTAAAGTTTCCAAAAGAGAATCTTACAACAAAGCAAGTTCAGCAATTTTTTGGAATAATTAATGGGATAAGTATTCCAGAAGTCCTACAACTTGTCACGAAAGTGCATTTCAGTCCTAAAACTTGCAAAAAGTGCATTTAAGTCCTAAAACTTGTCAAATTGTTTCAAACAAGTCCTAAAATCGACGCCGTTAGCCTTTTCCGTTAAATATGCTGATGTGGCATTTTAAATAATTATTTTTATTTTCCACGTGTATTTTTAAATATTTTTATCCATTTTCAAAAATATATAGATTTAAAAACTAACAAAATTAAATATATTCATTTTATCTTATTTTTACCAAAATTTTTTAAAAAAATTAAAATATTTATTAAAAAAAAAAAAAAACAGGGCTCCTCCCGCCACCGCCGCCGCCGCCGCCCATCGCCGGAGGGGCCGGGCGACGGTCGCCGGCTCTAAGCGGGGGTGGCCGGGCCTCGCCAACCCCAGGCTAGGGCCGGCGCTGCCGCCCGCCCAGGCGAGGCCTCGTCGGCCCTCGCCCGGGCGGGCAACGGTCGCCGGCCCCCCATGCGGGTGCCCAGATTTGGGCCCGCCGGCCTCGCGGGGCCGGCGGCCGTCGCCCCCAGGTGAGTCGTCGCCGGCCCTCGCCCGGGGCCGACGAGCCCGGCCACCCCCGCCCGGGGTCGGCGACCGTTGCCCGACTCCGGCGACGGGCGACGGCGGCCGCGGTGGCGGGGAGAAGAGCTAGTAATTTATTTTTAATAATTTTAAAAATAAATTTTTTAACTTTCTTTTTAGTTTTTGTTGAAAATAGGATAAGAATAAATTTAATTTTTTTAGTTTTTAAATCTATATATTTTTAAAATGGATAAAAAATAATTAAAAATACACGTGGAAAATAAAAAAATTATTTAAAATGCCACGTCGGCATATTTAACGGAAAAGGCTAACGGCGTCGATTTTAGGACTCGTTTGAAACAATTTGACAAGTTTTAGGACTTAAATGCACTTTTGCAAGTTTTAGGACTGAAATGCACATTTGTGACAAGTTGTAGGACTTCTAGAACACTTATCCCATAATTAATTATCTCAAAGATTTTGTTCCAAACATTGCAAGACTGTTGATTCCCTTTGTAATCAATGTTGAAGAAGAATCCCCCACCTTGGGGAAAATTTCAAACTAAAGCAGCTGTTGAATTTAAGGAAATCATGTAGACTCTTCCCCCATTACAAATCCCATTAACAGAAAAAAAAAATCTTTAGACTGATGTTAGTTATGAATACTAGGCATCCATTCTATTCGAAGAAATTAATGGTAAAAGACATCTGTGTGCCTATAAATGTGGAAAATTTTCTCAAGCTGAAATGCATTATCATTCAACTTTCATAAAAATCTTGGTAGTGTAAAATGGAATAAAAGAATTTGAATTCTATCTCATCGGCTATCATTTCCTAGTAGAATTGGACATGGCATCTTTTCCTCAGATGACTAAGTTCAAACAGAAGCAGATTCCGCATTCTCAATTGCTTCGATGGGCTGAATGGTTTTCAAAATACTCTTTTGAAACCAAATACATTGTTGGGAAAAGGAACGTACTTGCTGACTTCTTGTTAAGACCAAAGGCACTAGTAGAAATCAACATGTACATCATGTGGCATGGTTTCCATACTTTTTACCATAATGAAAAGTATAAGATCGAAATAATATAAGATCGGCCAAGCTGGCAATACCCCGGGGAGATTGTTTAACAAATCCAAAATAATAGCCTCACTGAAAATCTAGAAAACCTTATGTGGCAATGCCACATAGATCTATTTAGACTCCATGGAGGTTCAATCCTTTATCCTTTTGGATTAAATTCCAATTATCTGTTTATACACTCTTTAATCTGAAATGAAGATGACTTCCTTGATTAACTCTGATGGTTATTGTGGTACTTAACCAATAAGTATTTAATAGCTATCGAAATTCCAACCAGAATGTTCATTGTCAACCTAATCAGGATATTCGGGCTCGAACGAAATATTGAAAAGGAAAGTGATAGAAACCTTTTGGCTTTCCTCAATTGGTTTTATCCTCCTACTCACCGGAAGCACATTCTATAGCAAAAATTGAGAACTGTCCGACTAGACCTAGAATCCACACCGTTCTATTCTTTCGACGACCATGGGCTTTTGTAAAAAACAATGGCATAATTACCAATGCTCCACAAAGTATAAGAACTACATAAACCTCAGCCGCACCTTAAGGAAGCTCAAATTTACAAATCTTTTCTAGACCTTGTTGGTTGGTGTGAACATTAGTACCGAGAACTTCAAAGAGTTTTGTGCCAAGAGAACAAGACTATCCCCGAAGATGTATGGAATTACAATATATCCATTGTATGGGATCATTATAGCCTTGCACCAAAAGCCAAATACGCACTCGAAGAATTCAGACATGTTACGACAAACCCATCACATGAGTAAGAAATGACAGATACGAATGACCCTGCACAATCATTGTAAGACCTCTATGCATAATGGGGGGCCCTCTTTCTCAAGACTCCTATGACCAATGTCACGCCTCGATCCTCGAGCGCGTGCCCATCCCTCGGTGGTTGATAAATTTGCGACATTGCAAGACGCGTCACTGATCCATTCATTTTAATACGCATGCAGAAGCGAACAAATACCCCCAACAACAATAGTTTGGGATAGAAAAGCAAGCAACAATTCACAACCAAAACAAGCTTTTTATAAACACTCCAGGTTTATGCATAATACAAGGTTGTTTACGAAAGATCGGCTCAACAAAAAGGGAACTGTCCTATGACTAGTTAGTCAGACACATTCGCCAATTCTTCGGTCTCCTCCTCCACAGACTCCGGAGCTTTGGGTCCTCCTCAACTACCATATAAGGACCTGAAAATGTTGAGCCCACGACGGGGTGAGACATTGTCTCAGCAAGTTCACCCCTTAAACTTCGACTAAGAAGGAAATATGCTAGAGGCAATCTATGCACACAAGGTAGAGGACTTACCTTGCCTCAGTTCTTCCTGCACGTGAGTACTATTCATATTCAACCACTGCTCGCACAAGCATGCACTACTGACACACATCGATCTATCAATTCAATCAATCACTGCTCACACAAGTTGAGATTACTAATGCTTACACAAGCTAACTTCTAACAATGCTCACACAAGTTGACTTCTATCTAAGCTCACACAAGTTGACATAGATCGTTGAGATCATTGCTCACACAAGCTAGCTTTTATCGATGCTTACACAAGCTGACTTATTCATTTGCTCATACAAGCTAACTGATCAAGGCTCTCACAAGCTGTCTTATGCCTTTGCTCACACAAGCTTACCTATCCTCACTCACACAAGCTAGCATACAATAGGGCTCACACGAGCTGTCATAAGCTAGCATACAATAGGGCTCACACGAGCTGTCATATAATAGGGCTTACACAAGCATGCAAATTCAATATCGCTCACACAAGCTACTAATGTACTTAAAATCACAAACAATGTCACAACCCGACACCTAGTATTTTCGAGTTAAATACCAAAATTTCACCAACATCACTCAATTTCACAATATAGCATTCAATTTGCACAAGCTTATCACACCACTGAGATCGGTATGAAATTCTATCGAGTGGCTCTCCGTATAATTCTCGGAAAATATTAATTAATTAATAATTAAATAAATTCCAAAATTTAATTTAATTTAGATAAAAAATAATATAATTAAATAATATTTAATTTAAATAATTAATTAATTAAATTAAATAATTAATTAAAAATATAATCATGCTTACATAAATCTAATTGCATAATTAGACTAATTAATCCATCCACTAAACTAATAATTCATTTAATCTAATTAACAATTAATTAAGCTAATCTAACCACCTAAACCATCATTAGGCTAATCTAATCACCCTTAAGCATAATTAACTCCCTAAACATAGTTTAGTGAGTAAACTCACCGGATTAACATTTTGATGAGTCCACGGTGACGGCAACGCCAAGGTGGGCGATAAACCTCCTAGTGGCGACACCAACGGAGGTCGGGAAGGCTCGAAAACGGGCCACAAAGTCCCAAAGCCTTGCTGGTTTCTCGGCTTCTGTTGGCTAGATCAAGAAAGAGAACCAACGGCTGAATGGTGAGGAGGCGGGCTGATCGGAGTTCCGGTGAGCGGGTGGCCGGCAACCGGTGGCACCTGGGGGGTCAAGGGGAACTTGCCGGTGGTTGGAATGGGCGGAGGAAGGGTCGGAATGGGAGGAAAAACGCAAAAAATGTGAAACAGTGCACTCAGGCAAGCGAACCAATGGACCGGCGAGCGGCGGTTTCATTCAGTGAACGGTGGCCACCGTTCATATGGACTTGGTCTCCTGGTCACCGTGGTGGGTGGCATGGGGGTTGATTCGCACGGGAAGACAACTTTTAACTCAGGTTTTTTGAGAAAGGTCAGCTGGAGCAGAAGTAGGAAGAAGGAGAAAACAAGGGGGAAAAAGAGGTCAACGACAAAGGGGAAGGGGCTAGTTCTATTTCCCAGTTCTCTTGAGCTCACCAAGTGACCTCAACAATGGAGAAAGGAGGGGGATAGAGGAAGAAGATGGCTAATGAGGAGGGGGGGACCCCGATTGGCCTTCCAAGCCTTTAACACTTGGCTTTTCCACTCAAGTGGCTGCCCCACCACTTGCTTAGCCATCCACAGCCCATTCTCTCTCCTCAAGCTTCCTCTAGAAGCCTCCCAAGTGGTCCAATTGTTCTCTCTCCATGGCGTACGAATTTTGTACACTTTCCCCTCCAATTCCATCAATTCCCCTTCAATCCTCTCTCAATTGGCTCAAATTCAGCTCAATTTGATTTCCATAAATCCAACCAAGGTGCCATCATCCCAATCAACATTTTTCCTCACCATATAGTCCAACTTGACTCCTAAAAACATGATACAAAATGGGCCTACGAACTTTCCGATCCAAAATACCCTTACTTTGGATTTTTCGCTGCAAATCTCGATTTGCAAAAAAATCTTCGGAAGATGAGTTGATGGTCCTAAAATGATTTGTGACATGATAGAACTTTCAATTTCTGAAATGAGGTTCAATTTCTCGATTAATTTCAATCTGGCATGAGTTTAGCGCGTCCTAATCTATCAGTAACTTTTAGGAACTTTTAACTCTTTTGACTCGTGGTCGATCATTTTCGAGCCACAAAGTGCATCTTTGACACATTAACGACTCTCGGTTGTTGTTGAAATCTCGAGGTTTCAAATACGAATACAGGGTACCAAAACGATAGAGAAATTGGTCTAGTGCCGATCGATAAGAATTGTGCAATTAGATGGAATCACTCACATTGAATCACATACCTTTGTCGAGTTGACTTATCTCCGGTCTCTAATCGATCTATGCTGTAATGACCTTTACATATTAACACGGTCAAGCAGTCAATTCTTAGTCGAATTCTCAAGTCTATTACACCTAGATTCCTTAACAGCTTCACCTGATAGACTAGTTATCCTGTGAGTGATCAGCTTAGGGAAAAAAACTATAGGCGCGTCGATGAAAAGCTCGACTCATTCAATTGAAAGTAGAAGTGGAAAATTAGGATGTCAAAACCAAGGACCTTTGTCCTTATTCCTAGGGATGGACACATACTATCATGCTAAACCATCAAATTAGCCTCAGCCAAACTTGCCTGCCAACACTCCATGATCCATCAGGACTCATGAAGAAACATCTTCATCAAATGATGCAAACATGTGGAATACTCGAAGCCCCTCTGATATCCGACTTGCAGAACTTGAACAAAAATACAAAGAATATCTTCTGGAAAAAAAATGCATAGTTCTGATGACTTAAACTCTGACTACAATGCCTGTGACGGAAGAGATCACTGACTGTAACAAGTTATTATAGCAATAGGCTAGGGAAATCATTGCTTATTGTCACTGTTCATATCGCCTAAAATAATTCCCGATTAGATTTTTCGGAGCCCCTGTCTATTTAGGACCCATGAGCTTGGTCCTTGTTTGCTTGTGACCTCTTAATGCCTATAAAAGGTAAGGAGGATGTAGGTCCCGTTTAGTTCGACTTTCCCAAGGGGCCCCAAAGCCCCTTGGGGAATTTTTTTTGCGTTTGGCAAATGTTTTTGAAAGCACATTTGCCAAATGTGAGCATTCAAATCTTTGAAAGCGAGAATGTTGGAGAGGAGGTGCTTTGGGCATTGGCATTTTGGAAATGCAAGCTGCGTCACTATTCATCTTCTCTTCCCCCCCCCAATCTTCTTCCCTATTCATCTTTTTCTTCCTCGCCCATCAGGCTTCTCCAGCAACTGCCACCGCCGCCTGAGGGTCGCACGTCCCCGGTGAGCACAGCCTAGGGGTGGCATGACCCGCGACCCAGGTGGCGTTGCCTGGGTTGCATGGACCTCAGGTAATGTGAACCTCGGGCGACGTCACTGGCTGCGCGGATGCTAGGCAATGCTGCTTGAGGTTGCGCCTCAGCGGCTAGATTTGGCCACCAAACAGCCAAATCTAGTGGTCAGAAGGTTGATTGGTGGTGGTTAGCCGGCTGCCAAATTTGATTTTCAGATTTAAAAAAAATAAATAAATAAAAGCAAAAGCCCATCACAAATGTTAGTTTTGACAAACGGTATTTATGCTAAAGTTACCTTTCAATGCTATTTGAGACTACAATTTATCAAACAGTGTAATATTTCGAAAACTCATTTATCTCAAAGGTATTTGCATTTTCCCATGGGCATTTCCTCAAATCCAAACCAAACAGGCCCAATGTGTTGGGCAGGGTCCCTTAAAATAAAGTAATTGTTTTGTGAAAACTTTCAATGTCTTTCTAAACACTTCTTCTTGAGCTTGGTAGGATTATTTGAGAAATGCAGCTCGCATAGTTAGAAATGTTACCATCTTGGTATCTCTGAGTGTCTCTAGGCTATGAACTAAAAGTCTGAGTAGTTTTCTGTTAAAAGGCTGTCTCTGAAGGGCTTGAACAAGAGGTTTGCCTATCGTGGGTAGGCATACTTGCAAGAAACTGACTCATTCTTCTCTGGTTCTAAGCCTAGGTCCATTCATGAATAATCCTCCCGTTATTTTAGTTAGGTGTCTAGTCAACCTACCGTTAATTGATTAGTAGTGACTCCTAATTGAAAAATCGTTTGCATGTTAACAACTTGAACTTAAGTCGTGAATTGATATGGGCTTGAGAGAGCCTGAGCTAAGTTTAGACTTAGTAATCCATTAACCAAACCTTAGGTAGTTCACCCGAGATTAGGTCACAATAACCTTAAACTATATATTCCCACTCTCAACTCCCAAGAAAATGGAAAATTGAACTTCTCACCTTCTATTTTTTATGTGAGAATGGTATGCCAATAATTGACTAGCTTGTTGACTAGTAGCATAATAAAAACTTATCTTGTGGATATCGACCTTTGTTCACGGTGAATGTGACCCGAGGGAATCTAGGGAAAACTTTGTGAAGAAACAAAGTGATAATGAAAAGGAAATAAAGCAAAAAAAGAAAGAAAAAGAAGGTGGGTCATCCTAACGTGGAAAAGTAGACCTGCCAATGCCTTTTAGCGTGTACCTTTATGTTGTCGGCAGGATTTTAGTCAAAAGATCCCCCAAGGAAAAAATCACGACAATGCCTCACGGTTGCAATAAATTATTCATTATTGCTCCTTTGCCCCTTCTTTTCCCATGCTACAAGGATTTTCTTTTCATAGTTAAATCTATGGACATTCGTCACGTTAATCCTATTGCTCTTGTTCTGATTACATTTCAATTGCTCCTTAAAAATAAAAGTGAAACTAAAAAATGAACCTAGGCTAGAGCTTTAACATTGACACGGCCCATTATTGCTAACGGGTGGCACAATCCCCAGGGGTTGTACCTAACTGGAGCCCAAAAAGATATTTGTGTCACAACAAATATACTTTAGGATTTTTAGTAACGCGGTGTGACATCCCCAGGCCGCACGGTCTTCGATCCTTAAGGTCCGCCACGCCTAATATCCTGGTCCCTACGCTAAACTATTGTGGAAGTGAACACATACTCCAATCAAACTAAGAATGATGAACACTATATACCAACCAAGCACTTTATTTACATATATTTTTGTTTAGACGATGTTCGTCAGTGCACATAAGCCAAAATTTCCTATATTTGGCTATACCAAAATTGGACTGACTCTTCTGCTATCTATTCAAAACGTCATCAGTCTTCATGCGCTGGTATCCAAAAATTCTACCGTCCTCCCATGTCCTCCCCTACTCCACCCCGCTTGAGCCACCATTGTCATCCTCCGGCAGTGGCAATGGCCCCACGGTGTGCCTATTCACTCGAGTGTACAGGACCACGAACTCCATGTGCATTGACTCGAGGTGAGTCTGGTGTCTATAGTAAGAATCACCTAAATCCGGATGAAGGTGATCCCCATGTCGGGGTCAGGGTGCTCCACCTGCTCCCATCGCAGGTCGATGGGGATGCCATAAAAAGTACCAGAGGATGCAGGCTGCAACATCATCTCTATAACTCTGTAATATGTTAGCCCCACGAGAGGTGAGTACAACTACTCAGCAGTCAAAGTTCTACTAAACTATATTACATACGTCTATTGCTACCCAATTCCATGCAATCCAAAATATAACACACAACTGGAGCAAGGGATATGCATCAAATTAGGAGAATATCATAACAAAACGACATATCCAAAACCAATGAGAATTTAGAAACTCACTTTATATTTCAATTCACTACCACCATCTTCCGGAAGGACCAGTGTTTGCATCCCTCCAAGCTCTTGCACTCTACCTGGCATCACGAGGACCTCCGGTTCCATATTTCAGTCACTGGGGGTATGAAGCGTGTTACGTTACACCTCCAGGCATCTCGCACCCCACCTGGCATCACGAGGAACCTCCAGGGCTCACCACGTATGATGTCCCTAGGCATTCGGTACATGTTACGTCACACTCCCGAGCATCCCGCCTTTCGGGGAACCTCTGGGGCTCACCATGTCAATGATGTCCCACAAGCATCCAAAGGCATCGCCATCACAATCCTCTAGACAACCCAACACCCGGGGCATCGTCGTCCCAGGGGTCCGACGGCATCAATAACGTTTCAACCATGGTGCAGTAGTCTAATTTAATGCCCAAACATTTTCATATCCACAATATGTGAAATTGCCTTAGCTTTCGAAATCCCAATACCTGGTATAAATTGATGTGCAATGAAATCTTTAGAGATATACCAAAATCAGTGGCAACAAACCTCACATAAAGTCCCAAGTTCAAATACTAGAATAAATCGAAGTAAATCTCTATCGTTCCACCCCTATCATAGTTCGAAATACAGGGTGTGGACTTAAAATATTTTCACGTTTCAAAACTTGAGATGTACAAATGATGATTTTCACCAAAACCACAAGCATTTTTTGAAATATTGAAATCGGCACATCGGCGAGTCAAAAATCTCAGTCTTGACCTTAAAATTTTGAAAGTAGTTTGCATATAAAATCTTTGAGCTTTGAAAACACCAAGAATCAATATGTACATAGGTCCTTGATTCGAACTCAACCATAACAGATGTGAAATCCTTCCTCATAAAGAGGGGAGGGGGAATGGAGATGGAGATGGATTACATAAATTTGACTAGTATATGAGTTCGGCTTTGGGCCCAGTGAAAAGGATTACAACCAAGATGAAGAATAGAACCATCCGAATTTTTCTTGTTCAAAGAGCAAAATCAATCCTAAGACAAAGTTTAGTTCAAGTGTCTGGGAGCTTAACTTACTTCAACCAAGCTCCTACTTGGATCCATACCTAACCCGAACCTTATGCAGTTCCTTGAGGGCTTCGGTCATGTCCATCCGATCTTGCGGTAACTCCATCGAGCACACAACTCCAATCCTTAGGATGGAGGCAACACATCCTCTCATCCTCTCAATGTCATTCTCACTTTCTCCATTAATAATGGCCAAGTCCACGATCTCCATCACTCGGTCAGGCAAAGCCACCTTGACAAAGTTGTGGAGGTTTAAATGGTCCTTGAAAGTCTCTTCCGTGGGTCTCCTCCCAGTTAACATTTCCAATAAAAGAATACCGTAGCTGTACATATCGCCTTGTGTGGATACCATGTCCCCCATGCCATACTCTAAAATAGTGTACATCAAGCATTATACAATGAAAATAAATATTTTATCTAAAAGCGAACACAAATAAAACTTAGACAATTAATGAGAAAATTTTCTTACCAGGAGGGATATAACCTACAGAACCCCTCACTACCACTGAGTTACTGTTGTCATCAATGTCCATGGCGTCTATTTTCTTAGGGGAGCTAATTGTTGCCAGCCCAAAATCCCCAACTCTTCCCATCATCTCGTTGTCCAGAAGGACATTACTTGGCTTCAGATCTCCGTGTACAATCTTTGGGCTACAAGCCTCATGAAGATATTCGATTGCGGAAGCCGTGTCAATGGCAATGTCTAACCTTTGCATTAGTCCCAAATGCCCTGGCTTTCCATGTTCATGTTCATGCTCAACATCCTCTTCCTTTCCTTGGTGTATCCAATTCTCTAAACTCCCATTAGCCATGTATTCGTACAATAGAGCTTTGAAATCATTGCCGTGATAGTCCATGCTTGAACAAACGTTCACTATTTTCACAAGATTTCTGTGCCGTATAGCCCCTAAGGTTCGACATTCCGAGATGAAGCTCTTCGAAGCACCTATGTGGCCCAAGTTAAGCACTTTAACTGCCACCAAGCCACCTTCCTGTGTGGTTGCTTTGTAGATAGTACTGTATCTCCCTTTACCGATCACATTGTTCTCAGAGAATCCGTCTGAGGCTCTAAAGAGCTCCTTATAAGAGACAATCGAAAATTTGTGTTCAAACAGAAATTCAATCGAAGAGGTATTCTTTTTCAACTTCTTTCTCCGATACCAAAAGATAGATAGGCAAAGACACCAAATGAAGAATGACAAGACCGCCGTCACTATGGCGATTACTTTAACTTTATTCGATTTGCAAGAAGGAAGGTTTAGTTCGGCAATACCTCCACATAGATTCCTATTCTCAAAGACGGACACTGCACTGGCATTGAGAAATACTCCTTGCTTCGGGACTTCTCCTTCAAGCTTGTTTGAAGATACATTCAAGTACTTTAGATTTGTAAGTTGAGTGAGAAAGCTCGGGATTTCACCAGATAAGTTGTTATGGGAAACATCCAACTCTTGTAAGCCTCGTAATGTGCTTAAAGCCAGAGGAATTTCGCCATGAAAGGAATTAAATGCTAAGCTGAGCCGCCCCAATACTAAGCACTTGCCGATGGAGCTAGGAATTGGTCCTATCAGCTTATTGTAAGATAGATCTAGTTGGCCAAGATTGATCATGGACCCAACTTGAGACGAAAGAGATCCGCTCAATTGGTTATGTGCCAAGCTGAAGATAATCGAAATGGTAAAAAGGCCAAGAACCTCCCCTGGGATTGAACCACTC
This sequence comes from Eucalyptus grandis, assembly GCF_016545825.1. Lineage (NCBI taxonomy): Eukaryota > Viridiplantae > Streptophyta > Magnoliopsida > Myrtales > Myrtaceae > Eucalyptus > Eucalyptus grandis. The sequence continues at coordinate 23,454,519 of NC_052614.1, read as the reverse complement.
AGATTATTATTGGAAAGCTCGAGCTCGATTAGCTGCCTACAGTTACCAAGACTCTGTGGTATTTCCCCATAGAAGTGGTTGAACGGTAGGTAAAAGCGATTCAATAAAGTCAAATTGCCGATTGATGATGGAATCTCTCCCGTTAGCATGTTTCTACTTAAGTACAATTCGTACAAGTTATGGAGTGCTCCAATACAAGAAGGAACACTACCACCAAGCGAATTGTTTGATAAGTTGAGATAGGACAAGTTGAAGAGATTGCCAATACCTGGAGGAATGGTTCCGTATATTATGTTGGACGACATAGAAATTATCCTAACGCTATTGGAAAGATTGCCAATGGAATCCGGCAATAGACCTTCAAGAAAATTGAGGTCCAATTGAATAACTTCCAGCCTTGAACAATTAGTCAATGGGGTAATGAAACTGAAGTCATCTCGCAACTCGTTAGAAGTAAGGGATATTACTCTAAGAGATTTCAGCCTTCCAATATTTGCGGGCATCGATCCATGAAAATTGTTAATGTCATAGTAGATGTACTGAAGGCCAGAGGCATTCGATAAGGACGGAGGTATAACCCCAGTAAATAAATTACTATGAAAATCAAGAAAAACGAGAGAAGGAAGAGTATCACCAATATAAGGGGGAATGCTCCCTCTCAATTGATTGTTTTCGATGCGGAAATTGAATATGCCGGACATGTTGAAGATTGCCAGAGGGATCTCACCGGTGAGTTGGTTATTTGCCAATTGAACAAAACTCAAATCATGAAGCTTGGACAATGTCTTGGGAATCTCTCCTTGCAACCCATTTTTCCTGAGTGAAAGCTTGTAAAGTTGGGAGAGATTTCCAATAGAATGAGGAATAGATCCTGCAAGACTGTTTATAGCCAAACCTAAACCTTGAAGCTTTGACAAAGAGCCAAGCTCATCAGGAATTTTGCCCACAAGTTGGTTATCGATGAGATTTAAAATCTCAAGGTTTGAGCACTGAGAAAGATTGGTGGGCATTTGTCCGCCGAAAGAGTTGTTACTAAGGACGAGATGACGAAGGCGAAACAAGTGGCCAATGCTTTGTGGAATTTCACCACGAAAGCTGTTATTCTGTAGAACGAGGCTTCTCAAGAAAGAGAGGTTTCCGACATGAGGCGATAGAAGACCCCCCAAGCCTTTTGACATCAGGTTGAGGGACACGACTCTTTCAGGATGCCGTCCACCACATATCACACCTTGCCACTCACAATGATGAAAAGAATCATTCCACGAGTTCAAAGCTCCAAGCGGATCCTCATCCACACTTTGTGTTTGAAGTAGATTAAAGTGAGCCGATCCGTCTGGTTGGTTTGCATAGTTAGACTTGTCCATAATGGGAGCTGGGCATAGAAAAATAGGAACATAATCGCCATATGCTTTTCCATTATGAGTGGGTTCTATGTCCTAACAAGCTGCAAGCAAAGTCTCTTCCAGATTGAAATAAAGAAGAAATGAAGACCTTCAAAAGCATATGCATTTCCATTGATCAAAAGACACCATTTTACACGGCGAAACCTGACCCAAAATGCAAGTTTAACCCAAACAAAGAGTTGGACTTTAAAAGTATTGCAGATCGGCCGAACCAAAGAAAGGGCACACACACACTTACGTCGAAAGGGAGGATTTGACAGCTGCCCAATGACTTCCTGGAAAGCCGTGCCGTGAAGAAAGGGAATCAAGAATGGACGTGGTCCTTGATTTTCGGCCATTTCAAAGAGAGCTCCTATTTGTTCGCGGGCAAAGCGTGTAATTTGTGCTGTGAGTTTTTTACATCCAAATTGTTAAAACCTTGGGTTCAGGTTTAGTTTAGACATGAGAAACGCTCGAGCATATTGAGCGATTATAATTTCGATTCTCCAATTATAGCAAATTTTTATTACTAGCTCTCCCCGTAAATATAGGTGTCAACATTCGGATTGAATCGCGTAAATTTTTTAATCCTTTATTATTCCTCATTTATTTTCATTTTTTATGATTTTCCACTGACTTAAAAACTAAATCCTTACTAGCTTCCCCGTTTGTTAATTTTACCACGAGGGTTACTTCTCACCTGTCATGAAAAGGAAATAAAGCAAAAACGCAAACAAGGAGATGATGGGTGGGTCATCCTAATGTGGAAAATAAGTCCCACCAATGCTTTTTAGCGTGTTTTTTATGTTGCCGGCAAGATTTTTAGTCAAAAGATTCCCTGACTTCTCCTGTACTACAAAGAGTTTCTTGTCAAAGATAAATTTCTTGAAAGTTTGTCACTTAGATCCTATCACTCTTGTTCCGATTACAATTCATCAGGCCAGAACTCCCGTGCCAAGCTCGAACCCAATACTAAGAGGGCTGGTTTGTGTGGGCCAGCACAACTCAACTACCATGCTTAGATAGGGGTTTTATAAATATACATGTTAGGAAAAGCAAGATGCTGAATTTCAAGTCTATTTGGCCATTTGAAAACAAAGAGTTTGCAAAATATTGCACGAGTATATGAGTCAAATTCAGATTTTGTGGGAGAAGGGAATTTCAATGTGCAATTGCCAGTGTGATACAGAAACTGAAGTTATGGTCCTGGTAATGAAGAAAGAATACGTGATGCAAAGTACTTTGTTAGAAACTAAACAAAGAGAAAGAAAGATATTCTAGAATTTGGTGGAGAATTAAGAATGTTAGCTTTGATCTTGAAGTCAGGTTTCCAAATCAACAACATTGTACAATTGTGGCCGGTGAGCATGATGACCTCCATCATGAGAAGTTTTCCATTTCTTTTTCCCTTCTTTGAACTTTTCTTTTTAGGTTCTCTCGATTTGATTACCAAACCATCGCAGGACAGTCTCGAATATCAATAAACTAAGGCAAGGCGTCAATAGTGCTTGAAACTGTTGAAGGCTAAGGGATTTCAATGAACACCGATTGAATTTAGTCGAAGGCCCACTTGTGTAAATAAAGATGGTTCAACCCCTTCCACTATATGGGGTAAATTACGCACAACTGTGAATTTTGGGGTAATACAATTTTGCCTCCGATTTTCACTTGTTATACAATAGCGTCTAAATTTTTATTTTGTTCAAGCAATTAACTCTTCATTATATTGTTATTAGCATGCATGCTTGTGAATTTTAAGGGGTAAAAGTATAAATTTTATCTCATTCTTTTTCTAAGGAAGCCTCTTTTTCTAGAAGATTGAAAAATATAGAAAATGGAAGAGAAATGAATTAACTAAAATACTAATAATCAAAATAATAAATATCGATAATCATATTTAATGATGAGAATTTTTCAAAATTAAATAAATATAGCCACCTTAATATAACTAAATAAGATATTTTAAAAATAAATACAAATTCATTAGAATGGGAAAAAGGCATCTATAACTAAAAGATCAAATAACAAGAATTGCTTAATCACTATGTATGTTTAAAGGGTAAATTACTGTAAAAATGATTGATTAACAAAAATATTTACAAGGAGGACGATCAATCCCTTGCAAATCTATCTCTTTTAAGAGGCAATCTTTCAAGAAGAGCTTTTAGCATCTTGAGTTCAAAAATGTCCTTTGCATCGATAGTTATCCGAAATTTTCTAAATCATTTTGGCTTTTAGGTAAGTTTTAAAGTTGGAACCTCCTCGGATGCAACGGCACATTTAACTTGCTTCAGTTTTGGCTCAGACACTAGTTTTTAGGTCCACACCATATTGTGTAAAGAGGCATAGCTTTCTTTGAAAAAGCTACTCCCACCAAATTATCTTAAATAGTAACTTGTGCCCTTTTGCTGGTCCCATGTGCTTGTTTTTTTGAGTTTGGGCTTGTATTATATCTTTCCTTCTTAGACAGTCCTTTGCCTTATATTTCTTATTCAATTGTTGTACGCATCAAAGAGCAACCAAAAGCATCCGATCCATTAATTAAACGTATGAACTCATATTCTAGTGGAGTTATTCATCAAATTTACGATATCAATGCTTTGACGCGTCCGTACCTATTGGGATCATGCCTCAATTTTCAGTTTACGCTTCACACTCTTATGGTAGGATTTCGGACAACCACCTTACACTACTCGATTTGATTAATATCAAAGCACTCTAAGTGAGTCAGCTTCATTACTAAACTAAGTAGATCACCGAATCAATAAGCAATTCACCACCTCAATCAAAGATTAAACATGCTATTATAATGAACCACGCGGATGTCATGGAATATTGAGTGTAGAAATATGAGAAGCCAAACTTGTATTCAAACTAAACATCTCAACTTTTCCATCAAAGTCACCAAGGAACCACATAATGTAAGATCCATTATTAGTGTGAGCCCATTACAATTTGTGGCCCGACAAAAATTGATGGACACCCGGCTTCACAGCCTTGAGTAAGGACATTCATGAAAATCACAATTTAGTCCTAGCCGCATGGAAAACTGGTGATGTTTTCCCGCAGTGGATCCAAACTTGTAGAACAGCAAACATCTTTCAGCAAAAAACTCTCACCGGCGAATGTTCTCTCACGAATTTTTGTTGGCAAGGCAAGACTGTCACGTCATTTCTCGAATCAAATAGAAACTGCATATCGCCATTTCCGCCGCCTTCAATTTATACACTCTGCAATGCACGCATGATAACCGTTCAATCTCAGAGCTTTACCCCAAAGCAGAAAGGAGAGTCATGACGCGTCGCTCCTTCCATGCAATGGCTGTTTTTCAGCAAGATTGAATAGCAGCAACCCGTACAGCATGACAATAAGTGAAGGAGATTAACTTCAGTCCTTTCCATCGCTATTTATGCTGGCCTAAGCACGGGATAACTGAAGCTTACCGCATTCTCTCGCCCCACAATTCTGAGAAAGAAAATACAGTTAGACATGTATCAAACGTGCAACATCATCAACGACAAAGAAATGATGAGAGCGACATCCCGAAGCGGGGAACTCTGTATAAATTAAAATTAAAATACCTAAAAGGAAACCAATAATCTTCTCCGATGGTGATGATTGACAGAAAATGAGATGCATCTAGGAATTTTATCTAACATCCTCGAACTATTAGTTCAGGTCATAAACTCATACCATATCTAATCATCTAGCTATTATATGCGAAAAAATTTGGAGTGCTCTTTAAGCATGATGTTTTCATAATCGCTTTGACACTATTGCGTATTACTGCTAATGGTGGCCACACCTGCAAATGCCACATCCATTGCAGCGATTCTGCTTCCTGGATGTCTGAAGAAAAAATAAAGTAAGATGTCAGGTCCTCCTGATCATATCGTCTTCAAGTGCAGGATACAACACCCAACACTTTTGAGAATCTGTAAAATGCAATTAACGAACTTTTCTTCTTTCACATGGTTGCACGTTATGCAGCATTTCTACGCTCAAGGTTTTGAAATATTTGCTAGGGGAAGAGGGCAGACAGAGACTACTTCCCACATATAGAGACACTCGACCAATGTCACTGTCCGAGACACATGAAAGAAATTGAGCAGCGAGATAAGAAAGATTTGTCGCAAATCATCATCGAAGAACTTACAAGTCCAACAAAAGTACTTCCCCATGCAAACAGCACCTGTGAACATGGAAACCAAAGGTTGAGAATCAACATCTGCACTGTAGTTTATTTTTGGCCAGTCTTTTTAAACAACACATTTTTTGCCCTCCTTCGAAATGCTCTTTAGTGCAATCAAAGTAGGTAATGAAGGATAGAATGTTTAAAATTACCTCTTGAGCACTATCACAGATTGAACTTACAACCTGAAACAAAACATGTAGGTAAGTGGGAACATCAAGTAATCAGTCGGTCTATAAACACGCTAGAAATTCGATGGCATCCATCCACTGAACTTGATGGCAAGGCGAGTCAATCCCCTGCTTTTGTTTACATTGATATGTTATTCTGGTCCTAAGAGAACGGTATGTCTTCTTATGGAAAGCATGTCCACAGGCTGAGGATTGAAGAATCGAATATTTGACATATTCACCAAACTGTGAACTACTCATCCAAACTCAAATGACATGGCGACTTCTGCACATATCCGTCATGCAGTAATGGCAAACTGCACATACCAAAATATTAGAGCACACACTACAAAGTTAACAACAGGTCAGAATGCAATCTCATCTTAAGATAACTCATGTTAATAACTTAATAGCGCCCAAAATTTAGAGGTAGCTGAAGCAGTGCCTATATTTTGTTTAATGATCATCCTCTAATATACGGAAAGTAAAAACTTAATTGCAATCTATCAACTGAGCTTGCATGAAAGTATCTCGTAGATATCTGGTGCGTTCTTCATGTCATAACGAAAGGAAGTTCTCAAGCACACTTAAGTCTATGAGGGGCACAAGGAATCACCTTTGCATCATCATGACAGTGAAGGCAATTAAAAAATGCCGTTGCAACAGGGGGCTCTAATGCGGCACCTTCGATGGTAATGAGGACATTTGCCGCAGCAGCAGCAGCAACTTTGATATTAATTGAAAGTTGAGAAGGACAAAGCTTGAACTACTATTGCTCGAGAATGAGTAAAGACATTACTTGTACGGCAAGTGCCGCTCTCTAACAAATTAGTAGCGATAGCATCTTCACGGTCAGAACAGATCACGGTCGGAAACACGATTGGACAGCGCTGGAATCGTAACAACGGGAGGGAACCGAGTGGCTGCCGATGAGGAGGAACAGCGACGTTAATTATGAGCCAGAAGTGGTGGTGATCGCCTGATCGGAAATGGAGCTGCCGTGGAACCAGAGGGAAAGCAGGACCGAGAGAACGTTTCTCTGTTTTTAGTTCCCCCTCTTACGCGCAGTTCCCCCTCTTACGCGCGCACGTGCCCTCATTCGGGGGAAGAGGGAGAGAGAGAGAGAGAGAGAGAGAGATAAAAGTAAGGAAGGAAAGAGGCCGGGCCTTCTCTCGGCATGGGCCTTGGACCTCGGATGGGCTCCATTTTTCAGCTCCTTTCTGTTGCTGAGTCTTATTCGATGGGCTATTGGACAAATCTAAAGAGATGTGGGCTCAAGTCCGATATTGTCCGGCAGGGAGCTCGAGTTGTGGATCTGGGCTGAGGTCTTATTAGTCCTCTCCTTTTTAAAAAAAGTTGTTAACCTTATTTTAAAAAAGTTGCTAGCAAAAAAAATCAGACCCAAAAAAAAATAAAAATAAAAAATTGCTAGCAAAAATTTGGGTGTCAACATCCACGTTGCCAACTCTATTGATTGGATATATATGCTCATCCTATTTCCAATGACCTTAATTGGTTTTGTCAAAATATGGAGGTCGGGTGGTAGATTGACGTCACCTCATAAAAAATTGGACTAAGGTTGGAAGACATAGAATAGGATCTTTATAATCAGAAGTAAACAACACTTCAAAGTACAAGCAACGTAATATTTAGGCTTTGCTCATTTCATGGAAAATAACTTCTAGAAAAATGTTTTTTGAATTTTCCGACATTCATTTCACGAAAAATAAATTAGTCAAGAAAAATGTTTTTGCTATTGGAAAAAAAAAAACACATTCAAAAGTGAGGAAAATATTTTTCATTTTTGAAAAGTAGAAAATATTTTCCATGACTTCTTCCACCTCACTTTCTTTCACCAAACACATTTTCATTCCATTTTATGTTTTATTTTTTCTTTTTTTCTTTTTTACATTGATTTATAATTTCTATTTTCTTTTTACATTGATTTATAATTTCTATTTTCTTTTTGCTTCTCTCTCTTTCTTTCTCTTCTTCTTTGACCTTGAAGAAGAAGAGAAAGAAAGAAAAGGCAAAAAGAAAAAGAAGAAAAGGAAAGGAAAAGAAAAATTAAACATTAAAAAATAGATTTTAAAAAAATGAAATAATGAAAAAATTATTGAAAAATGAGCGCATGTAGGAAAAGATTTTTCTTACCAAACGGCGGAAAATATTTTCTAGTTCATTTTCAAATTTCAACCGAATACGGGATAATATGATTATTTTCCTGGAAAATGACTTGCTAGAAAATAATTTTCAAAAACACCACATTTTTCGAGAAACAAACGAAGCCTTAATACCAATTATTGAGGTCAACAATGCAACCTAACAAAGGGATGAATGGGTTGATTTACAAAAATAAAAAATAATTTCCAATTATTGAGGTCAATAATGCAACCTAACAAAGGGATGAATGGGTTGATTTACAAAAGTAAAAAATAATTTATAATAGCTCAGGTTAAGAAACACATATTAAATAAAAAGGGGAAAAGGCCTCATAACAAAAAGTTCAAATGATAAAATTTGACTATGCGTTATGTATGTATAAAGGTTTAATTAATGTAAAATGATTGATCTACAAAAAATCCAGAAAGAACTTATCAATGAAAATGATGTCCTTAACTCATAAAAGACGAAGATGAATCAAAATCTAAGGTGATGTTGTTAAAAAATATTTTTATTGATCAATTTTCTCTTACATTAATTAACCATTTAACAACACAAAATGAGCATCAAATTTTTGTTATTTGATTTTTTGTTGTTTGTGGTATTTTTTTTTCTTTCTACTTAATTGCGTTTCTTTTTGTTCAACTACCTACTAGTTCTATTAATATATCCATGAATTTTCCACCAAATTTTATTATCTATATTATTATTGATAGTCAAATTTTATGGTAGTGATAATTTAGTTAATTTTTTCTCCATTTTCTGTACTTTTATTTTATTTTATTTTTCTTATAGAAATCAACAGTAAAAGGCATTCTTTCGAGAAAAAAAAAAAAAAAGAGATGAAGAACAAGTTTGCCTCTTTAACGTCATCTACATTGCACATGTGAATGGAGAATATAGTCAAATGTTAACAGCTATAACCAAATAAAAGTTCAAGAAGTAATGTGTAACAATCAAAAGTTTATATCAAACATGTATTTTCCCGAAGTTTGGAGCAATTTTTGTAAATTTTCCACAAATTTATTATGCAATGCCGATTTTCTAATATATTCATAGGGAGATTAGTGTGTATTTAGGTATGTTGGGTGTGGAAATATGAGAAGCCAAACTTATTTTGTACATATTTTAGGTATTTTAGGTATTTTAGGTATATCGGTATAGTTTATTGTTTAATAAAATTTTATTAGAGAATGATGGAAAAAAAGATATAAAGAAATTAAATAAAAAGAGGAAAAATAAAAAATAAAATAAATCAAAATAAAGTAAATAGTCGCAAGAGATTTTACCATATTCATTTATAAACTTTTAGGTTCATTTATATTGAGACGTCGTTTATATCAACCAATATATATAGTATGATATGAATATATCCAACTTAATACTTATGATCACCAAATGGTAGATAGGAAATGATAAAATCCCACGGTTTCATAACCTATCATATTTAATCCTAGCCTAATTAGAAAGACAGATGACTAAACATAACTAAAGAGGATAGGGAGTTGGCGAGCCAATTCGAGTTCAATGAGCTGTGTTGATGGGCCTTCGAAATCTAGTTCGCAGGTTGATTAGCTTCCCTGGGTCAAAAGGCTGGAGACACTCGTTGCATTTGGGCCATAAGATGCTGACAATTCTCAACAACAGACAGGACTACCCATGGGCTTTCGGTTTGGCCCGAGATAAGGAGGGTTGTAGATAAGCTATCACTTTCCATCCTCACCTGCAGATCACCACTTTTCCTCCACAGATCAGTTCTACACTATCTTCAACGGGAGCGCCAAGGCTTCCTTCACTGCTAGGATTTTAGGCACGAGGGCCGTCGGAGCATGAATTTTCTTGGCAAAGCTGGCCACGAGAGCCCGTGAGCATCTCTACACACCCCAACTACTGAACCCACTCAAGAGCAAATGTTGTGCACTGAGGCAGCAAAGAACTCTCATGAACCTCATGCTTAATGGCTTTGACCAATCACCTTGTGCCAAGTGTTTATGAGTGTTTCTAATCTTCTCACAAATACTAACAATCCCATCATTCGCATGAATAATTGCTTTGACACTGTTGAGTCTTACTTCCAATGGTGGCCACACTACCAAATGCCACATCCATTGCAATGATACTGGTTGTAACATATTATCCTATAAGCTATCAGGAAATTAATGCAAAATTATTAGAAAAATAAATGAGAAACAATAAATGACACCAAAGAATTTACGTGGTTCGGTACCGAGTGTTGGTACCTACATCCACGGAGAGAGCTAGCAATAGATAATTCACTAATAATGAGAAAATTTACGTTTGCAGTCGCTTACATACTCGAGTGTTTCTCACACCTAGATTAGACTCTAATTTAAAGTGTTCGCAAAAATACTCACAACACAAATCCACGGTGTGTATAGCCCCCGTTCACGGCCAAGCAACAAGCGCCCACTCTCGGATTCTTCCTTTCGCTCTTCATGTGGTGTTCCCCAGGAAATCACGGTGCGGCCATTGTACTCTCTTTCTTCTTGTGCGGCTGCACTTTGCTGAAGGAACCCACTCCACGCTTCTCAAAGAAAGAAGCAACTGGCAGCCATTCGCACAACGAGGAACTCCTTTTGTCTTGCAGTGGCAGGGGACTTCTTTCCTCCCATTCGTCCAACCTTTGGCAAAGGTGAGTCCAACTCTTCAATTTTATTGTGCTGTCAAACTTGGATATTTATTCAATATGGTTGGATTCCATAAACGGCTTATACTCGAGACATAATTTAACGATACCGCATGAATGTCTGCAGAAAAAAAAAAAGTAAGACATGAGGTCCATGTAATCATAGTCTCCTGCTGCAGGATAGGACACCTAACACTTATGTACAATGCAAATAAGAAATTTCCTTTCTAACATGATTGCCCATTGTTCATTTTTTATGCTTTTTGTTTACATTGAGACTACTCAAGGCATAGGAGAACAGTATGTTAGGTTATGGAAAGCACGTCCGTGTGGTAAAGATTGAAGAATCACATTCATCATCATATTCACTGAACTATAGAGTACTTATCAGAACTCAATCCACATGGTGACTTTCATTTATGATACAAAGGAAGTCTGATGCAATTAACTAGTGAATTAACTTCTAGAGAATATCAATGGCAACCTTCTGCACATATTTGTCACATAAAAATGGAAACCTGCACATATCGCAATATAAGCGCACACATTTCAAAGTTATCATCAGGTCAGAATGTAATCTCATATGAAGATAATCTACAGGCACCCGAAGTAGTGCCTCCATTTGGTTGATGATCATTCTCTAATGTATGGCAAGCAAAACTTTAATTGCAATCTATTAACTAAGCTTACTCTAAAGTATCTCCTAGATATACATCTAATGCCTTCTTCATGTCATGACAAAGGAAGTTACCAAGCATTCTTAAGTCTACGAAGGGCAAAAGGGATCACCTTCACATCATTATGATAGTGATGGCAATTAAAGATCTTGCTGCAACAGGGGGCCATAATGCAGCACCTGCACCAGTAATGAGGACATCTGTAGCAGCAGCAACTTTGATATCAACTGAAAGTTGATGGGAATTAACCTGGAACCGATGGTGCTAAAAAATGAGCCGAGACATTACCATATCGCAAGTACCCCCTCTCTAGCAACCCGGTAGCATTAGCATCTTCTTCAGCTTTTTCAACAGGCATCTGTTCCACATCCATCTACTTAAGGACTGCCAGCCCATTGTCTATCTGAATTCTTTATATATGACATGCTGAAGGTTTCTCGTATCAAACTGATGAAACCCTAGTTTTCAATAGCTAGTTCATCCATTTTAGTTTGGCTCTGCTGAGACTACCAGCTACCTAGGCTAGCGATAAGAAGCACCTGCAGAGATGAGCAAACTTATCAACATTCCATAACCTCCTAAGAATTTTACTTGGCCAGTCAAGCAAGGAGACTCTGCAACATTGATTTCATCTACAAGGCTCAAGACCATTTGACATCGGCAATAAGACCGTTCAATCAATGTGGAACAGCTCCAATCAGCAGTGCTCCAATTGAAGGAATCGTCAAAACAAGTAGATCTAAAAGATTCCCATATAATAACATAAGTGAAGGATTGAGGAACACCAGGGCATCCCGCCATAGGTAATAAGGAACCGTGTGTCATGATCACTTGATTCCTTGAAGTATGGAACAAAGCATACCTAACACGACCATGAATGAGCCCATCTCTGGTGAAAGCCAACAAAATCACACAATCCAATTGCTCTAAAATGAAGTAAGACAACAGAATATGGCGAAAGATTGCAAGAGCAAAACTTGTCCATCAAGGATATACTACCCCCTCCTACAATTCTGCTTGAAGCTTTCTTTGAAAATTGCCAATAACTCAAGCCTCAGACATTCAACTGTGCTGACTCATGAGACTTTTCTTGTCAGAAGGCTCTTCCAACAAAACAAATACCTTCAAGTTGACTAGATGATTTCATAATGTACATCTGCTGAGGACAGACATATATGTCCTTAAGCAAGAACCTTTATGAAGAAGGTATTTATCCAGGTTAATTGACCAACTTTTTCATTTATTCCACATGTTATGCAGGAGTCAACACAAATCAAATTGTCTTCATGATTCTAGTCCAAATTTTCCCATTTCAGGCTGTATGAGCATATGCTTCTTCCATGTGCATGAATCAAATGGGTGGGTTAAGTTGGAGGGAGGCATGGAGAGAATGAGAGGAAGAATCTTTCTTTTTTAAGCCTAGAATTATAGCCAAAGCTCCACTAAACGGAATCATAGCTCACATCCAAGGAATTTGGCCTACACAAACAGTTAAGGAAGCAACCACTTCATTTGTGTTTCTTGAAACAAGTAAATTCTGCCATCTATTGCCATGGCGGACTGCTGCTTTAGAACAACACGTTGATCTATTGTTAATCATTGCAAATGCTACTTTAGTAATCCTCTTCCGACAGCAATCATCAGCAATAGGAATCTTGTTCCATTTCATGTACACTAGCCATCTTGATTAAATCTCCTTTCATTGTGCAGGGGGAAAAAAGGCAGAGCATGAGCATAGAGATCCCAGAATTCTACTTTGAAACCCAAACTACAGTATCCGCATTATGCATTTATCTTAGATATGTCCAAAAGCCAACCATTCTAGCAGATATTTCCCAAAGTTCTCAATTTGCTACATTGCATGAGAACCAAGATCTAGGGTAAAGGTCGGAAAGCTTGTCACTCGAATGAGCAAAAAACTTCAAACCTGTACATCTGGAGAAGGCAGATCTAGTGCTGCGAAGGGGCTCCTGTTCGTCTTGGGGATGGCAAAGTATCTTGACAGGAAGGGATCATGTTTCAAATGCATGAGATGGTCGGTAGGAGACGGGACTGAAATCAGAATAAGAAAAGATAACTGGCTAAGATCTGGAGTCATTGGTGGTGAGGCAGCCCCCCAACTAGTGGCAGGCTTAATTGACAAAGAGGAATTCAAGTGGAAAGAGCATATGATTAACGGGATATTTGACGAAAGAACTGCGAACGAAATCCTAGCTATTCCTATCAGCTCAACCATGGACAAAGACAAGATGGTTTGGACATGCACAACCTCAAGCTCTAACTCAGTGAAAAGTGCCTACCATCACATAATGTCAACAGAAACAAAGCAGCAAGCAGAACAACTAACATCCTCATATCAAACACCCAGATAGCAATGGAAATTGATTTGGAACATGAATGTTAACACAAAAATGAGGCTCTTTACTGGAACGTGTGCCAAAATGCAATCCCATCTTTAGAGAACTTGTTCAAACGGAAAATCTTACCTGAACCCATCTGCCCCCTTTGCCAAAAGACCCAAGAAACAGTTGAGCATATTTTTCTATGATGCAACTGGACTCGTGAGGTCTGGAATCACCCAAAATTAGATATCAGAATCACGGGCAAGGAGCTCAGTCGCATGGAGGAGAGGATTCTACAATGAGGTAACCCAAATGCAAACTCACCTTCACTAGATTTGGTAGCAGGGGTTCTCTGGAACATTTGGAAGGCTTGGAACCATTTCATCTTGCGCCACCAAAAACCAGGTTAGAGTAGCATAGCGGAAGCGACCATGGCTGCACAAAAGAACTTAGAGAGATGGAACTATAGGAGGCAAAAACGAACACAGCAGCAGGAACTCTTACTCGAGATGTGAAACCCATCGAGAAGGGGTTGGCTGAAGATCAACGTTGGCGGGTCTCTAATGGACGGACAAACTGCGGGAAGCGTCGCCGGGGTATGCGGAGACGAAGCTGGGAGAGGGGCGGGTGCCTTCGCGAAGGAAGTCCAGGCAAGTTCAGTTGAGCAGATTCGAACCCTCGGTTGTTTGGAACCCTCCATATTTTTTGAAGCTAGGTCCGACTCCAATTTCACTACGGAGTCAGATTGCCTAAAAGTAATAAGCGCACGTACAGATCACAATAAGTGCTTGTGGGAGGTGGCCCCACTTACCAATGAATCCGATAACAATGCGTCATTTTAAGCAATATAAAATAACCCACCGTGGAAGAGAAGAAATAAGGTGGCAGATTGGATTGCCTAGGTCCACAGAAAAAATAATCTCTCTTCTAATTAGACTACTAATCCTCCTTCAATTCTTTTGGACCATATTTATTCAAAGGGCCAAGTATCTTTTACTGCACGTTTCACTTGAAGTAATGAAAGGAGATTTTTTTACCACAATATATATATATATATATATATATATATATATATGTGTGTGTGTGTACAACTACTTCCAATCAATTTTCCCGTGTCTTGTAGATCTTGTTGATCCAACACTAATATGTCGTTCAAATGGTCCATTGTTTTTTCCCACTTCTTTGCTTCTTTTTCATAATGTCTTCCTTTGGCCATTGGACGAAAGAAACTCATACGATCACATAAAATTAAATTACAAATCTTTAAATAACAAGACATTTATGACCATAAATCGGTACCTTTAATCCCACTGTCATGATAAATATGTGAAAAGTGCTATCTACCTTGTTAGCATTAACCACAGCATTGTTGCCACTTCTTGGTAGAGAAATGACTCGACTACTTTCCCATCCAGGCTATTAAAAACAGAAAGAGTAGTCAAGCTAATATGATACGTGTAGTCATTCAAGTAAATAGTCAGTTACTTGAGAGTAAGATTAAAAGTACCTTTTGATTGGTGGCATTGTTATGATGCATCTCTAAGACAACTTTGTTGACTTCTCTTTATTTGGCTATCTCTTCATCCTATTTACTTAAGATAAATGAACCTTGTCTTGACGCTTTGAATCTATTTTTAGATTCTCTTTCCTCTCTTATCCTTTTCTCTTTAGGTCTGCCAGGCATAATTTGATGCATTGGTGCCATCAAAGGTTCCTGATCATTGGAAGGCCAAATAGCCAACGGTGCACATCATTAGCGGATGCCAAATGTGTGAACTGATTTATAGACCTCCTCCTATTAGTATACCTAGTATCCAATTTGACACAATGCAGGCTGTAATAGAATTTCGATAAATAACACTTCAAGGAGAAAAAAAAGGATAAAAACCATGGGTAATTCGTTGAAACAGGACAAGTCAAGAAAAGTATAAGAACAGGAAGTGCACCAAGCTAAACTAATCAGAGTCCACTGGGATGATAAGCAATCTCAACACATGAGGACTACTACAATTACTGCCGAGGGTCGTGACTGATTATTGTGCATTTGTTTGTGAGAAATAAATGATCAATTGGATTCTGAAATTGCATGTTCATGATAGCTGAACCTTTGTTGCAATTGAGCGTCAATATCCCAAATAGAGCGCAATCTCACACGGCTCTGGCTACCTTATTCTTCAACCAGAAACATTTTCAAATTTGGTATCAACAGCAACCTCTATCATTTTGACAGCAAAATCAACTGTAATAAGATCTCAACCTCGCAAAATTTTGATTCCAAGACTTCCAACCACATTGAATAAAACCATTCCAAGCCAACTATGACAGCAGCTTCAAGAAGTAAGAATAGATTCCATTTTTAGCATGAAGATCCAAACCTGAGTCACAACCAATTCTCTCTGCATAAAGACTCCAAAAGACCTCCATGCTGGTGCCAATTATAATACCAAATTAAAATACAATCATCCAAATACACAGTGCGGATGATTATCTCAAATGACGTTCTCGTTCATGTCTGCCATCTTGATATTTGCTCGACACAAAAGTTCAGGTAAATGACAGATGGCATTATTAACTCTACAGAAAATAAGTATTCTTTGGGCTAATAAGTTATTAGCCATGGATATACCCCGGATTCAAAGCAAATGAACATGAATTCATATTCAACAAAATTCAAGTTGCAATTTTCTCGATTGATCCAAATAGTTTACAATGGTTTTGCTTTTGGCCTGTTTCCTGGTTTATTCACAACCACACAACTGGGAGAAGAGTCTGTTCTTCCATTTACTATTTCTCAATCTATACGATTACCTCAATCATCTAATGCAGATAATTCTGTGAGATAAAAGGTGCTGAACACAATGGTTGGACTAATTTTGTCCCAACTTAGTATCGTATACATACAAAGGGATGCTCTCTCAATATGTTCCTTCTGCACCGTAAACTCATTCTTAAGTGAACTGCATAGTCAGCATAGAGCAAACCAAAACCTCACATCAGAAGGACCTCCACATAGGGTCGTTTGCTTAGCATTTCTCAATCTATACGATTACCTTTGGCATGATATTAAATGCCCTTATACATTAGGTTTTATCCGGAAATTCTAGCATTCCGGAATCAATCAAACACGGAAAATCTTTATTTTTCTGCAATGGATGAAGAATCTTACCTGAAGACTAACGACAAATGATGCACTTAAAAGGCTTTTTGATCTATTTCCAATACTGGCATAGTAAGCAAAAACATTTTGCCAAAGCACACATGAATCTCCCCCAGATTCCTCGAGATCATATAAGAAAACAATAACATTATCAACCATGAAATATTAATGAAAAGGTAACAAACCTTCAAAGAAATTATAATAGGAAATACAAATGAAAATGGAGCAATAGATCTCAAAAGAGAAAGGTAGCTTACATGCTTTAAGTGCCTTCATTAGGAAATGTGGATCATCTTAGCTATTTTGACTCATCCCATCCCAGTCATCTGGTTCAAATATCTTCAGGCCTTCAAATATTTGGAAGGTCAAGCCTTTCAATTCAACTCTAATCAAACACTCCAAGCTATTAAGACCTTGAATTTTGACTAAGTTTTTGAAATTTTGAGCATTTAATGTCTTCATACTCCTGGATTTTGAAAGGCTAGATTGAAGTCACATTTAGATGTGCGATCTTTCCAAGTACTCCAACCTATCGAAGCCTTGAATTTCAGTCAATTTTTTGCAATTTCGAGCGATCAATGTCTTTAGACCCTTGGATTTTGAAAGATCCAGCTTTTCAATTGAAGTGCACCCAGAGATGTATAGCTTCACCAAGGATTTCAACCTATGGAGGCCTTGGATTCCAACTAATTTTTCGCAGTTTTCAACATTTAGTACCTTTAGATCCTCAGATTTTGGAAGATCCAGCCTTTTAATTGAAGAACACCCAAAGATATATAACTTTTTCACAGATCCTAAAATATTAAGGCGTTCAATTTCAATTAAGCTTTTGCAATTTTTAACATGTAATATCTTCAAACTTCCAGATTTTGATAGGTCCAACCTATTAATTGAAGCACACCCAACGATAGACAATTTTTGTAAGAACTCTAGCTTATCAAGTCCTGGAATTTCAACTAAATTTTCACAACATTGAGCACCTAATTTCTTCATATGCTTGGAGTTTGGAAGGCCCAACCTTTCAATTAAAGCACACTCCACGAGACATAGCTCTTCCAAGAGCTCTAACCAATTGAGGCCTTGAATTTCGATTAAGTTTTTACAATTTTGAACATTTAATATCTTCAAACCCCTAGGTTTTGAAAGGTCCAACCTTTCAAGTGAAGTGCACCCAACAATGGATAGCTTCTCCAAGAATTTTAGCTTATCGAGGCCTTGAATTTCAACTGAGTGTTTGCAATTTTCAACGTGCAATATCTTTAGACCACCAAATTTCGGAAGGTCCAACCTTTCAATTGAAGCACACCCAATGATACATAGCTCTTCCAAAATTTGAAGCTTATCAAGGTCTTGAATATTGATTAAGTTTTCACAATACTGAACACCAAACTTTTTCATGTCTTTTGCCTTTGGAAGGTCCAACCTTTTAATTAAAGCGCACTTAGAGATGCATAGCTCTTCTAATTGCTCCAACCTATCGAGACCTTGAATTTCAACTAAGCTCTTGCAATTCTCGACCTCTAATTTCTTCATGCCCTTGGACATTGGAAACCTTTCAATTGACCCTTTGATGGTCATGCTTTCCAAATGTTTCCATTTGTCAAGATCGGGAACTTCACGTATATTACAGCAACCCTGGGCAGATAACGTCTCTAGACGATTTAATTGTGAAACGTCGAGTGTGTCTATAGATTTGCAGAACAATATTTCCACAAATTCTAACTTGAAGGGAGTGTTTACAGTTTTTCGTAATTTTGAATCTTCAATATCTGTTACTTGAGAAGATTTTGAAAGCTCTAGTAGTGTTGATGGAAGCTCCATGATGCACCCGAGAATTTTGCAATTAAGAAGGTGTAGTTCCTTGAGCTCAGTCGGATGGGAAAGTGAAGGCATTTTAAGACTTTGACTGGTGACGCTCAAGTATGTTAAGTTGGAAGGAAGCTTCGGTAGCCATTGGAGCTCCCAACACTTTGAAACTTCCAATTTTGGAGCTTTCTCAGCCTTCTAATATCATTGGGTAATTCCTTTATTCCGGTGCCACAAACATCGAGAATTTCTAGATTCTGTAAAGCCCCTATGCTATCCGGTAGGGAAGAAATGTGACGACAATTTTTAGGAGTAGCAACTCCAGTGCTTCTAATTTAGTCACTTCTACCGGCAACTCCTTGAGACTACTACATCCCGACAAGTTCAAGCGTGCTAGAGTCTTCATGCTTCCAATTGAAGAGTCAATTTGCTTGAACTTGACACCTTTGAGGATCAAAACCTCTAAGTTCTTAAAAGTTGAGAGGAAGAAAGTTCCTTCCAAAGATTTACAGTGCGTTAGGTCGAGAAATTTGAGCTTTTCTGCCGTCTAATAAAAAACGTAATAATTGTGGAGGGGTTAGCCAAAAGTAATTTTGATTCAACTGAAATCAATACGAAAAAAAAATGAAAGGACTTGTTTAACCATCTTACCTTAACAAAATTCCACCCCTGCCATTTGTTAGAAATCTTGCTTCTCGACAACTCGAGTACAACTAATTCCTTTACATGAAATTCTTGTGCCTCAAAAGTCAAGGGACAACTGTGCCATCGAAGCCATTTTAACTTCTTAGTCCAGTTCTCAAAATGTCCACTAAAATGTGCTCCACTCGCATCAAGGAATCTTAGGTTCCTTAACTTCTCGAATTGTTTTTCCGTAAGGATGTTGTTGCCTTGGTCAATGGTTTCGCCGAGCTAAGACAAATGGCCTCAATCTTTTTTGTCCCCTATTAATAGGAATCAACATTCATTAATACTATTTATATCCAACTCAAATCATCTAATATTATTTGTTCATATTTCTATTATTATGCATCGATCTCTTCAAGAGACTATCAAATCCTTTTTTGCGTATAAACAGTATTTATTAGAGGTGTTAAAATGGGTCACTTGTTTATAACAAAAGATAGCTAAATGGGTTTCACAATCAAAGGTTTAAGATAGGTGGGTCTTAAGTGGGTTTTTTAAATGGGTTGGGTTGAAAACTCATCTTTAACAAAAACATTATAATTCCTCCCTTCTCTCTTTAACTTTATAAAAATCGAAATTATAATTTTTTTTATTTTTATTTTCTTTATTTTTCTTCTTTTTTTTTATCTTTCTTCTTTTTTTTTTTTCTTTCTCCTTCCTCCTTCCGGTCGCCCCGGACGCGACGGCCAGCCGATCGGCCAGCAGAAGCCTCGAGCTCGCCGGCGTTGGGTGAGCTCGAGCCGACGGGATCTAGCGAGGCGGAGGCCTCACCGACTGCCCGGCGAGGCTCGAGCTCGCCTCGACGGTGTGAGCCTCGAGCTCGGCTGACTCGGCGAGGCTGAGGCTCGCCGACATTGGGCAAGGCTCGAGCCCGCCGACCGCAGCCTCGAGCTCGCCGGGCGTCGGGCAAGCTCGAGGCTGCCATCCGCGAGCTCGAGGCTTGCAGATCAGGCGAGCCTCAAGCTCTCCGATGTCGGTGAGCTTGAGGCTTGCCCGTGGGTTGGCCGTCTCGTCAGCCATGGCTAGCGGCCGACCAAAGAAGAAGAAGAAGGATAAGGAGAAGAAAAAAGAGAAAAAGAAAAAGAAAATTATATTTTAAAATAAAATAAAAATAATTAAAAATTTAATTTAAAAAAATAATTAAATTTCCATTTTTTAAATAATTATTTTAAAATTTTTAAAAAATTTTCCATTAAATTTATATTGTATAAAAATATCTTTTTAGCAATACAATTTTAAAAAAAATAATATATAAAAGCTTGGAAGTATTTTAATAATATAATCTTTAAAAAAACATAGGAATAAGTTTTCTAAATTTGTTAAATATGAAAATATTTTATTAATATGAGTTGGGTCGGGTCGGGTATGGGTTGGGTATGGGTCGGGTCGGGTTTGGGTCAAAAAATTTACATTAAACATAAATGGGTCATAAATGGGTTAATGGGTCAATTTGGGTCGGACCATTAATGACCCACCCAAACCCGACCCGACCCACCCGTTTAACGGCTCTAGTATTTATAAAGGCTAACAAAGTGAAGATGTCAATTCTGATTTTGAAATTTGGCCATAAGTACTTAGATCTTAAAAGAATTATAATGTCCTCTAGTTTTACTTTATCATGTCTAATAGTTTAGTTTCTTATACCCATTATAAACGTACTATTACCCTTTGATCTAGCTATAGGGTAAAACTTCACAACTTGTAAATCCTCTTCTTTCTTGTATTGTAGCCTTCTTTCTTCTAATTAAATTACAATGCACAAAATTGAAAGTTATTGTGATAATTGTGACAATTGGCAAAAAAATTCTCAGTATAAAAAAAATTATCCTTATGAAGTCCTTCTTTTCTTTTCTATATTTTCTTATGTTTAATTTCGTGTATATTACTTAGCTATGTTACTTACAATTGATAAAAATATAACATATACTCACTTTTGTTTTTTCCAATGGAGTAATGACTAATTGTAAGTGACTAGGCTTGTGATAGTAGTTACTTTAATATCATATGTAGTTTTTATTTTATCAATAGTAACTTGAATTATTATCAATAATTAATTAATCTCTAATTATAAGCAACTGAGATAAGAACACTAATTATATTTATGCTCTCTATACCTTATCATACTAGCATAAATTATTATTTAGTTGTAGATCTCAATTGGCTATATTATAAATCAATCAGAAATTGAAATATTCAAGTATAATAAATATAATTGTTCTAAAGAAATTGTAATAATTATAATAAATAGTCCTAATTTATTAACTCTGATTAATTTGAATATAACTAATTATTAAAAATGCATAGTATTTTCGGAATTTTAAAAATTGAACCTATTCTTCGCTACATGGAATAGCTAGTAACTCCTTGGCCCTAAGGAATAGCTAGTCCTGATTTTGAGAGAACAGATATTTCAAATCTACTTTTTGAGTCAAATTGCTTGGATTTTTATGAATTAAAAATATAATAGTTATTCCGATGAACCAAATGTGCAACAAGCTTTCACCAAGAAAATCACTTGCACATAAGAAGTAAAGGAGCACAAAAAATTCATGGATTTCCAAATCCATGTCAATTTATTCAAACCAGAAAATTTCTTATCGTATTTGACCATGTTGCTTAAGATTTCATGGATACTTACAGGAGAATGACATAATTAGTGGAGAAGGAATTATATCTTATACCTAAAAGAAAACCATGAGAAGAGTAATTATCAGAAAAAAAGAAAAAGAAAAAGGAAGCAACCTCCAGAGAAGTAATCATACTGAGATTAGTCATTTCCATGCGAAAATTCCCTCTCAAAATATGAAGAAATCTATCTGTCGTCAAAATTATTTATTTTCAAGTATTTTTTTTTTCATCTTCTATAATGGATCGATGGAGTTTGAGTAACGCTCATGGCCAAATCCCAAAAAAAAAGCCCAACCATTTGTACTTGAGACAAAAGTAACACGATCTTTCAAATGTCCCAAAAAAAAAAAAAAAAAAAGCCTAATCTTTCGTATCGGGGAATGAAGCCCAATCGTTTAGCCGTGGAACAAAACCGACACCTATTGTAAATTACATTCATTAAATTGCCACTGATATCCTGCATGGCTGACTGTGTTGACGTACACAGCGAGCCACATCAACCAGCACAGAAGAACGGCGTTGTTTTTTCATTTATAACCTTGTCAACAAAATTAGTGTATAATCTTTGTTATCAAATTTTTAGCATTATGAAAAAAAAAAAAAAAAAACAAAAAGCCGTATAATTAAAATGGTTCATTGTGCATGTCAGCCCAATGAGCCACGTAGGGTGTCGTGTCTATTTAAGGTGAGAGGAGAATAGGTAGAATCTGTAATAGGTGTCATTTTATTTGTATCGCGAGTGAAGAAGGGCTGAGCTTTTCCCCGGGATGTTCGAAAGGTGGAGTTATTTTCAGCCCACGTGCTTGATTGGGCTTCCTTTTAGGATATTATAGGTTGTGTTATTGTTGTCGCGGTGCAAAAGGCTGCTCTATTTTCACCTGGCAATTAACTCACTAATGTCCAAGGAATGAGTTATAAATGTGTTCTAATTATGCTTTGAATGTCTTTTGTTTTTGGTTTATTTTTTAAGTCGTGCCAGTGCTCTTGTCCATGCTTCACACTTCACATGACGAATGTCAAGATTGACTGTTTTCGATGACATACATGACAATAACTTTAAATATTGATCAGATGTAGGAATCAACTTAGAAGAGATTTGTATCGGTTTTCTCAACCACTTTAATTTTGATTAATGATAGTACCATGAATGAAGAAAAATGAACCCAGCAAGAATTTTGAAATAATTATGACCAATGATGTACCTTTTTAGTTTGTAAAGCCTTTAATACCAAAGTTATCTAGATTTAAATATACATCATATTCATTTTTCTTTAAGTTAGTTCAGTTTATTTTATGATGTAATACGAAGACATAACAAATGAACATTGGCTTTAATATGATAACATAGAAATCAGCTCTTGAGATTATATATAGGTTGCACGTTGAAAATGCAAATATGTGCTAGTTTTTTAGCAACAAATCCGAGTCAAACAAATCATGGATCAAGAATATTAAGAGTCAAAACTATGATTAATTTCACACACACAATACAATCACATAATTATATACAAAATAGAAGTTTAGAGTAATTACCTCTGGGACTTTTTATATGAAATAAATAAGACATTTCTCTTTTCAATAGTCATTGCATCAAATACGCTTAATGTCATATATATCTGCATACATTATGTTCATATAATATTAATTATATGTTCGGTAAGTTTTGAATCAGTCCTTATTATGTGAATTTTGGTAAAAGGAATTAATAACTTAATATTCTATAAAATAAATATCCCTTCCATTCTCAAATACGTTATAATGATTGAATTTTCATGAGAAATGCAGGCGTGATTGCTCCTACTATATCAATTCCAACACCTAGAGAGTAGAATTTTATGATTTATATATCCTAAGGAAGTTATGGTTTACAGTAGCATAGTCAAAGCTATTATTGCATGTGTCAAGGATGTAACTGAATCAATTTTAGAAGTTAAGGATTTTGTCGATATAGAATATTTCTATCAAGTATCTAATAAATTTGAAAATACCTTGTACTTGGAAGCAACTTCTGAATGCACGCTTGTTCAAGAAAAATCTCAAATAAGGTGCAATGCTTATTAAGAGAGAGCAACCTCATACTTTCTAATCATGTCAATGAAACGACGTAAGGGCAATAATATTAGACAGTTCTCTTCTCACTAGAGCAAGCACTAAGTACAAATTACACTAGAATATGGACTGAGAGGGCAAAAGAAGAGAAACGCATACCTCATTTGCCTTAAGCACTTCCCAGACTTCCGTCGAGTCCCATAACCTACTACGATATTCAGGTCCCTGCTCGTTTTCCTCGCGGACAATTTCCCTACCAAGATCTCTCAATTGATCATGCATTCTAAGCTCATGATTATCTCCAACTTTTATTAATGACAAAAACTTCAATACTTCAATTCCTTCCTTTGGGAAAAAGTCACAAGCGTCCCACATGTAGGATGCTTTTCTTTTGCTGGTCCCAATGAAAAAGCAAGCGATATCCAAAAATATTTGTTTTTGTCTATAATCCAATGCTTCATAACTTATCCTTAACTTTTCTTGCACTTTCTTATGAGGGACTTTTCTTAACTTTTTTATCGTATCCTCCCATAGAATTGGCTTTTGTCCGCACAAATATGAACCTAGAACCTCAAGAGATAAGGGAAGCCCTCCAGTGGTGGACACAGCATCATAAGCAAGGTCTTCAAATTCACTTGGAGGAGAGTCCTTTCGAAATGCATGTCTACTAAACAGAATCAAAGATTTATCCCTATCCAATTCCTCATGTTCATAGTTGTAGTTCACCTCAGCATTGTCAAGAATACTCTTGTTTCTGGTGGTAATAATGATCCTACTTCCTGAAGAAAACCAATGATGATTTCCAGCCAAAGCTTTCAGCTGATCGTAATCGTCTACATCATCAAGAAGAATGAGGACTTTCTTACCTTTGAGCATTGATGAGAGGATCTTAATCCCTTCATCCTTATTACGAGCTTGATTGTCTTGCTTCAATATATCAACGATTAACTGATTTTGTAAGCAATGAATGCCAAAGCGCTCCCCCGACTCCCTAATATTAGCAATGAAGCTACAATACTCAAATTTATTTAAGAGCTTGTTGTAGATGGTTTTAGCAAGAGTTGTCTTGCCAATGCCTCCCATTCCATGGATGCCAACAAATAGGGTGTCACAAGGACTTTTATCTACAAATCTTATAATCTTCTCCACATGACTGTTAATTCCAACCAAATTCTCAGAAATATCCAACTCAAACTTTTCTTTCAACTCACTTAACACTTTCCGAACAATCGATTTTACCAATTCTCCTTCATACCTATCAAGTGTAACAAGAGTTCAAATACATGGTAAATATAATTTTATATTGTTTATCTAATGAGAGCACAATAGTAAATAAGTCTAGGAATAAATCCTAATACTTTAAGAATCATTTTTGTCCTCCTTCATATATTAGCATACTATGGATTGAAATCATATTTCAAACTTCTTGTCGTTGAAGATATTATGGATGAGATGGACATGGCTTTGAAAACTTTTTAGAGCGTTAGGATAAGAAAAATTAAATTAGGCAACATGGTATGAGAGTTCAACCACCATTTAACAAACATGTTGCAACTTTTGATGCAAGAGGAATTTAAGTCTTATATACCAATCCCGAAAGTCGTTTAGAGTGCTTTATTGTGAACTACTTGAATACAATTAGGGGATTTCTCCTTATTTGCCCAATTTTACATGCTTGCAAGTTTCTACTTGTGTTGTGAATTTTGATTCTAAATTCATGTTCTTACAATTTCCATTGCATCAAGAGTTGATAACATGTACTTTACTTTCTTTTTGATGTCTATATTATATGTATTGATTTTATTGGGAAGTAGAAGGATAACATTTCACAAAAAAAAAAAAAAAAAAAAAGAACATCGCTTTGATATAGGAAAATGCATTGAAAATTATTTGAACAAATGTATTACAAAGATAAACCTTTTTCCTCAACCATCTCTTTTTTGACTTGCTTAGTTGAATTATAATCTCACATAAATATGTAAATAGAAAAGTTTGTAATGAAGATTGATGTAGCTTACACTATAAACATGGAAAAAAAAAGGCACAATCTAACAAAATCTTTGGATATAAGAGCAAAAAAATTCATTTGAAAAAATCTTATATTATTCAAGCGATTGTAATCATAAAAATGAAATCTATATTAGATTGGTCAATATCATCATATTAAGAAATTGAAAATAGATAATATATGGAACTTATGCATCGCCATGTGTTACTCCTATAAAAATCTTGCTGCTAACCAATAAAAACGAAAAAGAAGCGAGTAGGAATCATATTCAGTAAACACCCTTACAAATTAAAAGAAAGTACATAATACTTTCGTGAAAGATTTTACCCATCAGCTTCCCATCCTTTCAAGGAAGTAACTTCAAGGAGTGCTTGCTTCCATTTATCGAAAATTGTTGGGTCAAAACGCCTCTCGCGCTTATGAAATGCATCCCCAAAACTCCCGATTTGATGTCGCACGTGAGCTGGTTCCACTTTATAGAATATCGGCAACACTATATGCCCCCTGTCACTTTTCTTGCACTCCATTATTTGAACAAGCTCGTCCAAGCACCAATTGCTCGAACCATAATTTACAGAGAATCGGGATTAGGATCTTACTATTCTTGATGGCTGTCAAAAGATCTGGGCCGATCATCTCTCCTTCCCGAATCTCATTATTGTCTCTAAAAGTATGAATTCCAGCATCGACAAGCCCGTTGTAGAGGTGATCAGTGAAACCCTTTCGAGTATCTACACCTCTAAAGTTCAAGAACACATCGTAGTAGTTTCCAATCGATGCGGTCAACGAACTAGATCCACCAGAATTAGTTTTTGTGGGCGCAGTCAACAGATCAGACGCACCAGTATCAGCATCTTCTGCATTTCTATGCACACTGACGTTGCATTTCTCAATGGGAGGATGCATTTCTTCTTTGCCTTCAAGTGGTGGAAATTTTAATGCCCAAGAAAATCCGAGATGATACCTGCCCTAGAAGAAGAGAATATGTGAGGAAATTTCGATGCAGAAGCAATAAAATTAAGTAGTACCAAAAAGAAAAAGACAAGTGCCATCATAGAATAAGTTAGGCAATCCATTGTGCTAGATACATTATGTTACTAACGCATTTACATGAAGGGCAACTGCAATTACATCGATGACAAACGAGGAATTTTCATGTTATGATTCCTTCAATCTACGGTCGAGTGAGCACATGCTAATTCAAAGAACAAGGCAAGGACATCAAGGAGGATTAGCCGGCCAAAACTTTCCAGTATTAAAGCTGCAGATCACGCTTAAAGTGGCAAGTAATTCTCGGCCAGAAGAAAAGTAGGGAAGAAAGAATGGCTAGAGCCCATTTCCCACGTGGAATAAAAAAAAAAAAATTTGGAGAGAAATCAAGAGTGGGATATTCTCTAGGCTGATCGGTTCCGGTCCACTCCGGTTCCCCATTTCTGGAACCGAGAATCGCATCGGAGCCACTGGTCCGGTCCGATTCCCGGACTGTCCAACAAAAACGATGGACCGTGCTTGTTGCCCAAGTCGAGGGTGAGAAGTCAGAGAGGATGGTCACGGGAGGGTTGGGGTGGAAGGCAAACCCCCGGAGGGAGAGGGGGAGGGTGGAGATGATGGGGACGTTGCCGAAGAGACCGATGTCGCGGACGTTCTCGACGCCCGGCGGGAGCAAGGGAGGGGCGCATGGAGGAGCGACGCATGGAGGAAAAGTCGGTCAGTGACTCAGTGGGACGTTGCTAGGGACTTCGGTGAGGATGGGGACCCTGTTGACCGAGAGCTTGCCTTCAGAGAGGTCGAAGGGGTTCCGTTGGGGGTTGATCCAGAGGACAATGGAGAGTGGCTTGCTGGGTCGTTTGGTAGTGCCATTATCAACAGATAGTGAAAATGGAGAACTACTCAACGAAAGAGATAAACAGAACAAAGCCACTAGAAGAGAAATGCAGGACTAGAAAAATGACAGTTCACGTGACTCTGCAAAAGGATACTAGTATATAGCACAGAGGTCACTAATTGAGACTATGGATTGATGAGAGAGAGAGAGAGAGAGAGAGAAAAGACTTAGTACTTCTTTTCTTTCTTAAAAAAAATGGAGGGATGAGAAGGAGGATACAGAATCAAGAAAAAGCATTCTCAGAGGAATAAAAAATGGATCAGTCTGGGTAGTTCGTTTGGTCCGATTCCCACCCTAGAATCGGGAATCGGACCGCCTGTACTAGACTGCACTCTGGGGAACCGCCTAGAACCAGCTGATCTAATTTAGTTTAGGTAGTTCGGTTTGGACGGTTCCGATTGCACACCATTAATTTTCTCGAGAGGACACGTAGAGAGGAAAAAAGAATTCTGGGTACTTCACCATCCTTTTCGTTTCACATAGATGTCCATTCCATCTGACGGCCTGTAGTTGTCAATGTGGGTTTCTCCATGACGGATCAGCTATTGGTGTTCATGCTAGAATTTGCTATTAAAGGGGGGAATACGACAGAACAAAGGACTCTCCATTCTAAAGAAAAAGATTGAATGACACACACCGAGATTCAAACACATATTCAGGCTCTCGGACATTCTCTCGATTCTCGAAAGATAGTGCACTAAAAGCAGCTTGATGGAAGGAATTCGGAACTGCTTATAAAATAGATGAAGTTGATACCTAAATTTTGACTATCATATTTTATTCTTTATCGCATAAAAAAATTAAGGATTAACCCGACTCTATAACAAAAGTACCATGATCATAATTTATATTCACATATTATTTAAGTCATGCATCACAGACAAGCCACATGATCCCACACAATATTATGATGGACGTCATGCATGCAAACGTGGGCACTATGACTGGCCATCTTCAGGAAGAGTTTCAATTCTGCACCCCACTCCTGATTGATAATGTTGGTTACTAAGTTGTTGCCTGCAGTTACCAATTTATCTCCGTTCGGGCATGCCGGATTACCCCCCATATGGTCGACTGAAGATGAATGAATCTGGATGAATATACTTCGACCTTCGAGATAAGGCTTAGATATATTTGCAGGCAAAATTAAGTGAAATTTCGTGTACATGAATTGGCAACAAGAGATGGAAGGATTCGGTCAAGATGGACTTCGAATTTATGGGAAGCCGAGTGAGGAATGTGTCCGTGAAGAAGAGACATATAGTGCAAAACAGGGGAAAATATATAAAAAGATCTCTTAGGTTGTTATGGAGGGACAAGCGTTTGTTTATTTCGGCTCTTTTATCTGCTTACAAGGACACACATACTCGGCTAGCATATGTGGACATAATATTCAACACCAGATTGGGAGATAAAGATGACGGGTTTAAAAGTAATATCGAGTTGGGGACCAACAGTTCTCAATTAGTGTGAATACTCCCAAATCCTTAACTCATGCGACATTGAATTTCCATTTTTAATTCGATTAATCATATGAGAATTATACATGAAGAGTTGCCACTAACTTATTAGAGCCGTCTATAAATCAAGTGAGGTATGTGAGGATACCTTACTTCCTACGTAACTAGAGATCTAGTGTTGCTATGTCGAAGACTTAATTACATAAGTTATCTAACTAATGCCCTTTTAATCCCCAGGCTTACTTACTTACCAAGATATTTTTACAAAATTATAAATCTTAAGGTTCTCATCCGCTAAGTGAACAAGCAATGCTTTTGTGTTTATAATGATTTGAAATGTACCCAAAATGTTCAGCTAAAACAAGCAAAATCAAAACTAAAAAAAAGCTACATAAAATATATACAATCAATTGATCTAAAAAAGGTAGTAAAAGAACGACCAAAAGTAAAGTGTATTAAAGTAATCCGATATGAGTAGGACAAAGAATATGACATGGCCTTGTTATTAAGCCTTAGGACAACAACCCCTATGAGGTTGACTTCGGAAACTATTTTATCTTAAAATGGGTAACATGAGTTAGCGAAATTTTCAGAGACAAGTGAAGCCTTACATCGGTACTTTGTCGTCCGAGTTCAGATCCCAGTCCAACTTTTGGATATTAGGTATTCACGTAATCCTCCTCAAGTTTATCCTAGGTTATGACACTTCCACATTACTTATTCAATTATTTGAAGTGAATCCTAAATTAAACTAAGCTATTTACTATGGTTTTTTTTTTCTTAACAACTATTTTCATTTTTTCTTTACATTTTTCAGACTAAGTCTATTTCATTTATTAAGACTAATTAGTTAAACCGATCCCAAGTGGATCCTAAACTAAACCAAATATTACTATTTTTATTCAAAGTGACTATTCTAAGTCTATTATCGAGCCTAATCTAGAGTTCAAATTCTAGAACTAACTCTAATCCTAATTAAAGCTAATGAAAATCTCCAAACTTCTCCGATCCACCTCCACAGTTCGGTTTATCATAGTCTCACTGCACTCACTCATGCACCACGATCAATAAAAGCATTAGAATGCTCACAAAAAGAATTGACCACCAAAGAGCTAGGAAAAATCAATAAATTGGCACTCAGCACATCTCCTGCATCAAGCATATCAAGCAAGGAGAATCAACACACTTAATCGCATGAACAAATGGGGTCCGATTTTGATGAAAAACCCATGAATTTGCAGCTTATTAAGTTTACTTTAGTTTCTCAGATAACCATTTTCATGATCAGAGCCACAAAACCCGAAATTGTAAATCACATCAGAAAATTATGAAACCAGTCCTGTTTGAAAGCTTAAGACGTCTTCTAAAACTTTGTAGTTTATCATTTACTGAGATTCGGCCCATATTTTAACGAAATTGCAGAAACAGCCTTGAAGGTCAGACTGGCCTTTGACATTCTGACTGCTACTTTGAGAAGACATTTGACCGAGCAATTCAATTTGGAATTTCATGAAACGTGAATGAATGGAAAGATCTGGAAGCCTTTTAAAAGTTTGTAATTCATGATATTTCGATATTTTGTCATTAAGATCTCCTAAATCCCCAAAATACCGAGTACGCCTGATCAGACTTCTAATTCCAGATTCAACTTCAATTTTCTATTATCTTTGTCCTAGATTTTGAGGTGGATTTGACCTACTAAATGATCTTCAACTTGGGCTAATAATCTACCAAAACGAAGCTTAAAATGTCATGATTATTCCATTAGTTAATTCCTTTTGATGATTTGTTCGTTTACTAGGTCGAATAACCTGATTAATCTTAATGATTCAGTGGACTCCGAACCTGTGATACTTCTCATCAACAAATTGTCAGGCACACGTATTTTGGTCCTTTAAACCAATCCCATTGACCTTACATGACTCATCACGCACAAAATACGAGCAACCCCACAAAGAGTTCCTCAACAGCACTTATTTGCTACGCTTACGGGGCCTATATAAAAGAACCTTCCAACAGTGATCATGCAATACGTCTCATAGCAAGCATATGAAGAACAAACCAGCCACATGCCCACGGTGAACTCGTCAGCATCTCGCTCTCGATCAAAACCTTACCTGAAATGCTCGCTGTTCTATTTCGAGAATACAATCAAACCTGTGGTAAGCACTTCACTCAAAGGATCTAGCTGCAGCTGTGAAACAACGATTCACATCCGAATTATCATCAGGACAAGCTCAAGTCACCAACAGATCCTCAATTGGAGGCTTTTTTCAAATAAATCACAACAAAATTTCTCAGCCTCGGCTTTATACAGAGAATATCAGAACATAGAGTATGAGTCTATGTTCATCATACCTTGAGTTTCAGTTTTGGAAGATGAGCAAATCGAAGAACAGAGTTCCTAGATACGTCAATGATGGAGATCAAAGAATAGAGTTCCAAACAGATTAATCTACTAAGACTAAACTCTATCAAAGGTGTTCACTAAAATCCCTAAACTAAATGCATACTAACCAAATGAAACTAACCTAAATCTAGCACTGGATTCTTTTTTTTTTTTTTTTTTTTTTTCATCTGGTCTTGTCTTATATCTATTTTATAAGTCACTATGTGTACTATGTGTAGGTTACGAAACCCTACTTCTTCACTCACATATCTCTACCTCAACCCTTGAGGAAGTGGGAAATCGAACTCAACACCTCTGCATTTTCAAGTGTAAAAGGTGTCTACCGGACTAACCCCTAGTAGTTAAATCTAGCACTAAACATAACAACCTAATCAAGATCTCCATCTCTAGCTATTATACAATTTTTTAATTTATCGAATTTTTCTGTTAAAAATTATTATTCATATAGTAGAGGGGGCTCGGGCTGCTCCTCTGGCCCGGTCTGAAATTGGAATGGACGCTTCCGCCCGGCAAGGGCCACATCTCTAGTATCATGGGTTCTGGATCTTAAGCTTGGGACATTATTGGGCTCTTAAATCAAGCCCAGTCAACTGAACTAAACCCATTTCATAAAAGGTCAAACCCAGCCCAAACATTAAAAAGCTGAGTCAAGCCCGTCCCAAATCAAACCCAACGTGCAAAGATTTTGAACCTCACCTTGTCGAGGAATAATTAACGCATGAACAGAAACAATGGAACGTGTACCATTGAATGCTTCACAAACTCCTGGCCATTCCTCACACATTATCACCACAGAGCCATCGTCATCTATGAAGCACGGACACATTCAAATGACCTCTGTGTCGTGTCGGATACGTTTGGACACGCGGTCAACACGTGACAAAAAATTCGACACATGATCAACTCTTTCCGACACGCTCCGATATGCATGTCTAGAGGTTTGTGGGCGGGTCTGCAGGTGCGAAGGGAAGAAGGTGATGGAGGGTGGAGGCGAGGGTGAGGGAGCAGAGGCAACGCTGCGAGTGATGGCAAGGGAGGGTAGAGGAAGAGTAAAGACCAAGACGATCGAGAAGGCTGCGACCACCAACTGCAATGCCAAGATGGAGAACCGTAATGCCGCGATGGAGGGCTGGATGCGAGGCTACGATGGCAAAGGGGTAGGGAACGGAGGTGAGGCAGTGGCAAACGATTATGATGAGGTGCCCGAGAGAGCAAAGATTAAGAGGTAGAGACCAAGCAAGGGAGAGGAGAAGACGACTGCTAGAGTTTTTGGGTTGTCACTTTACTGAGGTTGCTTTTTCAGTTTTAGGAAGATGAGAGACGAGAGCAGGCGACGGCTACTGGGGAAGAAACGAAAGCCTTGTGCGGCGTGATTTTCTTTTCTTTTCTATTTTGGAGAGAGGGGAGGATGGAGCCTCGTGGCTGTGACTTCAATTTTGGGAAGTGACAGGTGCAAGCGGTGGGTGGGGTGGGGAAGAAAGCAAAGGGTGAAATAAATGGGTGGGACCCATTTAGCCTAAAAAAACAGAATATTAAATAAATTTATTAATAAATCGTAAGGCTAAAAATAAATAAATAGGTGGGTTAAAAAGTTATTTTGAAAAATAAAAGCACTGTTAAATAATGATAAATTTTGATCACTATAAAAAAAAACATAAATTTATTTTGACTCTAATCTCTCATTAGTTATTTATTTAACCAATAACTTTTGTTAAAGTCAAAAAATATCTTTCCAATTTTTTTCATGAATAAATTTATTAATGTTGTTAGTGTAGATTCATTATAAGCTATTTGTTACTATTTATTTATTTATGAATTTGAATAAATTAATTTAAATATAATAATTTATCATGTATATATAAAAATAGTCATTTAATATACAACGTATCTCAACATGTCGAAATTCTCTTTTTTTCTAAAAAATGACGTGTCGACGTATCGTGTCGTGTTATGTTGCGGGTCACGTGTCCATGTCGGTGCTACTTAGATCGTCATAGCAAGCTCTGTTGCAACCGCGAAACATATATAAAAGACAACGTTTAGATTCGATCTTGTTAACAAAGAAATCTAACTGAAAACGTACTCAGCAATTAATAGAAAATTCCTTTCTCATGAAACATGTTCACAAGCGTTGCAACCCTCTCAAAGCACATCCGACGACAGCGTCCGAACCTTTTGAGGGATTTAGAAGCATTAATTATAAGACGGTCCAAATGGTCTCTCAATTATGAGTGCGGGCTCTCCCAAACCTTTCTCTTGCGTAACATTTGGACAATTCATTTTTTAAGTTCTTTTTAGCCTAATTAAATCTAAGAGTTGCCACTAGCAATTTGGAATTGGCTAAAAACCATATGAGATGTAGGAGGCTTGACTCATTTCCTACGTAACTGGAGATTCTAAATACGAGAACTTGATTACGCTATATTTATATTAATGCCATTTCGGTGCCTCTAACTCGGAAAGTAGTTACCTAGGTGGTTATGAACTGTTTTTACCATTTTACTCTTTTTGCATTTTTCCTCTTACCTTCTGCCTTTTATTCTATTATTTCTTTTGTTCCCATCATCTTCCTCCTTCCTCAGATGGACGAGCCTCTGCCCTGGACTTCTCAGAACTTCCATCGATAAAACCCCAAAGGTGCATTAAACGATACCTACTCCCGCAAATCTTGTCACTGGCAACAATCGCTAACCTCCGATCATCAAACGAAATGCCGTTACCGGATCACCACAGTCAACCACTCCCGGCCACCGAAATTTATCATCGCCGGCCACCCCATGAAGTAGGGCAAAGCACAGAACAGATGGAAAGGAAGTGGACGCATCAACACTCCCAGAAACGACGCAATATGGCAGAAAATGTGATGTTCAACAACCATTAAGAACGCGTCTTATCACGCAAAACATATAGATATGCACTCAAGGTAATTTAAAATCGGGAATAAACTCTGCATTTCGTCGGACATACAGCGGAAGTGGGCTGAGGACAAGGTATTGACCATTTTTAGACCTCGAACTCGGATCTAGACCGAAAGAAATTATCAAGAAACAATCGAAATCAGACATATCAACTCACTCGAACCCAGCGTATGGTTTAGAAAAAATACCAGTCTCGGCCTCTGATTGGACCAAAAGAGGGCGACGGTTCATGGGAACGGGGTTTAACCACGAAGACTCCTACCCGCCTCGAAGCCGACGGCCATAGTATGAGTTCGGGACGAGTCAAACTACAGCCGGCTGCCTCCCTTCGTCTCCGAGCCGCAATCCTCGGATTAAGGAACTCGAACCGAGCAACTAAAGAAACTCTGGAAATGCTGAGAATCAGGAGAGAGAAGTAGTGAGAAACGATGTCGGCTGGAGGTTGTTGGACGGCAACAGTGGAAGTGGCCGGTCAGGTGAGGTCCAGAGAGAAAGAGACCCAAAGAGACCAGCAAAGGGAGATGTGGGACTGAGAGGAGGAGAAGGCGAATGGATCGGTGAGGGGACGCCGGTAATGGCTGCGACTGGTGGTGGCGACTGAGGCTATGGACGGAAGAGGGTGGTCGACAGTGAGATTGAGGTGAGGGGGGAATGGAGAAGAAAAGAGCGCGTGAGATTTATAACCGAAAAAAGAGAGTGCGCGTGAGGACCGAGATGAGCAAAAAGAAGACAGCCGCTTTCTCTTTCCCCAGCCTTGTCTGCAGTAAATCCCCATTTTTCATTTTTAGCTCTTTGGATTGCTTGTTTCACACTCCATTTTTTATTCCTAACTATTGTTCATATTGTTAATGTTGAATTGACTATATTATTTATTACAAGATTCACTCTTGACTTAAGTTTATTTCTTTGATGGAATTATCTATGCTTCTCTTAAACAATATTTATTAAGGTTAAATGTGAGGTCAACTCTTGATTTTAAGATCATCATTTGCCTTTTTTTTCTTCCTTTTCTTTCTCCATTTGAAACAAAGTTAATGTACCTCTTTTTCAAATAAGATAATAATCATTTGGTAGATAACTAATTATTTGACGAAAAAGCTAATTATTGTGTTAGTGAGTTGTTTATTTTTTTTAACTAGGAAATATTATTCAAAAAATAGCCTAAACACAAGTAAAAGGAAAAGAACTATCTACTAGTTTTAGTACACATTTAGTCTATATGTGTCAATATGTTATAGTTTGCATATTTTAACTGCTCAACCTTCATTTTATTCAGTGAATTTGATAGTCAAATTTTTAATTATTTTATTGTGTAATGTATTAAATATTTTAAGTGACCTTGATCCGTTCATTTTCAAAAGGATAGTCAATCAAACATGATCCGATCTTTCTTCTTTGATGTGTAATAAAAATATTATGCTGATTATGATAATTACCTCCTCTATGGCAACCAAGAAGAATATATTTCTCTCTTTGACCCTTTTATAAAGACGACATAACCTTGAACAAGAACATGCGTCCACAAACTTCTTAAAGAAAACCTCTCACATTAGGAAATTGCCTAATAATGTTTCAAATAAACTTGTTGACTTGATTGATTGTTGTTTTCCATTTGCACTTTCATCATCGATGAATACATTTAAGCAATTAGACAATATTGTCTTACATAGTGACTACATTACCAAAAAAAAAAAAAAAGATGCAATGAAAAATGAGTAAATTGTGTATAATGCATACATCAACCGCAATATCGAAGTTGAAAAAATTTACCATTATGAGGACAATCAAAGGAAATAAAGTAAAAAAAAAAAAAATCAGATAAAACTAACATTTTCTATTTATTCCAATATATGATTAGTGCTTGCTCTAATTACAATAATGGATAATAAGTTCATAAGAAAACAAGCATGAAAGAAATATTGAAATGTAATTGGTGTAAAAGAAGCGGTTAGGTAAAGAAAAAGGCTCGTGCTATTTCCACCCCTTATTGTCTCCTACATCCCCATCACATCTAATTGACTACATATTCATTTGCGGATCCCATTATTAATTTGAGATGATTTCTTACATTTTTCTCTTATTTTTCTTTTGTTTCAATTTCTAGAGATGAAACTAACCACACTCCTTTCAAACAGCTTTTCTAAGGTTAAATATGGGGTTCAACTCTTTTGAAAAAAATATTTTACCCGAATCAGAAATAATTTTTTTTATTACATTAATAAGAGTCTCATTATTCACTTAAAGCCATATATATCAAGGATAGTTTTCAATTTATAGTACAAGAAGCTCCAGATGCATTTGTTGACATGGTTAATTGTTGTTTTTCATTTGCGGTTTCATCATCAATAAATATGTTTAAGTAATTTGGGTTCTATTCAATATTGTCCTCCATGATAACTACACTACAAAAAACAATACAATGAAAGATGAGTAAATTGTGGATAATGCATTCATTAACCACAATATTCAATATTTGGGTAAATTCTTGTTAATTTGTAATGAAAATTGAAGTCAAAAAATCCAAAATCATGAGGATTATTTGGAGAAATAAAGTTAATAATGGGCGGAATAAATTTAAAAGAAGACAAACATGAAGGAAACGTTAGAATGTAATGGGTTTAGAAGAAACATCTAAAGCGAATTTTTTTTTATTTAAAAGGGATATTGCTAGTTTTGTCTTTTAATAAAATTGAAACAAAAGAAAACAAAGAAAAATGGTAAGAAACTATTTTAAATTAATGATAGGACTCATAACAAATATTGTAGTCAAATCAATATGAAGAAGGGGCGTGGGAGCTAATAGTAGAGTGAGAAATAGCATGAGCTTAAAAAAATTGTTTGATAGGGATATAAATAATTTTATCTTTTAATAAAATCGAGACAAAAGAAAATAGAGAAAAAGGTAAAAAGAATATTAAATTAAGAGTAAGAACCGTAATAGATAATTAGTCAATTTTATATGAGAAGAGTATCAGAGGAGACAACAAAAGATGAAAATAACGCGAACTTTTTCTCTTTGTACCCTCTGCACTTTTACTGCTACTCAGCCCCTGCCCCGTGTGTAAAGTAAACCCCGATACCCCCTTTTGTCCTATTCATCCGCAGCCCCCAACTACGGCCAATCACCTCCTGCCTTGTCTATAAAGTAAACCCAGATCCTCCCTTTGGTTACAGTTGAGAAGCTTGCGATTGTGAGGATTTGGACGAGCGCCATGTGGCGCGAGAATTTCTGCCGTAGAAAAGCATGGTCCGGGGTGGAATCGAGCCGAGCTCTGTCAAGCCTTGGCCTGGGCAATTATAAGATAATGCAAGTATGTAATAATGCATTCATATGGTGGCTCGAGCTAAGGTCTCAAGCTGCAAAGATAGACATACCTATCATTTGGGCAATAGAGCTATGTAATCTGCCACGTAATTATTGGCTGATTAGTAATTGCAGAGAGAGAGATCTTCCTCCTTGGATGCTCGGTGATACGAAAATATTCACCGTGAGTTGTGGAAACGACCGCTATCATGATATTTTGACTCATGCTGGGTTTCATTGAAAAAGAAAATAACTTTTTAAATATTACCTTGAATTTGAGTGAATTGGGACAGCTGGCTTGTCGCTACAATATATAGGGAATTGAGACCTGCCTCCACGGGGTGCCGAGTACGGATTGGAGATTATATGTTCTCAATTTTATATTCCGAATTATATGTAATGGAATTGAACATGCATATGTCGTCTATGTTAAATTAATGTCTCGAGTTTGAATTCAAATGACGATTTGTTAAACCAAATTTTGTTGATAAAGATTTTCCAAGTAGAAAAAAACTCCATTAGACTCGAAGAAGGATTACAAAAAGAGGAAATAAAAAAAAATAGAAACGAATTTCCTCATATGTGGAAGCCTATAGAAGCTGAATTATTTTCGTGGGCCCAAGTCAAGAATTTCTTCTTTGAGCTCAAAACTTTCATGCCTGAATTTTCTTCTTTTAGCCAATGGAAACAAGGAAAGAAAAAAATTGAGAAGCTCCTGCACATAAGCCTCTGCACATGAAACAAAGCGTAGGTGGGCCCAGGTCAAACTTTGACCTGGGCACGCGTATAAAAGCAGAGACAATTTACAAGTCTTCTTTTCTTTGCTTGAAAGAAGCCGCCGAAGCAAGAAACTGCTGAAACCTACGTAGAACCAAATGTTTACGCCGTTTGGGAAAGAGCCGCATGTTCCCTTGAAGCCACGCAAATCTTTCCAAAGGAACGCGAAGATTTACGTACGTGGACCAAAGACGAACACCGGTATGACATCTTGATTTTGAGTTACATTTTTGATTGGATAAGTTGGATCTTTCATCGACACGCCATAGTGTTTTTCTCTGACACGGCCACTCATGCGATAACTAGCCTATCGGGTGAAGCTATTGAGGGATTTTAATACAATAGACTTGAGAATTCAACTAGAAATCGACTGCTCGACCGTGCTAATCTGCAATGATCATTACGGCACAATTAAAAATCGATTTGAGACCGAAAATAAGTCGATTCGATTGAGATGTGTGATCAAGTGTGGGTGATTCCACCTAATTGCAAAATTCTCGTCAATTAGCACTAGACCAATTTTCTATCGTTTTGGATACCCTATGTCTGTATTTGAAATCTTGAGATTTTCATGACCACCAAAGAGTCGTCAATATGTCAAGAGGTATGTGTGGTTTGAAGAAAATTGACCACGAAGTCAATTGCACCAAAATTTTTAAAAGTTACCGCAGTAGACTAGGTTACGCTAAAATCGCGTCAAATTAAAATTAACCGCAAATTTGAATTTGATTTAAATTGAAAATTTTGTTATAATGAGTTATTTTAACGTTGACTCATCTTTTGAGAAATTTTCTGTGAGTGGGGATTTTTACGGAAAATTGATTCGAGTGATTCGGAAAACAAACGGAAATTCGAATTGACCATTTTGAAGGGATTTCTGGCCTCTGGCGTGAAGTACTTGGTGAAAGGAAATCTTGTGGACTTATTCTTCAACAAAAATGGGCCTCAATCGGAGAAGTTTGTTAAGAAATCAGATTTCGAGAAAAAGGAAATAGAATTCGAAATTGAGGGAAATTCGGAGGTTTGGGGGACTGTCTTATTTCAGTCCTCAATTGAATTTCAAATTATGCAAGTTGGTGTTGAAATTGGTCTTGGATGACCAATTGTTATTTTTGTTGTGTGAAGTCGAGCAAATGAATAATTGTGTTTTGATTATTTTCATTTCCCCCTTCAGCCGATCAACCCCTCTGCCCTCATGCCCGCGTTCCTTTTTCTCTCTCTTTCTCTATCTCTCCCTCACGCATTTCTTTTCCCTAGTCGACGGTCCCCTACAAATTGGTCTTCCATTTGCTTTTGATCTTTAACCGCTGGCCCCCCTCCTCCTTATCCTCTCATACGTTACTCTTTCTCTCTTACTCTCTCTCTCTCTCTCTCTCTCTCTCTCTCTCTCTCGCACACTTTTTCCTTCCCCCTCTCAACCGACCAACCCTCTGCTCTTCTATCTTTTGCTTTTGTTTTCTTCTTTCTTTGGTCTTCTCTCTAGCCTGCCAACTTTGACGACTCCCTTGTCTCTTTCTATTTTTTTCTTCCATTTTGTTTCACCTGCACGTCCCCTGCCCCCACCATGCCCTTTTCGAATTTGCTGCTTTCTTCTTCACAGGCGCCCCATCGATTCTCCTCCATTCGGCCATGAAGACATTGGTCAAATTTTCCCAACAAGCTCCTCTCGATTGACCCTCCATCGTGGCCTGTCTTTGCTCCACCAAAGCTGCCCCCCATCCATCAACGTTGGCCCATCTTCGAAGCCCAAACAACAGCTCTATTTCAACAAGTCCAACTGCCACAACTCGGCCCGGTTCATGGCCATTCTAGTCACGGCCTGCACCCCCACCTGTGGCCACCAAGTCTAGCCCAAGCTGTGCCTGAACCAGCTGCCGTTGCAGCTCCTTGGGCCCAAGTTCTTAACCAAAACCCAGTAGGGGTTTGTGGGCATCAAGGCCCGTTTTTGAGCCTGTCCCGGCTCCACTTGGTACCGCTGCTTTGAAGTTTTTGACCCGTCTCCTTGTCCCCATCGTTTTGATCCGAGTAGATAATTAATCAAGTGAGTTTAACTTATTAATCCCTACTTAATAAGTTAATGACATTTAAAGGTTGATTAGTTTAGATTAAGTATGGATTAGGTGGTTAGTTAGATTGAATTAGTGAATTAACCAACCGATTTTGCATATTAGGTGGTTAGTTTAGTGTAAGTAGGGCCTAGACAAGCTCTAGTATTTATCTAGAGTGGTTCAAAAAAAATTTGGGCTCATCTCGGCTTTTAATTAGGCTTTACGGGCCTAAGTCTTATTTATTTGCATTTAATAATTAATTTTCGTAATTATTTAATTAATTATTTATTTTCCAAAATTAGACCGGAATAGTCGGTGACCGGAATTTTATGCTAATTGCAGTGGTGTTATTTGTTTATTTAATTGAGTTATAATTTGTGTTGATTGTGTATAATTTGTGATTTTGCGATTTAATCCAAAATTTATTTAATTTCAAAAATTAATTGAATAATCACCGAGTGTCGGTTTACAGCGCCAAAAATGGATTTGTGGGTTGTTATAATGTTGGGATTTTCAAGCGAGAGAAAATTGTATTTTGGTTATGGCCAACTGTGTACCCACACGATTTTCTTATCGGGTATGATTAAAATTGTGAAATGGTTAGATGATTAAGATGGTATATTGTATCAACCTGCGAGCTCGATACATCAACTTAGAGTAAGTAGTATATCGGTATACTATATCAACTCACGAGCTCTGATATGTCAGCGTAGTGCGAGCAGTATACCTGACAGCTTCTAGTAAGCATTATTAGTATACTATATTGGGCTGCAAACGATATGTCCGCTTAGAGCGAACAATATACTATCTATTGGTAGCTTCTGGTGAGCTATACTATCTATATATCAGCTTAGAGTGAGTAATCTTGATTTTGATCGGACTTTATAGATAGTATTGATTGAAATGACCAAGGAATGGTCTCGATGACATGGAATCAATTGAGTCGATTGATTGATGATTCGATTTGAGTGGATGAATTGAATTGCGAAGTGATTGATTGGAGGGTTATTTGAACTGTATCGACTTGCAGGAATGAATTGAGGCTAAGGTAATTCCTCTAACTCATGTTTGTGCCTAAGCAGCCCTGAGGGCGTATTTTCTTCCTAGTCAAGGTCTTAGGGGGTGAACTTGCTGA
Organism: Eucalyptus grandis; assembly: GCF_016545825.1. Classification (NCBI taxonomy): domain Eukaryota; kingdom Viridiplantae; phylum Streptophyta; class Magnoliopsida; order Myrtales; family Myrtaceae; genus Eucalyptus; species Eucalyptus grandis. Next base: position 23,412,674 of record NC_052614.1, on the reverse strand, counting down.
GACATTGCCTCACTCCGTTGTAGAATAACATTTTCAAGTTCGCAGATGTTGATTCCCCCTGAGCGTCATGGTCATCCCATGAGGGTTACTGAGCAGGTCTCTATTTTCCCCAACCCCAGAGGTGTTTGGATTTACGAGCTAGTTGTAATCATGGTCTGGGTCGAAGAGATTCCACACCAGGAGACACCTAATCGATTCAGAGCCTGGTTCCACACCACTCCCTATGGTATTAGGCTAGGCCCCCTTAGGAGTTTTGATATCTCTGCTGCGGTGATCGATGCTGCTCTGGACAAGGATTTAGTTGACCCTCCTGATGGCATAATGGAGGACCCGCCGTCTAGCCGGGATCCCGTGGACACTGAAGAATCGGCAAACGAGTCGGACTAGCTGGTCATAGGACAGCTTGTTTTGGAGAGTCGACTTTTTGTAGACATTGTAAATTTTGTCTAGTAATGTATATAAATTAATCTGATATGTATAAAGGTGTGTTGTGGTTTTCAAAAAAAATCGTGGTCCTACTTTTCTATCCTATTGAATTGTTGTCTAGGGATTATTTATCTACTTCCGTATGTGCATTAAAATGAATGGGTCGGCAATGCATCTTGGGACGTCGCTATTTAATCGACCATTAAGGGATTAGCATGTGCTCGGAGGATCGGGGCGTGACATCCCCGTTTAATGGTATTGGAGACAGGTCTGTGTTTGGAGTGATAAGGTGCAATGAGTCATGGGATAGTTAGTAGGAATGGCATTTATTTCATGCTGGTGCATGTGATTGATAATTGATTGGTAGCTATTTGATGTGGATCACTTAAATTCTAATTTGGAATTGGAATTGGAAAATAGGTATCTATAAATATCCTGTAGATGAGTGATCAGGAGCTGAGAACTCCTAGTAAGAGGACAGTAGCCTCTGTGACTCGAGGTACAGCGTTGACATGGGTCGATACTTGAGGTAGAGTGCAAGCTCGGGCTAGCGCGAGTGTAAGAGTATTGCTGCAGGCCGGTACTAGTGTAGCAGCACCGAGCAATCCTAGGTTCAATGGGATCGTTCAGGCGTTAGGGTTCCTTAGACACTTGTTGAGCCAGTAAACTTGGAACCGAGCCGCAACTATTGCCGCTATTACTGTCGCTGCTAGTATCGTGACTACTGTTGTTATTGCACCTACTGAGGTCCAACCTGAAATTATGATCAGGGAACAGACTACAGTATTTGAGTCAAGATTCAATTTAGGCAAAAATGAAAATCGGTCAGGGAAAAGATCGATGTTGAGAGAAAAGTATTCCATTTCGCCCAATAGGAAGGGTGGGATAGTTAAGTCAGCATCGAGTCAAAATGGCGCATGTTGTTCCCATGGGTGACGACAGAGATCGGCCTTATGTCTTTCCTAGGACAAGAATTTGTTTTGAGTGTAGCCAATAGGGTTACCTGGCTAGAAACTATCCTAGAAGGCCAATGGGACAGATCAGAGGGAATGTGTTGTAGAACGCACCACGGGGTTTTTAGAACAAGCTTTTGGTACAATAAAGAGTACATGTTGTCACCTGACAAGAGATAGAAGACTCATCAGATCTGTGCCGAGTTGGTAGAAAGAAGCATGAATCAATCCAGTGCCTGGGTATGGCTAGAACGTGCTTTGATTAGGGCCAGCATGGCCATCAGATGAGGGACTATCAATGAAAGTCCAAGGGAGCATAGACACCGCTATCACAGTTAGGACGCCACTAGGATGGCGAAAGGGACAAGAATAAAACCGATCATGCGCCGATCAAAGGAAGAATGTTTTTGGGTAATTTTATCAGAGTAATGCAGCGAAGTTTTGGGTTAGGTTGGTAGAATTTCAGATTGTGTAATAAAGTTGTAGAAGAAGAATCACAGACTAGGGTTGTACTTGATTAGTTGCTTGTGTATAACTTTGACATTATATATGAAAAGACTTAGCTCAAAGAGCCTCTCGTAGTAGTGGATTGTTGCCATGAAATAATCCAATCTAATCTATTAGCATGTGGAAGTGTCGAGTATTGGGAGTTGAGAAGGATCCTTGATTTCATTAAACTCGTCCCTTGAAGGCAACCCGTTTGTTAGACGGAGGTTGCTAAGGTTACTTGGCAGTTTTCATAGATAAGACATATTAAAGAACTGAAGATTGAGGACATCTCAGTAGTCCAAGAATTTCTAGATGTATTTCCACAGGAATTGTCAAATCTGTCGTTAGAGAAAGAGATAGAATTCGCAATCGAGTTAGCACTGGGACAGAGCCACTCTCTAAGGCTTCTTACGAGATGTTGTTGTCTGAATTGAAAGAATCGATAGTGTAGATGCGAGAATTACTGGATAATGGATTTATACATACTAGTGCATCACCTTGGGGAAGCACCAGTTTTGTTTGTGAAAAAGAAAGATAGTTCCTTGTGTCTATACGCCAACTATTGTCAACTCACTCAGGTGACGATCATGAATAAGTGTTCATTGTCGAAGGTCGACGAATGGTGTGATCAGTTACAAAGAGTGTCGATACTTTCAAAGGTCGACTTGAAGATCGGAAAGGAGGTTACACTGAAGACAGCGTTTCGTACTCGATATGACCTTTAGGAGAGTATTGTAATGCTATTTGGTCCGACGAGCACTCTAGCTGCTGTCATGGATTTGGCAAACTGAGTGTTCAAAGAATATCTAGATCAGTTGTGATCGTATCTTTCAATGATATTCTGGTGTATTCAAGGAATGCTAAAGAGCACGAGAGACATATGAGAATGGTACTTTGGACTTGAGAATACATGGATTGTATGCTAAGCTTAACAAAGGCGAGTTTTGGTTAACTCGTGTAGCGTTTTTAGGTCGCATGATTTCAGGTGAAGGAATCTCCAGTGGACTCGATCAAGATCGAAGTAGTTATCAATGGACTAAGACCGACAACAGTATCAGAGATCAGAAGCCATTTGAGTTGGACAGTTACTACAAAAGGTTCGTGGAAGAATTTTCAGCATTAGTGTCACCATTGACACAACTTCAGAAGAAAGAAGAGAAAATTTGGGTGGACAGACAAGTGCGAGGATAGTTTCCAAGAGTTTAAGTAGGAGCTAGCTACCGTACTTGTGCTGATCATTCCATATGGTTCTAGAGAATGCGAGATCTATAGTGAGGTGTCGTTTAGAGGATTGGGCCGTGTGTTGATGTAACATGGTAAAGTGTTGCATACGCGTTCCATCAAAGGAGACCTCATGAGTTAAATTACTTGGCACATAACTTGGAACTCACAGCAATAATTTTCACTATGAAGATTTGGAGATATTATTTGAGTGAAGAAAGATTCCACATCTTCACTAACCGTCAGAGTCTCAAGTATTTGTTCTCTTAGAAAGAGTTGAATATGAGACAGCGTTATGAGTTAGAACTTCGAAAAGATTGTGATTGTGATATCTGTATCACCTCGGAAAGAGGAATCAAGTCGCAAATGCACTGAGTCGGAAGTGTTCAATTGCACATATGGTGATCAAGGAGTGGAATTTACTCGAGAGAGAGCTCGAGATTTGGTTTTCAAAAATGAGGTAGGCTACCTTTCAAATCTTATAGCCACCCTCAAAATTGAATCGGAAGTCTAGTTTAGGATTAAGACATTTCAGTGACGGAACCAAATGTTCAAGAAATCTTGCAAGAGGATACTGAGAAGGGAAAAGTTGACTTTCAAATTTCTGAAGATGGAACACCAAAGTTTCGCAGGTGATGATAAGTATCAGGCGGTATGGAGCTTAAGGAGGAGACCTTATCAGGAATTCACGGTAGTAGTTGCAATATTCAACCAGACAATACAAAGTGAGTTAGAATAGGCGTCAGCTCGATTGGTAGACCGATATAAAGATAGATATCGCCGAACAAGTTGCAAGTGTCAAATGCGCTAGTAAGTGAAAGTTCAGTAATGCAAGCCGGGAGGACTTTTACAATTACTCAAGAGTCCCGAGTGAGAATGGAAGTATATCACGATGGACCTTGTGATAGGCTTGTCAAGAAATCAGAGAGATAATGATTCCATTTAGGGTTGTGGTCGACAGATTGACGAAGTCGGCTCACTTCTTGGTAGTACGAAAAGATCTGGACTTAGATAGACATGCAGAGTTGTATGTGCGTTAAATAGTTCGTCTATATAGAGTGCCAGTGACAAATTTTTATCACATCTAAACCCGAGGTTCCCAGTTTCAGCAGAACAATCAGATGATTCCTTTTGAAGTATTGCATAGCAGAATGTATAGAACTTCAGTTGTGGGGAGGAAGTTAAATGAAGAATGATCACAACCCAGAGTTAGTTTGGCAGTCAGTAGATGCTGTTGCAAATATTAGTGACAAATTAAAGACCGCTTAGAGCCGCTAGAAAAGTTGTATCGTTGAGCATCGAAAGCCCTTGGAGTTCCAAATTGGTGATTACATCTTTCTGAAAGTGTCACCAATGAGGGATACCTTGCACTTCCGCAATGAGGGAAAACTAAAACCGAGGTACATATGTTCCTTGGATATTCTAGAAGGAATCGGGATTCTAACGTATCGTCTTGCATTGCCACCAAAGTTGGCGCAAGTGCATGACGTCTTTCATGAGATGATGTTGAGGACATATCAACCTAACACGACCCACGTGCTAAATCTTGAGGAATTAGATGTGGACGACAGAGTATCGTATGTAAGAAGCCCAGTTCAGATTGTGGATTAGAAAGAACAGGTTCTATGTACCAAGAAGGTCCCCCTTGGTCAAAGTGGTCTGACAGCACCGCGGGATCGAAGAAATAACCGTGGGAAAGTGAAAACTGATTAGATGACGATAACCCCCACATTTTTGTCTAAGGATTGGTAAATGTTCAAGTTTCGAGGATGAAATATTTATAAGATGGGAAGAGTTGTGACATCCTGATTTTCAGATTCTAATTTCGATTGGATAAGTTGGGCCTTTCATCGACACGTCTATAGTGTTTTTTCTGACATGGCCACTCATGAGATAACTAGCCTATCAAGTGAAGCTGTTAAGAAATTTTAATGCAATAAACTTGAGAATTCGACTAGGAATTGACTGCTCAACCGTACTAATCAGCAAGGGTGATTACAGCAAAATTAAAAATCAATCTGAGACCGGAGATATGTCAATTCAACTAAGATGTGTGATCAAGTGTGAGTGATTATGCCTGATTGCAAAATTCTCGTCGATCGGTACTAGACCGATTTTCTATTGTTTTGGGTACCTTGTGTCCGTATTTGAAACATCAAGATTTTCACAACCACCGAGAGTGGCCAATGTGTTGAAGAGGTATGTGTGGTTCCAAGAAAATTAACCATAGGTTAATTGCACCAAAAATTTCTAAAAGCTATCCGATATGCTAGGTCACGCTAAAATCGTGTCGATTGAAATTAACTGCAAATTTGAATTCAATTTCAGAAATTGAAAATTTTTCGCGTCATGAGTCATTTTAGGAACGTTGACTGATCTTTCGAGGAATTTTTGGCGAGTTTGAGATTTTTACGGAAAATTGATTCAAGCGATTCAAAAAATGAACGAAAATTTGGATTGACCATTTTGAAGGGATTTTTGGCCTCTAGCGTGAACTACTTGATGAAAGGAAATTTCGTGGGCTTATTCTTCAACAAAATTGGGCATTAATCGAAGAAATTTGTTAAAAAATCGGATTTCGAGAAAAAAGAAATAGAATTCGGAATTGAGGGAAATTCTGAGATTTGAGTGACTGTCTTATTTCGGTTCTCAATTGGATTTCACATTGTGCAAGTTGGTGTTGAAATTGGCCTTGGATGACCAATTGTTATTTTTGTGTGTGAAGTGGAGCAAAGGAATAATTGTGTTTTGATTATTTTCATTTTCCCCTTCAGCCAATCAACCCCTCCACCCTCAAGCCCACGTTCCTTTTTCTCTCTCTTTCTCTCTCTCCCTCGTGCATTTCTTTTCCCCAGTCGACGGTCCCCTGCAAATTGGTCTTCCATTTGCTTTTGATCTTTGACCTCTGGGCCCCCCTCCTCCTCATCTTCACACGTTACTCTTTCTCTCTTACTCTCTCTCTCTCTCTCTCGCACTTTTTCCTTCCCCCTCTCCACCGACCAACCCTCTGCTCTTCTATCTTTTGCTTTTGTTTTCTTCTTTCTTCGGTCTTCTCTCTAGCCCGCCAACTTCAACTACTCCCCTGTCTCTTTCTTTTTTGTTTTCTTCCATTTCGTTTCACCTGCACGTCCCTTGCCCCCAATATGCCCTTTTCGAATTTGCTGCTTTCTTCTTCACATGCATCCCATCGATTCTCCTCCATTCGGCCACGAAGACATTGGTCAAATTTTCCCAACAAGCTCCTCTCGATTGACCCTCCATCGTGGCCTGTCTTCGCTCCACCGAAGCTGCCCCCCATCCGTCTACATTGGCCTATCTTCGAAGCCCAAACAACAGCTCTGTTTTAGCAAGTCCAGCTACCACAACTCGGCCTAGTTCATGGACGTTCTAGTCATGGCCCGCACCCCCACCTGCAGCTGTTGAGTCTAGCCCAAGCCGTGCCTGAACCAGCCGTTGTTGCAGCTCCTTGGGCCCAAGTTCTTAACCAAAACCTAGTAGGGGTTTATTGGCATCAAGGCCCATTTTCGAGCTCGTCTCGGCTCCGCTTGGTACCACCGGTTTGAAGTTTTTGGCCCGTCTCCTCGTCCTAGTTGTTTTGATCTGAGTAGATCATTAATCAAGTGAGTTTAACTCATTAATCCCTACTTAGTTAGTTAATAATCTTTAAGAGTTGATGAGTTTAGACTAAGTATGGATTAAGTGGTTAGTTAGATTGGATTAGTGAATTAATCAACCAATTTTGCATGTTAGCTAGGCCTATACAAGCTCTAGTATTTATCTAGAGTGATTTGGAAATTTTTCGAGCTCGTCTTGGTTTTTAATTAGGCTTTATGGGCCTAAGTCCTATTTATTTTTTGCATTTAATAATTAATTTTAGTAATTTTTTAATTATTTATTTATTTTCTGAAAATTAGATGGAATAGCCGATGGCGGAATTTTATGTTGATTACGGTGGTGTGATCTATTTATTTAATTAAGTTATAATTTATGTTGACTATGTGTGATTTGTGATTTAATCCAAAATTTATTTAATTTCAGAAATTAATTGGATAATCATCAGGTGTCAGTTTACAGCACCTAAAAATGGATTTGTGGATTGTTGAAATAGTGGGATTTTCAAGTGAGAGAAAATTGTATTTTGGCTATGGCCAACCGTATATCCATACATGATTATTTTTATTGAGTATAATGAAAATGGTGAAATGATTAGATGATGAGGATGGTATATTGTATCAGCTTGCATACTCGATACATCAACTCAGAGTAAGCAGTATACCGATATACTATATCAACCTATGGGCTCTAACATGTCAGCTTAGCACGAGTAGTATACCTGGCAACTTCTAGAAAGCATTATTAGTACACTATATCAACCTGTGGGCGATATGTTAGCTTAGAGTGAGTAGTATACTATCTATTGGCAGCTTCTAATGAGCTATACTATCTATATATCAGCTTAGAGTGAGCAGTTTTGATTTTAATCGGACTTTATAGATAGTATTGATTGAAATGACCAGGAAATGGTCTCGATGACATGAAATCAACTGAGTCGATTGATCGATAATTCGATCTGAGTGGATGAATTGAATTGCGAAGTGATTGATTAGATGGTTATTTGAATTGTATCAACTTGTAGGAAGGAACTGAGGCCAAGGTAAGTCCTCTGACTCGTGTTTGTGCCTAGGCAACCCTCAGGGCGTATTTTCTTCTTAGTCGGGTCTTAGGTGGTGAACTTGCTGAAACGTCATCTCACCTCGTTGTGTAATAACATTTTCAGGTTCGTGGATGTCAATTCCCCCTAGGCATCATGGTCGTCCCATGAGGGTTACTAAGCGGGTCTCTATTTTCCCCGACCCCAGAGGTGTTTGGATTTATGAGCTGGTTGTAACTGCGGTCTGGGTCAAAGAGATTTCACGCCAGGAGATACTCAATCAATTCAAAGCCTGGTTCCGCACCATTCCCTATGGTGTTAGGTTAGGCCCCCTTAGGAGTTTTAATATCCCTACTACGGTGATCGATACTGCTCTGGACGAGGATCCAGTTGACCCTCTTGATGGCGTAGTGGAGGACCCGCCGTCTGGCCTGGATCCCGTCGACACTAAAGAATTAGCGAACGAGTCGGACTAACTAGTCATAGGACAGCTTGTTTTGGAGAATCGACTTTTTGTAGACCTTGTAAATACCGGCTAGTAATGTATATAAATTAATCTGATATGTATAAAGGTGTGTTGTGGTTTTCAAAAAAAAATTGTGGCCCTACTTTTCTATCCCATTAAATTGTTGTTTGAGGATTATTTATTTGCTTCTGCATGTGATGAAAGGGTCGGTGACACATTCTCGAACATCGCTATTTAATCGACCATTGAGGAATGGGAACACGCTCGGAAGATCAAGGCATGACAACTAGAGTTCTTGATTTTGGTGTATGTAGAGTGTTTTGTTTCGAGCTTAAACACGCGGTAATTTTGTGCCGTGAGTTTTTATGTCCAAATGAGTTGTTTATTTATAAACACTTTAGGTTTTTAGTTAAATCTAGGTGTGAGAAACACTTAAGTGTGTGAATAATTATAAACTATGATTCTCCGATTATAGTGGATTATTTGCCGCTGGCTCTTTCCGTGAATGTAGGTACCGAAACTTGGACCAAATCACGTAAATTTCTAGTGTCCTTATTTTTCTCGTTTATTTCTTTGGTGATTTTGTGTTGATGTAAATTGCAAGATCCTGTCATTTCCGGAGATACGACGAAGTCCAACATCGATGCTGATGATGAAATCCGATAACATTTTCGTCAATCCGTGACGTATCGCTATTTTTCCAAGGTTATTTTTCCAAGGTCGGCAAAAATATATGAATGCCACATAGCAGCATCGAGTTAAGTTTACTACAGCTATTCATTCGACCAAACGACTAGTCTAATATATTCATTAAGACATTTATGGCCTGTCTTTGGTTCCTTTGAAAGGAGGTGCCCGATATACGTTGACATCTATCGATGACTATTCAAGGAAGGTATGGATATACTTTCTTAAGCACAAATATGACGTGTTCGATCGATTCAAGAAATTTAAGGCATTGATTGAGAAATAGTCAGATAAACTAATTAAGTGCCTGAGAATCGATAATGGCATGGAGTTCTGTGGTAAAGTTTTTACCAAGTTCTATGAGAAAGAATGTATTGTAAGACACCGCACAGTACCTAGAACACCACAGTAGAATGGTGTGGCAGAACAGAAGAACAGAACTTTGTTTGAGCGAGGACTTGGCAAGGAATTGTGGGCCGAAGCAGTGAACATGGCATGTTACCTGGTTAATCGATCTCCATCAACTGCTTTCGAGTGGAAGACTCCTGAGGAAGTATGGTCGGGGAAACCTGTTGATTATTCCATATTGCGTATATTCGGATGTCTTGTGTATGCTCATGCAAGTGATGGTAAGCTTGAGCCGAGGGTGAAAAAGTGCATATTTCTAAGTTATGCACATGAGGTGAAAGGCTACCGGCTGTGGTGCACCGATCCCAGATCACCCGGTTTTCTAATAAACAGAAATGTGATCTTTGATGAGACTACAATGCTTCAACGAAGGAGTTCTGAGACACAACTAACAGAGAAGATAGATCATTGTGTCACTAGGGAGGTGGTGCTTTAGGTGGAGACTCCAAAGACCTCGAAGGTAACAAAAGTTGAGACTGCAAATGAAGTCACAGTTTCTGAAGTCGGTGATAGTGAACAACCAACAAAACCACTGCACACTATAGCTGTAGATAGATAGAGATGGAAAATTAAACCACCAGTATGTTATGGTTATATAAATATTGCTTATGCATTGACTGTAGCTAATGAGGTGGAGATAGATAAGCCTTTGTCTTACTCTAAGGAATGGCTAATTTGGAGTCATCGCAATGACTATGGCCTATGAGCGAAGAGATGGAATCACTCGATCAAAATCAAACATGGGAGCTGGTCAAAGTACCCAAGAGTCAAAAGATTGTTGGAAATAAATGGGTCTTCAAACGGAAAGAGGGCATTTATGGTGTCGAGGTAGCGAGGTATAAGGCAAGACTTGTGGCGAAGGGATATACACAATGTGAGGGTATTGACTACATTGAAATGTTCTCTCATGTGGTATGATATACTTCTATTCATGTTTTACTTACTTTAGTTGTTTCGTAGGATCTCGAGTTAGAGCAACTAGATGTGAAAACTGCGTTTCTTCACGGTGAGTTGGAGGAGCAGATTTACATGAGGCAACCAGATGGATTTGCTATTCGGGATAAGAAATATCATATTTGCTTGTTAAAGAAATTTTTGTATTGGCTGAAACAGTCTCCTAGGCAGTGGTATAAACGTTTTGATGATTTCATGGCTGCGTTTATTATAGTAGATTGGAGAATGGTTATTTGATTTATCTACTCTTATATGTTGATGATATGTTGATAGCAGCTAAGAATATGTCTAATATTGACGTGCTGAATATGCAATTAAATGTTAAATTTGAGATGAAATATTTAAGTGCTGCAAAGAAAATTTTGGGTATGGAGATTTTGCGTGACAAGACTACGGGAACTTTACGTCTATCTCAAAAGAAATATATTGGAAAGATCGTGGCACGTTTTAATATGTAGTCGGCAAAATCTGTAAGTACACCTTTAGCGAAGCACTTTAAACTTTTAGATAAATTATCACCGTAGACTGAGGAGAAGGAGGAGCATATATTCCGTGTTCATTATTCTAGTGACGTGGGTAGTATTATGTATGCTATGGTGTGCACTAAGCCTAATATTTCACAAGCTGTGAGCGTGGTTAGTCGCTATATGAAGCGTCCTAGTAAAGCTCATTGAGAAGCTATGAAGTGGATTCTTAGGTATTTGAAGGGAACAACAAACGTGGGTATAGTGTACCGAGGGATAGCAATGGCAATGAGACCACTGGTTTTGTGGATTCGGATCACGCCGATGACTTAGATGATTATAGGTCTTTAGCAGGGTACGTGTTTACTCTAACAGATGGTGCAGTTAGTTGGAAAGCGTCCTTACATGATCACATTGCCTTGCCTTCGACTGAGGCAGAGTACATGGCACTAACCTTTGTAACAAAGGAGGCAATATAATTACAAAGTTTGCTCTCAAACTTTGAGTTAGAACAGAAAAGTGTGAATATACGCTTTGATAACTAAGGTGCGATATGTTTGGCATATAATCCAGTTTATCACGAGCGAATGAAATATATCAACATCAGGTACCACTTCATCCGAGATGTCTTAGTTATGGGTAATGTTATTGTCAAAAAAATTGCTACAGTAGATAACTCGGCAGACATGATGACTAAGTTTGTTCCTTTGGCGAAGCTCAAGCTTTGCTTGAGCTTTATTGGCATCTGTGGAGAGTGAGCGCCCATCGTGGCATTAGGAGAGCAGCATGAATGATAAGCACTATAACTTGACTTCAAACATCAAGCCAAGGTGGAGAATTGTTTAATTAATGTCTCGAGTTTGAATTCGAATAACGATTTGTTAAACTGAATTTTGTTGATAAAGATTTCCCAAATAGAAAAAACTTCATTGGACTCGACAAGGATTACAAAAGAGGAAATAAAAAAATAGATGCAAATTTCCTCATTTGTGGAAGCCTGCAGAAGTTGAATTATTTTCGTGGGCCCAAGTCAAGAATTTCTTCTTTGGGCACACAACTTTCACGCCTGGATTTTCTTCTTTTAGCTAATGGAAACAAATGAAAGAAAAAAGGGAGAAGCTCCTGCACGTAAGCCTCTGCACGTGAAACAAAGCATAAGTGGGCCCAACCACCGGCCGTGGTGGCTCTGCTAGGTAGGCTCCTGACCTTTGAGGGGAAGGTCAGGGGTTCGAAGCCCCTGTAATGCAAGTTGCAAGGAGGCTGGCAGGCCATTAGGTGATTTACGCGTGGCGCCCTAGTGGTGGATCCTGGGCTAGCGTCACCTGGGGGTTTACGTGGCGGCTGTCGACCAAAGCAATTTCTCTAGCACCAAAAAAAAAAAAAGCATAGGTGAGCCCAAGTCAAACTTTGACCTGGGCACACGTATAAAAGCAGAGACAATTTATAGGTCTTCTTTTCTTTGCCCGAAAGAAGCCGCTGAAGCAAGAAGCTACTTAAACCTACGTAGAGCCGGACATTCACGCCATTGGGAAAGAGCCGCATGTTCCCTTGAAGCCACACGAAGCTTTCTAAAGGAATGCAAAGATTTACGTACATGGACCAAAGATGAACACCAGAGTTCTTGATTTTGGCGTACGTAGAGAGTTTTGTTTCAAGCTTGAACACGCGGTAATTTTATGCCGTGAATTTATGTCCAAGTGAGTTGTTTATTTATAAACACTTTGGGTTTGGGGTTTAATCTAGGTGTAGGAAACACTTGGGCGTGTGAGTGATTGTAAACTCTGATTCTTTGATTATAGTGGATTATTTGCTACTGGCTCTCCCTGTGGATGTAGGTACCGATTCTCGGACCGAACCACATAAATTTCTGGTATCCTTATTTTTCTCGTTTATTTCTCTGGTGATTTTGCGTTGACGTAAATTACATGATCTTGTCGTTTCTATGTATCCAACAATCTATGTGAGACACCCATAAACACCATGTAAACCCACTAAATGACGTGCAATACGAATACTACAAAAATTATTAATGCAGTCTATATGAAAAGCTCTCTAATTTTGTGTTTCCTCTTTGTTAATTAACAAAAATACAAATGACCCTAAAGTTCCATAAATTAAATGGATATCTATTAATCTTTAATCATGCTCGAGTAAAATTGATACGTGTGAACTAATGTCGGCACTTGATTTTAGTCGGCCATTCAAGTGTCCATTCTCGTAAAAGGACAAAAATGAAAAATAGCAATGAATTTGATCTCCATTTTTATCATGGAGAATCATACCGGTCATGAAAAATAGCAATGACTTGGTTCCGCAAAACTATAGCATCCAATTGATTCTCCATATTAGTCATTCGTGTGTTCTCATTTTCATTCTCCATTCTTGTTTTTGAACACGTTCGGATCGAAGATTTTCCTTTGGCCGTTTTTCATTGCCTTGATTTTGCAAAATCAAGTCAAAAGAGATTAAGTTAGTATATGGAAGAGAAGTGGAAAGAATACAGCCCTTCAAATTCATCCTTTCTTATAGTGACTTTAGTAAAAACCCAATCTCTTATCAAAATTTCTTTATAAGTTTGAAGGGTAACGCATGGTGATTAATCAAAATGCCCATTCCATATTCCATTAGAACTTGTTAAAAACACACACAAGGGAAGCTTTCACTAGTTAAATCAAAATTTGCGAAACAAATCCCTATACATTCTCTAAGAATTGGAAAGAAATTCCCATACATCGTTAATAAAATGCATCAAAGGAAGTCCTATACATTCTGTTTAAAGAATTACCCACTTAACAGTAATTCTGACAATGTCAGCATAATATGCAAGAGTCTTTTGGAATTTTTAATGAACATAGTGAGACCAAAGTGATGAAATTTTTTCTGAAGTCAGGAACACGGAACACGAAGAGATGATATATTATCAAATAATGTAGTTATTAACACAACACCCTTCTTCATCATGTCTATCACTTAGTCTATCTTTTCGCGCGATTCTTGCGAGTATAATCATCAGATCTCTGAATTCTCACCCTATTTGTCATAATAAAAAAGAATCAGTCGATTCATTGTGGATGTCATCATGTTTTCTATATATGATTATATAATGTTGTTGAATTTCCACCGACTAGCTAACTCCAAGATCAGAATGCGCTATTTATCCGTCCGAGAGAAATTTTTTGAGGTTAAGAAATGCTTACCAAACTTTTTTCTTACTAGTTACGGAGCAGCTCAAAATCGGACATGTTTCTAACAAAGATGAGCTACCCTTGAATCTGTTTAAGTGGTCTATGTGTTTGGATGTGGTAGAGGGAGTTAGCATCATGGGAGTTCTCAGGTGAGGGTGTCCACGGTCGGGGCAACGATGCCATGTGGTCGGAGTGCAACGTCAACACTGTGAAGCTAAAATATTATCCTTGATTCAAAGACAAACCATGAAGAAGATACATGTGAGTATGGATACATCAATGAAGGGCATTTTCATAAATTAACTATAAAGGGGTGTTTTTAATCAAAGAATTTTAGCACCCTTTTTGCAAACTAATCTTAATAAACATAACATTTTTTTTTCTTTTTCCAATTCATTTTTCAACATATAACTTACAAGCGGGCCCGACAACTTATTACTAATATATAATATTTATTTGCCTCCAAATTTAGGGGGAATTATTGTGTAAGTTTTCAACAAATTTATCGTGCAACATCGATTTTCTAAAACATTTATAAGAAGATTTGGGCATAATTAGGTATGTCGAGTATTGAAATACGGGAAGCCAAACTTATATTCTGACTCAAAATCTCAAATTTCCCATCGATGTCACTCAAGAACCGCATAGCGTATGGTCCATAATCATTGTTGGAATATAATACGCGGAAACAACAAGATCTTGCAATTTACGTCAACGCGAAATTATCAAAAGAATATACAAGAAATAATAAAAACATTAGAAATTTACATGGTTCGATCTGAGTATTAGTACATTCATGGGGAGAGCCAGCAGCAAATAATCCACTATAATCAGAGAATCAACGTTTATAATTACCCACACGCTCAAGTGTTTTCCACATCTAGATTTAACCCAAAACCCAAAGTGTTTATAAATAAACAATTCATTTGGACATAAATTCACTACACAAAAATTATTGCGCATTCAAGCTCAAAGTAAAACGCCAAAAACAAGAACTCCTTTTCTTGATCATGTGGGTGGCTCCTCTTCGGCTTGACGTTGTGTGGCAGGGGCTCCTCATAGGGTTTACTCAAGCAGCACTTCTATTTTTGACTTTTTCTCTACGTGTAGTGGGCAGCAGCTTCATGCCAAAGGGAGAATTCCTATTTTATTATTATAGTTGTGCCCATAGTCAACAATGTTGACTCTAGGCCCCATAGTCTAATTCTTTCCTCGAAGAATTGGACGCTGCAAAAAACATAGAAGAAACCCTTACTTTTCCCTTTTTATTTTATTATTTCCTCTTTTGTAAGCCTTCAAGGAGTCTAGAGAATTTCCTCATCTAATTTGAGATATGCTTGGGAAATCTTTATCAACAAATTCGGTTTAACAAATCGTTATCCGAATTCAAACTCGATACATTAATTTAACAATTCTCTACTTTGGCTCAATGTTTGAAACCAAGTTATAATACTCATCATCCATGCTGCTCTCCCAACACCTCGACGGGCACTCAATCTCCACATATGCCAATAGAGCTCAAGCAGAACTTGAGCTTTGCCAAAAGAACAGACTTAGTCATCATGTCTGCCGGGTTATTTACTGTAGCAATCTTTTTGACAATAATATTATCCTTAGCTAAAACATCTCGGATGAAGTGATACCTAATGTTGATATACTTCGTTTGCTCGTGATAAATTGGATTATACGTCAAATATATCGCACATTAGTTATCACAGTGTATATCCATACTTTTTGTTCTAACCCAAAGTCTGAGAGTAAACTTTGTAACCATATCGACTCATTCGCTACAAAAGTTAGTGCCATGTACTCTACCTTAGTTGAAGACAAGGCAATGTGATCATGTAAAGACGATTTCCAATTAACTACACCACTTGCTAGCGTAAATATGTACCCTGCTAAAGATTTACGATTATCCAAGTCACCGGCGTGATCCGAATCCACAAAACCAATGGTCTCACTACAATTGTTGTCCTTCCAACACACTATACCCAAGTTTGTTATCCCATTCAAAAATCTGATGATACACTTCACAGCTTCCTAATGAGCTTTACCATGATACTTCATATAGCGACTAACCACGCTCACGGCTTGTGAAATATCGGGCCTATTGCACACCATAGTATACATAATACTACCCATGGCACTAGAATAAGGAACATGGGACATTTGCTCCTTCTCATCCTCAGTCTGCAGTGATAATTTATCTAAAAGTAGAAAGTGCCTCGCTAAAAGTGTACATATAGATTTTGCCGACTGCATATTAAAATGTGCTACGATCTTCTCCATATATTTCCTTTGAGATAGATGTAAAACTCCTACAACCTCGTCACGCAAAATCTCCATATCAAAAATTTTCTTTGTAGCACTTAAATTTTTCATCTCAAATTCAGCATTTAACTGCCTCTTCAGCACATCAATATGAGATATATTATTAGTTGCTATCATCATATCATCAACATATAAGAGTAAATAAATTAAAAAATCATTCTCCAATCTCCTAAAATAAACGCAGCTATCCATCTGACTTTTTTTTTTTTGTAATCTTGACTAGCCATGAAAGTATTAAAATGTTTACTTTACCAAAAAAAAAAGTATTAAAATGTTTATACCGCTGCCTAAGAGACTATTTTAGCTCATACGAAGATTTCTTCAACAAGCAAACATAATCTTCCTTACCCGGAATAGCAAATCCCTCTGGTTGCCTCATATAAATCTGCTCATCCAACTCACCGTGAAGAAACGCAGTTTTTACATCTAACTGCTTTAACTCGAGATCCTGTGAAGCAACTAAGACAATTAAAATACGAATTAAAGTATGTCTTACCACAGAAGAGAGTACCTCATTGTAGTCAATGCCCTCACGTTGTGTATATCCCTTCGCCACAAGTCTCGTCTTATACCTCGCTGCCTCGACACCGGGAATGCCTTCTTTCCGTTTGAAGACCCATTTACTTCCGACAATCTTTTGGCTCTTGGGTACTTTAACCAGCTCCCATGTCTGATTTTGATGGAGTGATTCCATCTCTTCACTCATAACTCCTAGCCACTACGATGACTTCGAACTAGCCATCACCTCAAAGTACAATGAAGGCTCATCTATCTCCACCTCATTACTTACAGTCAATGCATAAACAATATCTATATAATTATAATGTACCGGTAATTTAATTGTCTTCTCTATCTATCTAAGGCTATAGTGTGCTGCGGCTTTGCTGGTTGTTCACTATCATCGACTTTAAGAATTGCGGCTTCATTTGCAGTCTCAACTTCTGTTACCTCCGGAGTCTCCACCTGAAGTTCCACCTCACTAATGACACCATGATTTGTCTTCTCTACTGGTTGTGTCTCAGAAGTCCTTCATTGAAGCATTGCAATCTCATCGAAAATTACATCTCTACTGATTAGAAAACTGGGTGATCTGGAATCGGTACAACACAACTAGTAGCCTTTCACCCTATGTACATGACCTAGAAATATGCACTTTTCCGCCTTCGTCTCAAGCTTAACATCACTCGCATGAGCATATGCAGAACATCCGAATATACATAATCCGAAATAATCAATAGGTTTCCTCGACCATACTTCCTCAGAAGCCTTCCATTTGATAGCAGATGATGGAGATCGATTAACCAAGTAACATACCATGTTAACTGCTTCGGCCCAAAATTCCTTGTCAAG
Organism: Eucalyptus grandis; assembly: GCF_016545825.1. Classification (NCBI taxonomy): domain Eukaryota; kingdom Viridiplantae; phylum Streptophyta; class Magnoliopsida; order Myrtales; family Myrtaceae; genus Eucalyptus; species Eucalyptus grandis. Next base: position 23,395,089 of record NC_052614.1, on the reverse strand, counting down.
TCCTGCATGTAAAAGCATGCATCGAGCTCGCTCAAGCAAAGTTCTATTCTTCCGTTCTACCACGCCATTCGGCTATGGTGTCCCAAAATAATGTGCAGTGTCTCACAATACATTCTTTCTCATAGAACTCGATAAAAATTTTACCACAAAACTCCATATTATTATTGGTTCTCAAGCACTTGATTTGTTTATCTGACTACCTTTCAATCAATATCTTAAATTTCTTGAATCAATCAAACACATCATATGTGTGCTTCAAAAGGTATACCCATACCTTCTTCGAATAATCGTCGATAAATGTTAACATATACCGGCCACCTCCTTTCGAAAGAACCGAGGACGAGTCCCAGACGTCTAAATGAATATATTCAACTGGTCGTTCGGTCGAATAAACAGCTGTAGTAAACTTAACTCGATGCTGCTTCCCAAAGATGCATTGCTCACATAAGTCCAGCTTTCTTGTCTTTTGACCCAAAACCCCTTTTCACTCAGCATCGTCATACCCGCCTCACTCATGTGCCCTAAACGCATATACCATAATTGAGTTAAGTTAAAGTCCGACTCACCTGATGAAACTGCAGCAGTTTCGGTCACGGTCTCTCCTAGTAAATGATAGAGAGTATTCACTTTCTTCCCCTTCATCATTGTTATAGCACCTCAAGAAATCTTTAGTACTCCACCTTCAGCATTGTACTTACACTTGATGTCATCGAGTGTCCCCAGAGAAATAAGGTTCTTTTTTAGCTCTGGTACATGTCTCACATCTGTCAATGTGCGCACCACCCCCATCATGCATCAGATTCCGAATTGTTCCTATCTCCACAGCCTTACAGACTGCATTATTCCCCAATGGCTAGTTCTATTCTTGGATAGTAGCTCAATGGCAACTCCAATGGCTCCTTGCTTCTTTTATCTTCTTTTAACGTATAGACTAGAGATGAATATAAGAGAGCAAACCTAAGAAGCCAAGAAGGAGAGAGAGAACAACATTATCTAAAGATTTGCATTCTTCTTTGTTCTTAATGATACGCTCTTGTCCAAAGTGTTTCACTAAGTTTTGTATTTATGCTATTTGAGTAATTGTGCTCTAGATTAAATGTACAAGAGTAAGAGCATCAGTTGGGTCTTGATAGTGTGATCTATCTTATAATAGTTACAGTGCTTGCCTATTGTAACTGTCTAAGCAAATTACAAATACAATTCAGCCCAACTTGTGGCTATTAGTCCGAAGAGTGAACGTAAACTTTGGGATAAAGCCAAACCACTATATATCATTGTGTGTAGGTTTTACACTCTCTTACTCTCACAAGCACACAAATCGATCTTGAACTTCGAAACATCATCTTGACCCGATTTTACTTAGCATTAACTAATTTCCGTGAAAGATTGTCAAGTTTTCTTTAAAAACCTATTCAACCCTTTTAGGTTGTATTATTAGCCCCCAACAAAATTAGTTGCTTTAGAGTAACAAAAAGCTACTAAAAAAGTCTTGAAACTGGCTTTATATAATAGAAGATGTTCTCTTCATATATTTTTCTCTTGTGAAGTGAATACACATATTTTTCATATTCTTCTTTTTTGAAGCTTTTGGTATTTCAGAGACAAAAATAGTAACTCTCCAATCAGATGATTCAACTGGAAAAGCAACTTGATGCAAAAACAAACCTTGAAATTGGAAATTGAACAATTGAGGGGATCATTAAATGTCATGAAGCACATGGAAGACGAGGATGATACTGAAATTTTGAAAATAATTATTTTGCTAGCGGATGTGAGGAGAAAAGAGGGGAATGAGGATGTAGAAGCACCGAATCGAGCTATCATAGTAAAGGTGCGTAATGGTAATAATGAACTTCAAGAAACTCGCCCAAAATTGATCAATGTAAGTTTGTTTTTCTCTTCCTTTTTTTATGGAGAGACTTTTAATTTTTTTTGCAGGAAATTATGTTCTCTTGTATCATTTGTCATCTTTTTTTTTTTTTTTGTTTTTGGTCTTCTATTTTTGGTTGTTTCACTCAATACAAGTTTCTTTTGCAGCTGTACATCGTTGATTGACTTACCTAAGGTGCCAATTAATTACTTTGCAAGTATCAAAAGGCATACATAGTGATTTTAAAGTCGATGGCAATGTTCAAGATCGACAGAAAACTCGAATCCTCTGGTGAAGCTGCACCTAAATAAGTATGTATTTGCTTGCGCCATAGTGACCTCCATGACCCCCCTTTTGCTTGGGGGATTGACCACAACCAATCAAAAGGGAGCTCATGGAGGCCACCACAGCGGACACAAGGGCATACTTCTTCTAAAGTAGCTTTACTCGATCAACTTAGGTTAGACATTTCCATCGACTTTAAAAATTACTAGATTTGTCTTCTAAGACTTGCAAAGTAAGTCAATTAACACCTTAGGCAAGTTAATTAGTGGTGTACAATAGCTACAAGAGAAACTCATGTTAAGTGAAATAACATAAGACAACATCCTCAACTTTATGAAATTCAATTTAAGTCTAGTACTGTAGCTCATTATTCCTTACCAATTAATTGGGAACTCTACTTCTTTAATATTATTTCATATCTTTATGTGCACGGAACTTCTGGCCTTTCTTTGTATTTTTAATTAATCCCTTCATCCCTAAACTAATTAATCTTCTCTTCATTATTCTTTTACCCAGAACGCTTTTCACTCTCAAGTTCAGCTAGCTCCCATCTCTTCAAACCTTCATTAATCTTTTCTCTCATTCTCGCTCAACTCACTCACCATTCTTCAAGCAATTCACTCATATCTGCACCCTTAAACCCATGAATTTGGAGGCAAGTGTCGTCTGCACACAAAGAAAAGAGATTCACCCAGAACACATGGAGAGAGAGAGAGAGAGAGAACGCATGTATCTGCATATATTGAAAATGCATTCACTCAAACGACACTTATACAGAAGACACATTCTGCAAAGACAATTTGTGATCTAATATGTCATCACAAACACATACGCGGGAGATATCTAATTGACTCTCACACACGATCATATAATTATTCAATTTCAGTATATGCCTAATGAATTCTCCAGCAACAACCACCAAACTTTCTCAAATTACCACATTGACATTACCGAATTATTCTAGAGAATCGAGCTTAACATGTGCAAACATGGGAGGCTTATTAGAATCGAGATCTTGGAATTAGCTAACAAATGAATTCATCTACCCTATGCAACTAGCGCAGAGGATGAATAAAACAGATGAGGTGATAATGGTCAGACCGGAGGTTACGTCTATTAGTAACGCAGTTCAGACATTTCAACGAATAATTAGTAAGCATCAAGTCAGAGAACAACACAATGACAAGTTGGTGGAAATCAAGACACGTTCAACATGAAACCATCACAGTGGAGTTGAGATCATGGATATAAGCTCTGACGTGTATGATTTTAAAGCTAGGAAGAACTAGATTCTCATCTTCTGTTTTCATTTTCATACATCTAAACCAGAAGATACTCAGTTAGATCTAGCGAAAGGTAATTTACCTGCAGCGACGGCTGGTGGCTTTGAACAAAACAATCACCGAGGCGCTCTAGAAGGCTTGAATTTGCGAAGGAGTCAATGGCAGCAACTGGTCGAACTCTTCATTCAACAATGGCACTCCAAAAACAGGGACAAGCAGGAAAATTCCAGAGCAGCTCGGTGATGACGAACAGCCGCTGTAGGCGGGGTTACGACATCCTGAAATGGTGGACCATGAATGCTGATGTCAATTAACCGTAAAGAAACTCCTGGAAAGTGATGGGATCAAAGTGTGTTTAAACTACCGTTAGACCCTCAATCAGTATGGTTTTTTTTCCCTCAAACCTCGGTCACATAACTAGGACTTGACCCACCAGAGCAGAGCAGAGACGCAATAATTACCTTGGAGATGCAGTAGATGGTCACGAACAACGATCGAACGGAGAACTCAAAAGTCCCGGGAGCATCTCCACCGATGGCCCAGGCCGCGGGGGGAAGAAATCTCAACCGAGATCTGAGCTTTCCGGACTACCCTCTGGCGGAACAGGGGCGAACAGAGAGGTGGTGGAGGTCTGCAAAATCTAAAACAAACCCGTGAGAGCTTTCTAGGGACTCATTGCAACTCCAAAACTGATGCTCTGTCTTCTTGCTCTGGTGTTCTCTCGGCTGTGAATCGTATCCCACCCCCACCCCCCCCCAAACGGAATGCCCCCAAAAGTCTCGGTCAGTTAAGATGAGAGCGCTTCTCTCGGTCGCCATCTCTACGCACGCCTATCGGATTGGCTTTGTTCTGGAAGAAGAAGAGTCATTACGGGGCGTCGGTTAGATGAGAGCGATTCTCTCGGTTCTTTTGGGGTTTTCTGTAAATTTCAAATTTTTATAATGGACTGTTGTCACTTATGTAGAAGACCGACACGAACACGCAACACTCCGACACACACGCCGATACGTCATTTCTTAAAGATAGAGTATTTTGACGTGTTCCGACACGTTATATATTAAATATATTTTTATAAATAAATACATAAATAATAATAATAATAATAATAATAATAATAATAATAATAATAATAATAATAATAGCCTAGAATTATTTTACACAAAAAATATTAAATAATATCATTCATTATTTTAATTTGTTACAATAATACACAAAACTTAGAGGAAAAAAACATTATTTAAAAAAAATGCTGAAATGATATTTTTAAATTTATTTATTTATCATATATAGCATTTTTTATTACTTCTTTCATAATAAAAGACTTTTTAAAAAATAAAACAATTCTTAAAAAAAAAACTGAAAAAATATTGACCCCGTGCATGTATAATTATAACAATTGTATTACTTCTTTTATTACTTCTTTTGTGCATATTTATATTTTGACCCCTCAAGTATTAGAAATTTTTAAAATTGACCCCGTGCGTGTCGAAATCGCGTGTCGAAATTCTGGACTCACATGTCGGAGCATGTCGGAGAGAGTTGACCACGTGTCGGATTTTTCGACACTCATTGACCACGTGTTGGAGCATGTCGGAGCGTGTCGGACATGTGTCAGAGTGTCGGACACGACACGAAGGCTTTCGAATAGTGTCCGTGCTACATAGGTTGTCACTATAAAAATTTTAAAATTGAGAAAAACATGCATACTTTTATTTATTCTATGTGATAGTATAAGCTTAGTAATTTGAAAATTTGCATTGTACTAATTAAATATTAAATCTTACATTGCCCTACTAATTAAAGAAAAAAGGAGAGGCGAAAAAGCTTCTTTTGTTTTTTTTTTTTTTAGAAAAGAGAAATAGTAGTCTTACTCACCTAAAAGCTTCGAAGAATAATACTTTTATTTACTCGATTTGATAATATAAGTCTTATTTGAGGTGCGATTGCTTGTGTAGTATAAAAACAAATAAGGTACGATATGGATAAGGAACGGAGAATATGCCAAATGAAATACTATAATGGAATTATGAACGTTAATTCCATTTTTACTTTTGGGGAGAGAAGAATGTGTCTTGAATGCAATGTCTTCGAGCACCAGAGCCTATATGTGTTTAGTTTGATTATATGTTATAAAAAAATAAAGGAAAAATTACCGAGCTTATATCATCAAATTGAGTAAATGAAAGTATTATTCGCCAAAGCTTTATTGAAGAATAAAACTATTATTTCTCTTTCCATTAAGGAAAAAAGTTCCTCTTTTTTTTTTTTTTTTTAGTCAATACATTTGAGCGTACTAATACATAATATCTATAATCAATAGTAAGGCTTCTTCTAGTACTAATAGTAAAATTAAAAATTATTTAAATAATTGATGATCAGAATTAGATTGTTGGTACAATATGCCGGACTTGTGTACAATGTATATGTGGAAAGTGAAAACTATTTCAACGATGGAATTTCTTTTGCAAGATTATTTATGACTTATCTGATATAAGTGATTAAAACTTTATAATTAAAATACGTGGAAGGCAAAGTGAAATCATTAATTTAGGCATTTTTCCATTGATAAGAATATTCACAAAATAATTATTTGAAGATATTTTGGGAAAGAAAACTATTGTAATTCCTAAAAGGCGCAGATACTAATTTTTAGCAAGCTAAAGAATTTCAAATATCAACAATTACTATAACTTTTTCCCCTAATCGGACAAGGTGTATAGATATTCTGTTATTAGTAGTAGTGCCAAAGTGCTGGGCCTGCTTTAAAGAGTTTCAGATATCAACCATTGATAGAGACACCCTTTTATAGTTAATTTATCAAAAAGCCCGTTTATTAATATATTTATGAAACAAAGTAAAGATGAATGAAGTGGGAGAACTTTTCTGTATATTCATATATTGTGTACAATTACAATGATTCACTTATAGTGTAAGAATACAAGGAATTTAGGAAATAATATACAAAGAATCATAATTTCCTATTAACTAAGGCAATTATAAATCTACTAAATCAATCACAATCGGCGCCAAGGTCAGAATCTTCAATTATATCTTCAACAATTTATGCCAACATGTATCTTCTTCCTGATTTGTCTTTCAATTAAGTAGAAGATTGTGGGTTCCGAAATTGATGTTGCACTCCAAGCATGATGACATTGCTCCCAACCGTAGACACCCTCACTCGCAAAGTCCCGTGACGCTAGCTCCTCATGCCAAATCCAAATGCGTTAGACCAAATGACCCAATTCAAGGGTAGCATAAATTTGGTGGGGTCGTGTTTGATTTTGAGCTGCTCCATCGTAATTGAAAGAAAAAAGGGTTTAGTAAGCATTTCTCTAGCTCGAGGAATTTCTCTCCAACAGTTAGCAACATTACGTAATCATGACCAGCAAGCATGGCCACTTCCACCAAACCCCTCCGAACCTTTGGGGTATTATATGTTAGTCCCCAAATTTTCTACTATTATCTAATACCCTCTTAACTTTCATTTTGTTTGAACTGTAAAAGCTCCGTTATCTTTTTCGTTAACCTATTCAATGCACGTGACTTTCAAAAGATGGAAGTATTTTTTCATCTCTTTTTTTTTTTTTAAGAAAATCTCTTGTTTACTCTATTTGATGTAAACTAAATGAAAAATATAGAAAAATATAGAAAATTAAAGAAAAATAAATTGCATATAATACTAATAATAAAAAAAAAATATTTATATGCTACATCCGATCGTCCAAATTCCAATTGGAATAAGATTGGATAAAGGGGAATTTGAAATCCTCCAAATATCTCTGGATTGCTGAGATATCTCATTATATGTTTTCTGATACCTAAGAATTTGAAATCTTTTTAAAAAATATTTGAAAATATTTGAAAATCTACAACCTAATAGGATTGATAATCTTTGAAAATTCTTAGCGTTTGAAAATCTTTGAAATTCCCATCTCCCTAGGCTTCAAACCTTTCCGATCACGTGGTTAGTTGGAAATTCGATCTCGATGCATGACGGCTCCCAATCGACACGAGTGCACGTAATTTTTGGAAAAGCCTCGTGGATAACGAGAGGCACTTCTTGTGGGTTGTACAACCGGACTTCATCGCCAAAGAAGGCCCACGAGAGGAGATTCCACATCACGGTGCCATTGTGGCATTCTTGATGCACATCAATGGGAACTCCATGCTTGAGAGAAAGGTCCCCATGAAGCCAATGGTGTGTTGGCCGCTCTTTGTCGACCAACTAGTGAACAGGCGGCCTGTGAGTCACACGTGAAAGGTTGAGCTCAACATGAAGGACGTATGGAATTGGGATGGAAAGGATGATCTATGCAAACTTAGGACAACATTGTCTTGAGACCCCTTTCACCCTCGCTTGTCAGAACATAATTGTCGGTTGGCGACGCTGTGGTCAGAACTGATGATGATAAGCTATCTTGGTGGTGTCCTTGTACAATGCCGCCAACAAAGCAATATATGATGCGTCACTCTATTAGTGATTTAAAAAAAAAAATTATAACTAATTCGGGTTTATCCCGTCCCCTAGACTAAATTTCTTATTTGACGTTTTATCTAAATGTATCCAAGTTTATCCGATTCAGAACACATCACCAAAATATTTTACTTGTGCAAACAAGAGATGTCATAAGAATAAGATTTGGTTACGCTAAATAAATCTAATGCTTTTTCTGTACATTTTCTTTCAAAAAAAGATTATTTGCAATCACTCTTTGATAATTTTGATCCTAAACCACTAACATATGAGACAACAATGAATCGAAATATAACTTGTCATCAGGACCTCTAACCGCTACTCGTGCTAAGTCCTTTTTACATTAGAAAGTAACAGAATGCCCTGAGGAATAGTTCGCCTAAATAGGCTGTTTTAAAGCAACGAAAAGTCACCAAAAAGGTCTTGAAACTGGCTGAATAACAGAAGATGTTCTCCTCATATATTTTTCTCTTGTGAAGTTAATACATATCTTTTCATATTCCTCCTTTTTAAAACTTATGGTCTTCGGAGGCAAAAAGAGTAACTCTCCAATCGAATAATTCTACTGAAAAAAACAAGTTGATGCAAAAACAAGCCTTGAAATTGGAAATCGAACAATTGAGAGGATCATTAAATGTCACAAAGCACATGAAAGATGTGGATGATACTTCAATTTTTTTTTTTTTTTAAGTTATTTTGCTAGCAAATATAAGGTAACAAGAGGGAAATCTTGAGGATGTAGAAGCACTAAATCGAGCTATCATAGTAAAGTAGCGTAATGGCAATAATGAGCTTCAAGAAGCTCGCAAAAAATTGATCAATGGAAGTTTGCTTTTCTCTTCCCTTTTTATAGCAAGATTTTCAATTTGTTTTTGCAGAAAATCAAGTTCTCTTGTATCATTTGTCATCTTTTTACCTTTTTGGTCTGCTATTTTCGGTTACTTTACTCAACAGCCATACATCAACGATTGACTTACCTAAGGTGCCAATTGACTTACTTTGCAAGTATTAAAAGAAATACGTAGTGAAGCCATGCCTGAACAAGTTTGCATTTGCTTACGCCATCGGGCCCCCATGACCCCCCTTTTGCTCGGTGGACTGACCATAATCGAGCAAGGAGCTCGTGAAGGCCACAACAGAGCAGGCGATGACATACTTCTTCCCACGCCACTTCACTAGAGGATGGAAGTCCTCAATCAACTAGGGTTGGACATTTGCCATCAACTTTAAAAAATCACAAAAATATTTCTTCCAAGACTTGCAATGTAAATAAATTGGCAATTGAGGCATGTCAATCAGTGGTACAGCTGCAAGAGAAACTCCTGTTCAGTGAAGTAACAAAAGACAACATCCTAAACTACATGAAATTCGATTTAAGCCTAGCACTGAAGCTCATTATTGAGACCATACCAATGAATTGGGAACTCTACTTCTTTATTATTATTTCATATTTTTATGTGCAAGAAACTTCTGTCCTTTGTTTGTGAAGAATCTCTGGGAACTTCACGGATTGAGGGAGGATTTTCTCTCCGTTCTGGTTTGAATGGCCTCGGTTCAGTTGCAGCTGAGCCTGAGACCGCCACCGCCAACGGACAGTTGGCAGTAGCCACGGCCTGAGGACATCAGAGAAGGTAAGGAATCCGAAAGCGAGGACATATAGAGGCAACATCGAAGCACAAGTTCAGATCCGTACAATCCTGACGGCATCAAAATGTGTATAGGCTAACGTTAGATCCTAAATCGGCATCGTTTATTCTTCTCCGACTTCGGTCAAATAACTCGGGCTCGACCTACCAGAGCAGAGGTACGATAATTACCTTGGAGATGGAGTAGATGGTCATGAACAATGGTCGAACGAAGAACTCGAAGTCCCGGAAGCATCTCTGCGGTGGTCGGCGACCCGGAGGGGAAGAAATCTCGAGCGAGACTACCGTGTCGCGGCAAACAGATAGGTGATGGAGGTCTGCAAAACCTAAAACAAAGCAGGGAGAGCTTTCTAGGAACTCTTCATGCTCTGGTGTTCTCTCGGCTGTGAATCGTATCCCCCCCAACGAATGCCCCTCAAAAGTCTCGGTCAGTTAAGACGAGAGCGCTTTTCTCGGTCGCCAACTCTACGCACGCCTGTCACCGTCGGTTTGGCTTAGTCTGGAAGAAGAGTCTTACGGGGCGTCGACTAGATGAGAGCGCTTATCTCGGTTCTTTTGGGGTTCTCTGTAAATTTCAAAATTTTATAAAGCACTGTTGTCGTAATTAAATTTTAAAATTGAGAAAAACACGGGTACTTTTATTTATTCAATTGGATAGTATAAGCTTAGTAATTTTAAAATTTACATTGTGCTAATTAAATATTAAGTCTTACATTGCTCTACTAATTAAAGAAAAAAGAAGAGGAGAAAAAGCTTCTTTTTCTTTTTTTCAAGAAAAGAGAAATAGTAGGTTTACTTACCAGAAAGCGTCAAAGAATAATAATTTTATTTACTCAATTTGATAGTATAAGCCTTATTTGAGGTGCAATTGCTTGTGTAGTATAAAAACAGATAAGTTGCAATATGGATGATGAATAAAGAATATGTTGTGCGGAGTACCACAGTGGAATTATGAAAGTTAATTCCATTTTTATTTTTGGCAAGAGAAGAATGCTGGATCACCGTTGTCTTGAATGCAATATCTTCGAGCACCAAAAACTTATCTGTTTGGTTTAATTATATATTATCAAAAATAGAGAAAAAAATAACCAAGCCTATATCATCACATTGAGTAAATGAAAGTATTATTCCTCAAAGCTTTTTTGGTGAAAAAAACTAGTATTTCTCTTTTCATTTTTTCCTCTCTTTTTTTAATTCTAGTCGATACATTTCAGCGTACTAATACATAATCTTTGTAATCAGTAATAAGGCTTCTTCTAGTACTAATAGTAAAATTCCCTTACTAATAATTATTTAAATTATTGATGATCGGAAATAGATTGTTCGTACAATATGCCGACTTGTGTACAATGTATATGTGGAAAGTGAAAACTATTTCAACGATGGAATTTCTTTTGCAAGATTATTTATAACTTATCTAATAAAAAGGATTAAAAATTTATAATTGAAATACGTGGAAGGCAAAGTGAAATCATTAATTTAGGAATTTTTCCATTGATAGGAATATTCACAAAATAATTATTTGAAGATATTTTGGGAAAGAAAACGATTGTAATTCCTAAAAGGTGTAGATGCTAATTTTTAGCGAGCTAAAGAATTTTAAATATCAACAATTACTGTAACTTTTTTCTCCTAACCAGACAAAGTATATAGATATTATGTTATTAGTAATAGTTCCAAAGCGTTGGGCCTAGTTTAAAAAGTTTCATATATCAACCATTGATAAAGACACCCTTTTATAGTTAATTTATCAAAAAGCCCGTTTATTAATATATTTATGCCAACATGTATCTTCTTCCTGATTTGTCTTTCAATTAAGTAGAAGATTGTAGCTTCCCGAAATTGATGTTGCACTCCAAGCATGACGACATTGTTGCCCTGACCATAGACACCCTCACTCGCGAAGTCCTGTGACGCTAGCTCCTCATGCCAAATCCAAATGCGTTAGACCAAATGACCCAATTCAAGCACGGAGATCACAGGTTCGGTGGCGCTGCAAGAGTCCAAGGAAGAAGGCAATCTTCTTCTTTAAAAAAAAAAAAAAAAAAAAAAATTCTCCCTCTGCTCGGTGGACTTTTCCTTTCTGCTGCTGCTGGCTTCTTTCTTTTCCTCTGCAGTTTGTCAGAGGGGAAAAGAAAAGATACTTCTTGGATGACAAAAGGGAGTGGGGCTTCCTCTCTTTTTTACTTTCTCTCACTTTTCTTTCTTCTCTCCTCTCACGTTTGCATTTCTCTTTTTTATGAAATTTTTGATAACTTTTCTCTCAAATTTTTCAAATTCCTCGCCCCCCTTTCTTCACACGAATTGTGGCCCCCTTTATAGTGAAAACCTCGGCTTACCTTTAGAAAGTTCGAAACTACACTTCCTTAATTGTGGGGATTACTAAATTTCAGCCTCGATTTGCCATTGTAAATTAGCATTTCGATTCTTTTTACTCACATTACCAAAAACGCATCCAAGTTCATTTTTTATTTTTGCGAACATCTCATCTGATGAGTATAATTCATTGATACTTTCCCTTCGATTTATCAATCTGGCCATTCTTTCCACCGATTTTAAATTTGGTTTCCATTTTGACTTTCTATTCACTTGATTTCTTGATCCTTGATTGATTATCTAATTGAAGCAAGAATAGCTAGTCAGAAATCCCACCTTCATGCATAATCAATCAGATTGATTTTCCTTTTTTTTTTCTTTTTTTCCTTTTATTTGCTCGATGCAATTTTTATATTCTATGCAATTTTTATTTTATTTCTTTAAGATCGCACAAAACTTAGGTGTCAACAGATGCCCCTCTTTGAAGGTGAGCTTGTAGACCTAAATTTTGATCATGCACATGCACTGAATGACCTTCAAAGTTGTTTGTTTGTTTGTTTGTTTGTTTGTTTTTTTTTTTTTTTTTTGGGAAAATGAATCCCATTTTGAAATGCAATTTATATAATGCATGGAAATGATAAGGGAACATACCTGAAATGACTTACCTTTAAAGAGGGTAAAACAATTCAAGATAGTGGATGTTACACGTCTAAGACCCGTATCTTTCTATGATCGTTCAGAATAGCAACGAGGCTTTGTAAGGAGACTGCTTTTCTAGAACTCGTACCTTTCTACGGTCGCCCAGTATGGCAGTATTTTGTTGTTTAGGACTCGAACCTTTTTTTGTTCGCCTTGACAAAAAATGCTTTTCCAGAACCCGTACCATTCTACGTACACCTAAACGGGACACTTTTCCAAGACCCTTACCTTTCTATGGTCGTCTATTAGAGTTACAAATATAATGTTTAAGACCCGTACCTTTCTCCGATCGCCTAAATGGAAAATAGCTTTTCCAAGACCCGTACCTTTCTATAGTCGCCTGAATGGAGAAGCTGCTTTTCTAGGACCCGTACATTTCTACGAGTGCCTGTTAGAGCAACAAACATTGTCTAAGACCCGTACCATTCTACGGTCGCCTAAATGGGAAACAACTATAGTCTAGGACCCGTACCTTTCTACGGTCACCTGAATGAGATATAAAGATTTTGAAACTTGAAATACGTAGATCCAGACTAAAATATAACGAGAAAGATCAAAAAACATTCACATCAAGAGTGAAATGTTTAAATGAAAATAATTAAGACATCCATATCTAAATTGAGATGTTAAGATTTAGGAATTTGAAGTACCTAGATATAGACTAAGGTATAACAAAAAAGATCGAAAAACATTCACATTCAGAGTGAAATGTTTAAATGAAAATAATTAAGACATCCGAATCCAGACTGAGATGTCAAGATTTGGAAACTTGAAGTACTTAGATCCAGACTAAGGTATAACGAGAAAGATCGAAAAAATTCACATCTAGAGTGAAATGTTTAAATGAAAATAATTAAGACATCCAGATCCAGACTGAGATGTCAAGATTTGGGAATTTGAAGTACCTAGATCCAGACTAAGGTATAACCAGAAAGATCGAAAAAGATTCACATCTAGAGCGAAATGTTTAAATGAAAATAATTAAGACATCCAGATCCAAACTGACATGTTAAGATTTGGGAATTCGAAGTACTTAGATCCAGACTAAGGTATAACGAGAAAGATCAAAAACATTCACATCCAAAGTGAAATGTTTACATGAAAATATTTTGTAACATTTAGATCCAAACTAAGATGTCAACAACGGATTGAAAGATTTTTGTGAAATCCACAGACTCTCAATTTCTGAAAAGGAACACGGGCTATAGAAACACGTCAAGTCGATGAAAATGACTCCAGGCTACGGAAGCACGTCGTGTTAATCAAGAGAGACATCCAACTATGGAAGCACGTCGATTTGATAGGGGGACTCTGGGCTACGAAAGCAAGACAAGTCAATATAAAGAGATATCGGGCTACAGAAGCACACCGTGTCAATAAAGAGGGACATCGAGCTATAAAAGTTGAGTCAATGAAAATGAGCTTAGGGCTACGAAAACACACCAAGTCAATATAAAGGGATATCGGGCTACAGAAGCACGCCGCGTCAATATAGAGGGACATCGGGCTACAGAAGCACGCCGTGTCGGTTACTTGTAGAGATAAAATTCAAGAATGGTTGGGACAAATTTCAAGGCTTTAGAGAGCAACTTGAATGTTAGGCATCTTCAAGGAAATATTATCTGTCAGACATGATTAAAGCAAAAACTGGTATGCATTCATGAAAGAGGTAGACAATCTGAGACACTTTAAAATGCACATTTCAAAGTTCAGTGAGGTTTTCATCAATTCAACCAAGATTTATGCATAATGACATTTGCATCACCCAAATTTCCACTAGAAAGAATTATCGTTCAAGGCAATTTTCACTCATGACATGGATTTTCTAAGAATATTAAATGTTACTTTCAGTTAAAAAAGATTTTCACTTATTCTCATTTAGAATGGCTATTTTATGATAATCACTCCATCTCACCATATCGACAAGGGTTCGAGTATTCTCGCAAGCGATATGACATTACCAATCTGAGAGGTCTTTAATAGGGACCGTATTATGGGCTTGGTCAATGGCTTAAATGGACTCTTTGTGTCAAGGCTATTGAAAGAACAACTTCACAATCATCTTCGGGTTTACAAGTCAAAAACCCTGCAAAATGAGAAAGAAATAATATTGTCCGCACTTCTTTGAGCTGTGCTTAAGACATATGAACTCCTAAGTTAATTCAAGTGCCCTAATCATAAGAAGCTTTGCAAGGGACGTAACGTAGGCTAGATTTATGGGTTGAGAAATGAAAAATTGTTAGGCTCAAAGATGTGTATAAGGGTCAAAGTTGATGATCATCTAGGCATTGTCGCTAGTCTTCTCTTTCACCAAGGATTGTCATTATAAATGCATCATTGATCTTAACTCTTTGAGTACTGCTCCATCGGGATACAATTTTTGCAATTGATAGTCATCTATTTGACACCTTTTTTTTTCCTTCACTTTTTTTTTTATGGGCATAAACCTTGTTTTTACCAAGCACACTGCTTTTTCGATACCCCAAATTTTCATTATCTTATGCATATGGTCATCAACCTTGCTTTTACTAAGCACATTGCTTTTTCATGCCCCTAGTTCTATATCGTATGATTCAACATTTGGACTCTATCGATGCTTTGGACCATGCTCCTTGAATGATTGTCTTTTGCCTTGCCCTAATGTGGGGGATGATCACCAATTGGGTTTAAAAAAAAATTGTAGGCTCAAGTGAGCTATGCAAATGATATAAGTATATAGGATAGAGGAAGCAATGTTCTTCGTCATCCTAAAGCACTTAAATTATCACATGAGTTCAATGTAATAACACGGCTTGAAGATTGATACAAGTGAGAGCAAGAAAATTTCTTTTCATTTTCCTCGCCTCATGATGCCATCTTACCTCTCAATTGCCCCGATATGGGGGTGGTTCCTAACAAGGGTAATTTGAAAAAATCTCCATAAGTGTATGGGACTCAAAAGGGTTAAGCAATAGATAATCTATAGTGTTTGGGAAAGAGAAATGAATTTCCCCTCATCATTTCGGTTATCGTACCTTTTGCAAGAGAACTTTTCATCTTGCGGATATGGAACTTTCTTACACTCATCTCATAAGTATATAGGTAAGGGACTATGTATAGGATAAGATTTGTCTTTCATCATCCTGACTCGTCTCATTTAGTATGCTTAATCCATTCCACATCATTCATTAAATTAGTCCATCCTGATATTCTTTAGTGGAATTGGTGGACAAAACATGTAAAAGTCACCATGCAAAATCCCTTTTGTAAAAGAGCCCGACAACTTTAAGCATGAAAAATTGTCGAATTCAAAACAATTTACCATGCTAAAAAAAAAATGGTTTCAAACATTCATGCAGAGGATTGTTCCACAATGGGATTGCCTTAGCAATGGATGTCCTTGGGTTGTCATTATCAGTCAAGACTGAAAATCCGCTTTTGCCCCTACACAAGAGAACGTGCATGAATAGGATACTATGCGACATTAAAGTGAATTCAAATTGCACATCTATTTTCGCTCGGATCAAGATTTTATCTCAGTCATATCACTACTAGAATCTGGTAGTGCTCCCAATTCGTCATCTGTTAAGTAACAATTGAGCCAATCGATCTATCGTTGCCACCTGATGTACCTTTTTCATATGTTTTCTCATCAAGCCAAGAAAGTAATGCTTTGAAACATGAAGTAATTAAGTCAGAAAATTGAACAGAGATAACCTAATGTATGTTTTTGAAAATGGTTTCAAAAATGATTTTTTTTTATTTGAGAATTTTTGGATGAGAAAGCATGAAGGAGCCCAGTCCTCAGAATTTCTCCATGAATGATATTTTATTTTCATTGTTGGATATTGTCACAAGGCTAGTTTGGTATACCCCATTATGTCCTCAAAACAAAACTTGTAATTTTATTGATATTCATCAATTGAATTACATTTATTAAATGGTAAATGCAATGCTCATTCCCTAAACGGAAAGTGAAAACATTTCCTAGAAAGCAATAAAAATTCTCACGCAGGGGAATGTGTGAAAGTAATAAATGAGTCACTCTCGTGGGCTAGGGCCCATTTCTTCTTATGGTCATTTGTCAACGGTGCCTATAAGGAGGTCATCGAATAGGCTCGTGATCCTTCTCATGCATCATCAGGGTTCTTTGTCTTTGAAGGTGCCATATCATCCATGCCGCCCCATCCAAGACAATATCCTTAGGGTCAATGTAAAAGTTGGAAGGAGCCAAATACTTCACGTAATAGTCGAACTTGTCACTTGGCTATCCCAGGGTGTCCATCACTTCCACTCCATCTTGCATCATTCTAGGAGAGCTAGGAAATGTCTCGCAAATGTTGGGAGACAACAAGTTTTGCCTCCCTCGCCCTTGCTCAAGTGGCGAGTTTTGCATGTCTTGTCTCTACCCTCTATAACTTTCTTCACCTCTTTCATGATGCCCTAATCCAATAGAACAGGACCTCCGAGACGCTTCAAAAGGGTTTCGAATACCTTGACTCCTTCTTCCAAGACCATATGGTAGCATCTAAAACCTCAAGAATTGAGATGAATTGTACGACAGTTTTCCCCATCGCATATAAAATGAGACTTGACAAAACATTTTGGCATTAAACAGCAAAATTACAACAAAGTATGTAAATTGCAAAGTGAGAGTTCAGACAACTTACCCACACCGGGAAGGGATGACAATTACATAAACACATGCATGAAGTGTGAGGCTCAATTTCTATCTAAACGGCTTAACAAAGTGGAGCTAAGAGGATGATCTGACCGTCGCAGTCTCGCGTTTAATGTATCAAGTCCCCCTAACTCCGACTCAGTTGAATGGAATGTCCTATAATCACGTAGTCTTGCGAATATGGACAAACACAGTCAACACTATAAAAAAAAACTTTCAAATAAGAGAAGATCAACCTCTACATAGCAGTCTCGGTCTCGCTTTTGAGGAAGTCCTTCTCAACACCATCTTAAAAATCCTATCATAGCCCAAGTCCAACAGCAGGTTGTGTGCGCAATAATGTAGTGCTAAAAGTAATAAAATATGCACAACAATTTAAATGCAAACAACACTTATAATCAAGAAAAATGAATCATTAATCCCAACAACCCCTGCAAGATAAGGATTAGCAAAGACTACTTCCCCTTATATCTTTTATCTGCAAGAACATTTAACACTTGATATTAGGGACATACTTGGAATCCTTGCTACCAAACAAAAACATTTTTTGAAAAAGAGAAATTTAGGCCTAAAGTCTATTATGAATTTTAATTCAAGTCCCCAGCAGAGTCGCCAAGCTGTCGCAACCTCCCGGAGGAAGTTAATGGATTACTAAGCGCAATGCTTAGCACGGACTCTCCCAAGTTCTACTAATCGCAACTTGGTACTTGAATTATCTTGCCTATTAGAGCTGCCACTAATCGATTTTGGGTTGATTAGACACCCAAGTAAAATGCGGGAGTACATTTTACTTCCACGAACCAAAAATTCATGGGTACGAAGACTTGGTACCTTTTCTCTTTATTTTGAAAATGTTTTGCATGTAATCTTTGCCACTTTTTATACTATACCACTAATATGTAAGATATGACCACGCAAGTACGGAAACAATGAGATAACATCCGATAATCAAAACCATAATTAGGGCAAGTTACTACATTTGTGATTAAAAAAATGCAGACGGAATGCATGCACGTTATGCCTGATTTTGCATGAAATTCTAACTAATTAACATGCGGTCTATATTGTTTCCTTTCATTTTATCATCATGCCTAATTTAACAAAAACAAGGAAAAGTCCTAGAGTCTTATTTTAAAAGGAAATTATGCACTAGTCACTAAATGACAGGCAAGAATGATATGCATGCTATGAGACTAAACAACTTTAAAACTACGTGCAATCCGCATAATTCTAATGACATTTAATTTGATTTTTTTAATGAAAATTATGGATTATTCTAAATGTATATGTACTCTTATTAACATGTGTTGGCCTAACAAAAAACATTAAATCATGGATGCGCTCTAAACTCTAGACATGTATGAGACAATGACATGCGATAACAATGCATTGATATACACGTTATGATTAGAAATAACAACATCAGATCAACTATAGCAAGCCACACAAAGCGATACCGGGATTCGATTAATGTCTAAAGGTCCAAAAGCCAATATGCTTTGGTCAATATAGGGAATAATTGAACAGGACCAAATCGGCTTGAGGCTTAATTGTGTATAAAAAATGTAATGGAGCCAAATGGAAGGTTAAACAACCCATATACCTACACAAACCAATTAAGGTCAGTCAAAGTATACCACAAGCGAGGCAAGGACAGCTGATCGGGGGAATTCATTGGTGAGCAGCCACAATTCCTCAGTGAAGATTTCGCTGAAAAGCCTGCAAGAACAAATGGATACTCGGCGTGAGTTTACGGAACTATTGGAAAACTCGTCGAGTTACTAGTAAAATTAGAATTTGCTAGAAATTCCACTGGTGTCGCAAGGCTAGCTAGGGAATCTTGACGATTGCGATGGGTTTGAGCACGACTGATCTAGAATGTCGGGACTGCCGGTAGAGACTCCAGAGGTCGAGGAAGTGTGCTCGACAAAGTCTGGTGAGGATTGGGCTTGCTTGGCGCTGTGGCGTCAATGGTTGCATCGACGGCGCTCCCTCTTGCGATGACCTCTTGGGAATATGTTGAACATTGTCAAGTGAAGATATCACGAGAGTGCTTGCTGAATGAGACGGAGATATGAATCTTCATGAGATCCTCTTCTCAGCGCTTAATCTAGATAAGAAATGAAGACACAAAAATAAATAAATATTTTAAATAGTGAAATGGAATTTCACACAATCAAACTAAAAAAATGCTTGACTTAATTTTATGCTTGTCATCAATATCGATGAAGCATGATGTGTTAGGGAAATTCCTTATGATGTTTTGAAGATGACAAAATAAATCAAAGGCTACTAACATATTTAATGGTTGAGTAATAGACCATGCAGATGTTAGAACATGTAGAGGATATTATCAAAGTCAGAAGACGACCAGAAGACTGAACGTAACATGTCCAAAGTATATTCTGAAGATTTCCAAACTTCTGTGTCAAAGTCTGAAGACTGCCAGACTCGAGACTCAAAGTCTGAAGACTGCCAGACTCGAGACTCAAAGTCTGAAGACTGCCAGACTTTAGTGTCAAAGTCTGTTCTACATCAGAAGTCTGCTCACTCTGACAAATTCCAGACTGAACGTGAATGATGAACCAGAAGACAGACTCTATGCTGAAGTTAAGCGGGTACTGAGACCTTAAAGCTAAATCTGTTCGAAGCGAGATATGTTCGGACCCAGATTGTAAAGTCTAAAGACCCAAATTGTAAAGTCTGGACTCAGACTTTACATCCAGATTCGATGAATCGTAACTCAAGCCCAATCATATAACGGCTAGTGATCTGGTTTGGATTCCACATCAAGATTGATTTGATTGATTCAATCTATTTGATTGACGATTGGATCTTGAAGACAAGATCTTTCTATACGAAAAGCTTTACTTATGGAAACCAAGATTTCGTTTGTATGGGCGATCGGAATCAATTTGGGATTTTACCTTTGTCACTCAACGGCTACCAAATCTTCTAGATACAGAGCTGTCCAATGGGTATATTGGAAGACGATTCTCCGGGATGCTGTCCAACGGCTAGTTTGGAAGTGGAGGAGTATTTAAGGAGATTATGGACCGATGAGCAAGTAAGAGACGAAGCGTAGAATTTATAATTCCAAAGTCTGAGCGACTTTAGATCATATACTTGTCTCTTGAGAGCTTAAACGTTTGTAATCGTGAGAGAAATACCAAGAGAGTGACTTAGTGAGATAGTGTGATCTACTAAGTGTTTGCACTCGGAGTTGTAATCTCTTGTTGATTGCATAGTGGAATCCAGCCAAGAAGGCTGTTAGCGTGGGAGAGTGGACGTAGGCTTGGATTAAGCCGAACCACTATAATTTTTGTGTTCTTATTCTCTTCCCTAACTCCTTTATTTTGTTCATACTAGCACTCTCAATTGGTATCGAGCCAAGTGCTCGGTTTATAAAAGTATTTTTACTTTTGAGCTAAAGATTCTTTATGGCTAGTATGTTGGCACCAGACTTATGGAAGGGAAAAGCAACACAAGGCCACCATATTTCGATGGAAGAAAATACAAGCAGAATGGCCAGAAAAGAACAATGAAAGAAGATGATGTGCAAAGAAATATATGCTTGACGGCACATTCAGAATCTGAGTCTAACTCAGACACAGACTCAGAATCAGAGTCTGATTCAGAACCAGACTCAGAATCTGATGAGGAAATCAAGGAAATCAAGGAAAAGAATAAGTTGGACACAAAAGAATCTTCCATATGGATTTTGGAAAACTCGATCAGAAAACCATGAAGATTTTATTCTATCTTCTGGAGGTTCAAAGATTCCATTCCTTATGCAAAATTTTTGCAAATTGTTGAGGAAATCCTTATGTGTCGTACGGAAGGTTGAATAGTTCTGAATTTTAATATCTGATAATTTTTTATATGCTATTCAATTTATCTATTTGAAGAAAAGGGTATTATATATCACGTGGATATTATTAAAGCTTATTGGTGGAAAAAGTTTGTTAAGTTGATGCAGGTTGAATTCGAGACGAGCTTGATTGAAGAAAATAAATTTTTTCCTCGAATTTCAAAATGCAAATGATCGTTGCAGATGTTGTTGCTACAAAGGAAATACTGAAAAAATATTCTGCTCAACGTGCACAAGCAACAATTCTATTCGCAAATATTGTCATGATCACAGGGGAGAAAGCAAATCCAAAAGAAAAGGAAAAGAATCGTGATCATCTCAAAAAAAGGCAACAAATTGAGGGGAGCTTTGATCAATTATGGAAAAATATTTTTTGATTGATCGTGATCTTATTATGGATGGAAGGAAAGGTAATTGTGTCAGAATTTATTCTACAAAATCCGGTTAGTGCATCTCTTATTACATTTTGTCATTAACAAATCTCATATTGATATTATCATTTTATTATAACAAAATGGTACGTGAATTTTATGATGCATCCGTGATTTTTATTGGATATTTACTGATATGATCGAAGTGAGCTATATTGCATATCTTTAATATTCAATAAAAGCTGATTTTCGAAATTGTGATTCATGCAAGATATTTGTTATCATTCTCTACGTGAATCCATTATTATCGCTTTTTGATTATGACAAAAAGGGGAGAAGATATGAATATGCATATGTGCTGATTGGTTGATATTATTTATTGCATAATATTGAGCTGCGATTATTTTCTAAATATTATTATGCTCAATCTATTTGTTATCTTCTGATATCCTTTGATTTAAATTAATAAAAGCGTGTTTACAAATCTGCATATTCAGAGATTGTTTTGTCATCATCAAAAGGGGGAGATTGTTAGGGAAATCCCTTATGATGTTTTGAAGATGACAAAATAAATCAAAGGCTACTAACATGTTTAATGGTTGAGTAATAGACCATGCAGATGTTAGAACATGTAGAGGATATTATCAAAGTCAGAAGACGACCAGAAGACTGAACGTAACATGTCCAAAGTATATTCTGAAGATTTCCAAACTTCTGTGTCAAAGTCGAAGGCGCTGGACTCGAGACTCAAAGTCCGAAGACCCGGACTCGAAACTCAAAGTCTGAAGACTGCTGGACTTTAGTGTCAAAGTCTGTTCTACATCAGAAGTCCGCTCACTCGACAAATTCCAGGATCGAACGTGAATGATGAACCAGAAGACAGACTCTATGCTGAAGCTAAACTGGGTACAGACCTTAAAGCTAAATCTGTTCAGAAGCTAATATATTCAGACCCATATTGTAAAGTCTAAAGACCCAAATTGTAAAGTTTACAGACTCAGACTTTACATCCAGATTCGATGAATCGTAACTCAAGCCCAATCATATAACGGCTAGTGATCTGGTTTGGATTCCACATCAAGATTGATTTGATTGATTCAATCTAATTGATTGACGATTGGATCTTGAAGACAAGATCTTTCTATACGAAGAAGCTTTACTTATGGAAACCAAGATTTCGTTTGTATGGGCGATCGGAATCAATTTGGGATTTTACCTTTGTCACTCAACGGCTACCAAATCTTCTAGATACAGAGCTGTCCAATGAGTATATTGGAAGACGATTCTCCGGGATGCTGTCCAACGGCTAGTTTGGAAGTGGAGGAGTATTTAAGGAGATTATGGACCGATGAGCAAGTAAGAGACGAAGCGTAGAATTTATAATTCCAAAGTCTGAGCGACTTTAGATCATATACTTGTCTCTTGAGAGCTTAAACGTTTGTAATCGTGAGAGAAATACCAAGAGAGTGACTTAGTGAGATAGTGTGATCTACTAAGTGTTTGCACTTGGAGTTGTAATCTCTTATTGATTGCATAGTGGAATCCAGCCAAGAAGGCTGTTAGCGTGGGAGAGTGGACGTAGGCTTGGATTAAGCCGAACCACTATAATTTCTGTGTTCTTATTCTCTTCCCTAACTCCTTTATTTTGTTCATACTAGCACTCTCATGATGATTGTGGAACATCATCAAGAGGACTGCACCATCGTCCGAGATCCCTGTGGGTGTGTGCCTCCCTTTTTTTTTTCCATTCGTAATGAGTGTGCTCTTATATAGAGAGGGAAGGCTTAGGTCCAAGGAAAGAGGCCAAATCTTCTTGAGATATTTAAAATATATTACCCTTTTGTCTCTTCCCCTTTCAATCTGTATTTTCCCTTTTCCTTTTGAACAAATCTAGCACAAGACCATTACTTCCTCAAACAACCGAATAATGTTGACATCTTTCTTTATTTGGCCTTTTCGATGTCTTTGTCCGCACGTTTATTTATTCACCAGATCAGCAAAAATTCTTTCCCATTTCTATTTCTTTTCTTTTTTCCTCAATTAATCAGCCGAGAATGGGATCTATGAAGATATGCACAATATTTCCTTCCGTTTCGATTCTCACGTTAACCCAAATATTTACAAAGATGTTCATTCTCTTTTGCTTTATTTCTTGTTTTAAACAAAGATATGTTGCATCAAAGAATCGAATATCTCCATGTCAATTAAGCTCAGAATCATTCGTTCGAATCTATTCACTATCGCCGATTCAATGCGAAATGCAATAATGCCCCTAAAATTATATGTTATGCAATTTTTTTTTTTAGGGCTTAAAAATTAATCCCTAATTTTCTTATACAATAAATGACTAAATGTGAAGTCCAAATTTAGGTGTCAACACCATTTCTCTCCATATCCTCCCAAATTTCCCTCACAATCCCGATCTTATCTAACTTGACAAACATGGCTATAATAATGTTGTAGGTATGCATGGTGAGCACAGACATTATCCTCCTTCATCTTCCTATACAACTTTAGCGCATTTGTCAACATCTTTCCTTCCCCTATACTCTTTTTTTTTTTTGGTTTTTTCAGTTTCCCCTATACTCCTTAAAGAAGCAATTATATGTAGCAGCACAAGGACTCACCCCAATCCTCACCATGTCCTCAAGCAACTCCTCTGCATCATTGATCTTCCCGCACGAACAGAGACATTTAACGACAGAAGTATATGTCGCCATGCTCAAGCTAATTCCCCTCTCCTTCATCATCTTCATCTTATCGAGCAATAACTGCAGCTTATGCGCCCTACTATACACATGCAACACAATGGAATAACTAGTCACGTCGGGCTCGATCCCTCTGTCGCGCATTTCATCAAACACCTTATCAGCAGCTCTCAACGTCCTCTCGAACCTCACACCCGGATGCAATCTCGCTCTCCTACAAATCCCATTCAACGACACATTGTACGTCACCAAATGAGGCTCGAACCCACGCTCAATCATATCATTCAAGAACCTCTCCGCCATGTCTATCCTGCCAATCTTGCACCACCCATAAATCAAGATCGTATACATTTTGGCATCCGGGTCAAACTCCCCACAAGCCTTCCTCTTGTTAAAAATCTCCACAGCCACTTTCACGTACCCATACTTACACAGCGTGTCGAGCAAGTAATCCTTATTACCCGGTCCACGCTCAACGAAGCTACCAATGTCGTCGAACGCACGCACGGCCTGGCGCGTGAGCCCAGCCGCAACCAGCTTTCGTATGAGGATGAAGAAAGTGGTGGTCGTCGGGTGGAGGTTGTTCTGGTCCATCTCGACGATGAGCTGCCAGACGGCGTCGAACTGCCGCACCTTGGAGAGGATGTCGATGAGGAGGTTGTAGAACGCGGAGGTGAGAGGCGGGTCGGGGAGGGACTTGGCGTAGTTGAAGAGGGCGACGGCGATCTTGGAGCTGTGATGGAGGCGGAGGAGGGTCTGGTGGAGGAGGGGAGGGGAGGGGAGAGGGCGACGCCGTGGATCTGGAGCGACGACTCCATGGCGTAGAAGGGGTTATGGTGGTGGAGGAGGATTTTGTTGGTAATTTGTTTATAAAACAAATTGAGAGGTGCTTGTCCCACATCGAAAAGATGTGAGTGCGCGCGTGGACGAGATTTGGCATTAACCAACGATCATTATTGTATTTATTGAGAAAATTCAGATTTATTTATATAAAATATTAACTACAAAATCTTGTTGAAACAGTCATCATTGTTTATGAAAAATTACAATTATTTATTATTTATTATTTATTTAATTCCGAATTTTTATATCTTTTCAACATAACCTTTGAGACGCGTCTTTTTTTTTTGAAAGGTTGTCTTTGTTCTTTGAAGAACCTTTTGAAGAGTTGCCTCTATTTGAAAAAAAAAAGATAAATACGTTTGTTTTGAGATCAAACACATATCTTCTTCTATCTTTTCATTTTTCTTTCGAGAGAAACTACATTTTTTTAATTGTTTCCCATGAGAGGCGCGGAGAAATACTAGAATTCTTTATCTAGTATTCTCACTCGAGACTTTGTTGTATCGGAGGAAATTTGCCGGTGACCATTAGCAACGTAGTGGGGCAAATAAATCCTTAAAAAAAGTGATATCACGCCTCAAAGTTCGACTTGAGTATTCTAAAGATCCGACTTCATTGTTCTACCCAATACGAATCATATTTTCCCAACAGATTTGGGATATCGAGTTGGCGTCGCTCGAGGGTCGGGAGCCTGTCATCAAAGGCGGGGGCCGCGCCGTCCAGACGGCAGCGCAGAGGCGGCGTAGAGGGAGCGTGACGGCGGGAGTGAGAGGGGTGACGGCGCGTCTCAGCTTGAACGCCGCCATGTTGCCAGCGATGAAATTTTTTTTTGACTCTCTTCATCTTGTGCATATCTATGGATGTATATATTAGGGAAAATTGCATATTGGTCCAAATGTTTAGGACTATTTTCACAAAATATTTAAGATTTCGGCTTTACCCAAAAAAACAATAATAATTATGATTTCGGCCCCTTATATTTTTTTCTTCGTTGGTCCTTGGTCGTACCTTTAAAAGATGGTCTAGATAATGCAAGGGTTAATTTGAAAAATTAGAAGCGAGGCAAAACTTCTTCGTGATAATTCCACTTTTTTTATAGTTATTTAGTGATATCATTGCGAGAAGAAAATGAGGATCATGTCTAAAAGCATGGGTTAAAAACTTGTTTATTGTCAAAGACAATGTCGACCCCTGTGAAAAGTGAGACAAAATGGTAATTATGCATTAAAGGGTGATTACTTGATAAATGCGTAATTTTGGAAAGCAAAAGGTGAGACAAACTCCACTTTTTGGATTAAAAATATAGACTAGTATTAAGACCCACGCTACTAGCATGCGTGATTGCCAACAGATAATCAATTTTTTGGAAAAATTGAAGAGCTACTTAATTGAGTAGATAATTCATAAACATATATCAATTAGATGGTCGCTTGATGAAGAGAGAGCAGTGACTCGTCTTGATTTTTATACACTTTGATGCAAAGGTAATAATGGAAAACCCAAAAAGCAGGCATTTAAGTTTTGACTTGTATACATAGATCAATCTAGGTGATAAATAGAGTTGGATCACTATATCATTACATAAATTATTGACTTCACGATTTAAAAAATATCCTTTTCAACAAATGCTCCACGCAACACTCGTTAAATATATTCAATTTAAAAAAAAAAAAATCATCTCCAATGCACTAATTGCACATAACATAAAAGACATAAAAGACAACACGTCTATCTGGCACCGGCAACAAAATTTAAAGGTAAGGACAAGCATAATGTTGTAAGCAATGGCTTCAAGAAATTGCATGATGATTTTCAACATACCCATCAACATTACGTTCCACTGGAGCACCTGATGATGAATTACCTACAAGAGCAGAAGCCTTGATCCTGCAACCACAGTGAGAAGGCTAATGAGATTGATTTCAGATGTCATAGTAGATGTTCTACACATTGAACAATATAGGATTCAGTAATAGTGGTAAAAGTCCACTTTTGATGGTTTACATTTACTTTTCTGCTATGCCACCAGATGACCATCTATAGCTTCTACTGATTATTTTCCCCGGCCTTAAACAATTTTACCCTTACAGGTCTGAATTCAACTCCTGAACTTGAAAGACAAAAAAACACTTCTGTACTCAATCCAGAGTAACGAGGGAATAAATTTTTTTACTATATCACTAATGCTTTTAACTCTTTTATCTCGATATGCTTTTGCAGACAATCAGAAAGAAACTAAACAGTTCACAAAAAAGGAAAACCATTCTGACCCATTTGTTAGACTGAATTAAATGCAATAATTGAAAGTAGCTGAAGTATACAATATTTGGTAAAGTATCATCTGCCTTCCATTTCTTCATCTGCAACTTGCACCGGTGCCGTCTTCGAGTAGAGTAAACTGTGGTGACTAACACCAGCTATGCCCAAAGTATTGAGGAACTCTATGTGGCTCCTTAAAGACTCATCCCTGAGGAAGTCGATACAAGAAAGTGACCCATAGAGATAAAAAATCAAGCTGATTTAATTATGATGAAGCTGTTCTATGAGCACAAAAATTCTTAACCAATAAGAAGCCAAATACCCAGTCCCCACCAAACTGTATGCATGACAAAAATGTTCAAGAAAAGAAAGAAATATCAGCCGCTTTATGATATTTCATCTTTTAAACTGCCAAATGTCTTGAAAGTGGAGGAAAGCAAGCCATGTCACAGAACAGGAATAGCCCTTATGGCCAGTGACGATACTAAACCGTAGAGAATAAAAGCTAGTACATCTTGACTTGGTGATCATGCTCCTTATTCAACTGCTGCTGAGTTGGAGAAATGTCGAACCCCTCTGTTGGAAGGCTGAAAATTTCCTTCAGATCCTGGAACAGCCAAAGAAATCAGTCCAAACAACCCTGACCTCAAGTTTAGATAAGCATGATTTTGGGTGCTCTTCAAGGGAAATTGAGGACATAGAAAACCCAACCCCAATCTGAAGAGTTGTATCAGAGATGATCTAATACAAATAAATAAGTACCCACTTGCTAAAGTAGCGAATTTGCTCTTTATGCTCAGTTGCTGTTTTGAACAATCCTCCCTTGAATATCTGAACCAAACGGAATGGAGAAACAATAAAATGACAGGTATCATGGCAAATTCCATCCTGTGCGTCCATGCCCATGAGCAAGCATGGCATGTTTGCAATACACTACTTATATGATATAGTGAGCCACTCATAAAAAAACAAACATGATTGCATTAAATAAGATACTATCTTTTTATGAGAAAACTAGAAAAGAAATCTTATCTTTGATTGGTTTATTTGACAATGCATGCAGTGAAAAATGGAGTAGCAGATACATCCGGTATTTTTTAGGCATGCATCGTTTGTGCTCATCAACACACGAAAGCCAAAGAATTCTAGTGAAACACCTAAGGCTCCTGATCATAGCATTTCATAGTAACATCTGCTCCAATATAATCACGTTGTTTACCACAACAGTTCTTAAGTCATTTCTCGTATCTTAACTTGCATACAAGCCCCAAAAATATCTTTCCATTTCACCAATTGAGACCATAGTATAGTTGAATGACACAAAACCTGCTTTCTGTATATCTTCTCCTCGATAGTTCCACACGTCATCAACCTATACACAATGACATCCTTCATCTGTCCAATTCGATAGGCGCGATCAACACTTTGGTTATCCGTACTGTCAATAAGAAATGCATACGTAAACTAACAGAAATATGCTCAAGATCTGCTTCTTTATTCATAAAACATCTGAGCTACGTTTGAGAAAAGAGGGGAGGAAAAACTGATGGGCAAAATTGCCCCCACCCCCCCCAAACAAAAAAGAAAAAGAACTTACCTTTAAAGTAATAAATACACCTTTTTGCCAAAGAACCAAAAGAATTTGCGGTAAGTGCTAACATTATTAGGACATCAGAAAATAAATAACAGCCAATGCAAGCACAAATGGATCAAGTCAAGGCTGACATGATGTTTATTACATGCGTCTGCATCATTAGTTCAGTGATATTGGTATCATGAAATATTATTTAGTATAACAGTGTGAAGCTTAAAGTTGGGTAAGAACTTGTATCATCTATCATAATGATGTTACCTATGACAAGTATTAGTTAGAACTCAAACGGTACACAGATTCCTACTTAAAAGTTGTGGAACAGTTAATAATCCTATAATAAAGGAATAGCATTGAATATAACCTTACAATGTAATAAAAAAAAATTCTCCGTTTCTTCTTTCCTCTTTCATGTACTTGCAAAAGTAGTTGAATTCATGGCTGACAATAAAATAAGCAGTGGTACCTCGGATTCCATGCTGGATCTACAACAATCACGCGGTCTGCTCTTGTAAGGGTGAGGCCTTGACCACCAACTTGAGATGTCAAGAGAAATATAGGTGCTCCAGTGCCTTCTTGGAAATTCTAAGGTCATAAGATGAGAATAGCACATAAGCACGTCGAATTTACAAGCCAGACATAAATTAGCGAGATACTTACATTTACTATCTTGATCCTGTCACTAGCTTTTGTCGTACCATCAATGCGTAAATACTCACAGCCACGGGACAGTAAGGAAGCCTAATTGCAAAAAGATTCAGAAAAATCAATCGCCTGTATTGAGCCAATCAGCAGTTTACTACTCCCCAAGTGTTTGGAGATATTTCAACTTGAAAAATGCAGTATCAATATTGAACATTGGAAAAGGGGAAAATTAAAATCTCGAACTGCATACTGCACTAAAAAAAGCTCCAAATAAGCATAGTTTGTTCAGTATGATCTCAATAGACTTTCACAACCAACAAGCCAATTCTCAACAACTGATTTTATATTGTGACAAATTTCTTTTTCAAAAACCAATATCAACACTTCACCAAACGTAAAATGAGGAAGCAGGGAAAAAAAGCCTTAAGGCAATATTCAAATCAACCACCACAGGATATCAAAACATAGTTTCATTGTATTGCTGGAGAATCTCATTGTATCAGTGGAGAATAAAAAACCAGTGGTATATATCTATATACACTCATCCTTGTGAGATTTAAAATCAACATGGAATAATCAGATGTGCCAGCAAAGGATAAACATTGCATTCCCCAAAACAACTTGACTAATCATTGTTGCAACTTCTCAAAAGTAGTTCCAAGCATAGCCAAGTCAAACCTGGATAAGATCGAGCATCTTGCAAGTCTGAGAAAAGATAAGCACACTGTGGCCATCTTGAATTAATTTGTCCTATAAAAGAGCGTCAAAATGTATTTATGGTAGTCTCTTTCAATTTCATCAATCAAATATAGTTATGCAGGAACCTACCAGTAATGACATTGTGAAAGATATTTTGCATGATATTCCGTCACTTGTCTCCTGAAATTTATCTCTCTCACCATCAGCTATATGCATCAGCAATTTCTCTGCCATCCCTTCAAGATCATCTTCAGCATCTCCCTTTGTTAACAACAGTGGATGATCACATATCTTCTTCAAATTCTGATCAAAAGAAGTGTACAGTTACAAGCTTTTGTTTTGAAAACAAAACAAAACAAACAGTACTGTCAAATTAAATGTATGATATATACTGTCCACGTGTCTTCTAACAACTTGAGTTTTTGGAAAAGAAAAAAGGCAATTTGCCTAAAATACATCTTAGCACAGGTCAAGAGTAAGTCTTGGCACTCTCTCTTACTATTATTCAAATAAGGCATTGTATGGACATACTTTAATTTTTGGGATAAGTGCACTAGAAGTCCTCAAACTTATTGCAAAAGTGCAATGGCGTTCTAAAAAAGTGCGATCAAGTCCTGAAACTTTCAAAGATACAATCATGTGCTACAACTTGTCACGAAAGTGCTATCAAGTCCTAAAACTTTCAATTGGTTGAATCAAGTGTTTTACTTGATTGCATTTTTTGAAAATTTTAGGACTTGATAGCACTTTTGTGACAAATTGTAGCACTTGATTGTAATTTTGAAAGTTTCGGGACTTGATTGCACTTATTTAGTTGTAGAACTAAATTGCAATATTGTGACTAGTTTTAGGACTTTCATTGCACATATCCCTTCACTTTTTTTAAAAAATCTAAATCTTGCACCCGACTCACTTTCATTTTTCCTTAGCCTAAAACACCTAAAAACGTTCAAAGTACACAAATTTTGACGCGTGGATCCCCACACAATTTTTTCGAAATTTTCTGAAATTTGGATAGTAATTTTAATTGTGGTGTCAAGGCAAAAAGTTGCTTTTTGCATTTTAAAAGACAAAAAAAAAAACAAGCCCTTAGTTTTCGTAGTTCTGGTCTTTGGTTATCTTGTCAATGTGATTACATTTACAACTTATGTTTCACATGTAAGATTCAATGGAAACACAAGAGTAAGTGTTGAAAAATATGCCAAATATAGGGGCCCATTCTCTAACAAGTTAAGTTTTCGCTAAAAATGGCTTAAGTAGCATAGAAAGAATGATAAACTTACAGTCAGGAAATAGGATTTGCATCTATCCTCTTAGCAATCAAAGAGATGGAAATAACAGATGAGATGAAACTTTATTTTCAATCACTCATCACTTGCCTAAGAATGCATCATGCCATTTGGTGTATTGTACATTAGCAAGGCATAATAAGTGGATGCTGAATAAATTTCACTTTTTTATGAGCCATTACTCGTGCACAGAGAAAGTTAGAGCACATAAGAAAGAACGAGACAAAGGTTAATAGTCAGAGGATACCGTCAATGCAGGAAGTTGTGAGCAGTCAAAGGAAGAACGAACCATCTCACTGTTCAGAAAGACTTCATAAAATTGTCGCTGCAAATGTCAAAATTTTAGGGTCAGCATGTTGAACCCTGGGACCAACACCATGCAATAAGAGCCTAGGCTGAAGAATGCAACTTGTACCTGACAATTTGTCAATCTTAACCACACGATCAGTTCACTCTTCTTTGACAATTTAGCAACTTCTCCATCGTCTTCACGAAATACTTCACTCTTAAGGCGTCGCAAAAAAAAAGGTTGAATGCATTCCCTCAGCTCCTGTTGCAAAAGGAATTACTCCACCATTTCTTTTTGATCTTTTTTTTGGGGGGCACAAATTCTACAGAAGTAAAGCAAGCACCTGATATACAATATGAAACCAGAGAAGGAAAAAAGAAAAAACCCCACATGATTAACAGAGAAATGAAAGTTAACACTTACAAGAAAGTTTTGAGTGAAGCACAATAATCAACAGACAAGGTCAATTTAGAGAAATCTATTCAGCTCAAACTTCAACAGTACCAATACTTTCTTAAGTGGCCTCGTTTTTCTCATGCAGGGATACTTATGTCTTTTATAGAATTAGACAGCCTAACGACTTGTAAAGTCCCCGCATAATAAGATAGACCACAAAAAATTACTAAGCTTTATAGTCAACAGAAACTACAATAGCACAAGACAATGAACAGACAAAATCTCACTTTCAAGACTGCAATTCATATTTCCAACAGAGAATTTAATTTGGTAGGATTTACTAGAAAACTATACAATATGGTTCAACATTGCCTTTTCCAAGGTTATAGGGCCTCTGCACTGGCCAAAAGAAAATCTATAAGTTGCAAGACTGTGAAGTGTGAAATATGCTCAGTAAGTTGCTCCTGTTTTAGAGCCATTGTCCTAATTTTCCTGCCATTAAACTTGTTCCTTGGAAAGCATATATTGGCAATCTGCAATGATTCATGTAGACAGAGAGCAGCCTCCATCAAAACAAAGATATAATGGAGTCCACTCTATACAGTGCTCTTGTAATTCATCCCATATTCCCAACTCTTGTTCTGACTCTGACTCCGTGATGCCGTTTATACAGCATTTTCTAATTCATTTGACTTAGTCAAGCTCGTATTCCCAACTCTTGCTCTGACTCATCTGACTTAGTGATGCCCAATTTCTAACTCATTGGCAAGTAGATGGAAAATCATTGAATGGAGAAACCACTACATTAAAGTACAAAATACATACTGCTAAGAAAGAATTCAATACCTTTGCAACTGCTGAACCGATGCACTTCTCTCTATCTGAAGCCTTTTTTTCATTTCCACGAAGTATGGGATTCTCATATTTCTCTTTAAAGCTGTAAGAATATTTCAAACTCAACCGAGGAAAAAAAAATTAAGACATGATAATGAGGATGTTTAGAAACCAAGAGAAGTACAGTTTGTCATCACCCAGTAGTTCAGGAAAGCAGAAGTTAAATAGCGCCCATAGGTCCTATTCAAGCATCAAAAAATGGCACACGATATTAGAAAAGTATACTGTATTATTAAGACATACAGGTATGAAAGCACTGCATAAAATAGCAGCCCTAAGGATTACCCCTAGTTTGTTCTGAATCGGAGTGCCACTAATGACAATGCGATGAGCAGCTGGTATCTCAAGTAAACTTTTTACTCTCTGTGTCTTCGGATTTTTTATGAGATGTCCCTGGAGTTGTCAACTTTATGTGAGATATTATTGTTAGTAGTACATACCACAAGTCCTGAAAAGCACATGCTATTTGTGCGTAGGAATAGGAAGAGGATGTCCCACAGATAACATGATTTAAATGAGAAAAAAGGAAGAGAAAAACAGTCTCACTAGTAAATAAGCTAGCGGCTCTTTCCCAGCTTAATGGTTGGGAAGAAGTGTTAACTAAGCATTTACCTAATTACATATAAGAGATAAATGCAAAATTATTCTGTTTTAATAGAGAAGAAGTGCTAACAGAGAAAGAAGTGTTTAAGGCTCTTCCTAGCTTGACATAGGCTATTCAAGAGATTTATTGCGTTAAATAATAACATGTGAGTCAAATATGCTGGGTGTACAGGCAAGGCACAAAAACATATAGCAATTCCTGTACAGTTTCCTCATAAGTTTCCCAACTTCTGTCTCATAAAATAACACTATCCGCAAAAAATACATAGAGCACATATAGCAGAACATCTAGGATATTCTGCATTGGTTCGCATATTTTCGCAAAGAGGTTGAACATTAAATTGAAATGCAAATGATGTTGTAACAAGGACAAGTATCACTAGTGTAAAGTACTCCCCACTCTTTGATATCTCATTACCCTAGTCAAGGGCTTAACATGTGTCTTTGAGGATCTTGTCAAGCATCTCATGAAGCCAACCATGCCCATCTCTCCTATGTCTCCCTCCCTGCACTTTCTCCACATACAAATTTTGTGCAACTCCTAACCTTTGTAACATGCTCGACATAAAAGGAGGAAAAATAATGCAAGGCGGCGATTAATGTATAAGGAAACAAGAAACATAAGGTTTCTAATTTTTGGCCCTTAAAATGCAGCAAGTGCAACATCACCAATAATTTCAATATCCTCAAATAGATGGCCATCCATTTTCATCATGCATGCAAAGTTGTACGCCACGTGAAGTCTTGACTATATATTAGTTATTGTCTTCTCGAGCTACTGACTTCATATCAATTGCCACTGTCGTTACCGATAAATTTCCTTCCTCTTTCTTTTCCTAATCTAATAAGACTTATATTCCTCATGAAAGGGCTTCAGAGGAAGTAGATATGCATTGGGAAAAAAATAGAACGTACACATTTATAACAGACTAACATATTGCAGGTGCAGCGACTTTCCATGAGCGATGAAGCTTACAGAGAACATTAAGGTGACATAGAGTTGACACATCAATCTTAATGATTTGTTCCACCAATTTCAGTGATTTTTTCCACAATTCCATTTTGAATCAAGAATAGGCACAACAATTTTAAGGGTTTCTTCCACAACTCCATTTCGAATCAATTAAATCAAATGCTTTAAAAAACAGGTTGCAAATTATCAAAGCGCTCTACAAAAAATAATCTACACAAAAGGCAAAAAAAGACATGTCTACAGTGAACAGTTAATTAAGGAACTCCCTAAATTCAACAGTAAGGAAACCATCCTTCAGAGCTTTATACCCACCTCATCAAGAATCATATAATCCCATGTGATGCTGTCCTCATCCAGCTCATCCTCAGAGTAAAAATCGCCCCGCAACGATTTCGAGTTGTTCCGCACAATATCATAAGTTGTTAAAAGAATAACTTTGTCCTACAAGCAACACAATTGAAATCAATCATCAAAAAGACGTGCATTGACAAATAAAGAGCAAGAAAAAGTCGCTTAGTAACTACTAGATAAAGAAGTGTAGAAAGACTACTCCAACCAGAATGCAACTATCTTGTTGATCTTAATGTCATGAATTATTTCAGACTCTAACTTGGCATTAATAGCAACATGAAAGATACTAATTGCAAACAAGATAATTAATTGAATGATGAACGTATGATCATGCAGAAATTATCTTGACCGACTCCCAGGAGCTAACCAAGGAACAGAAAAACAACAACCTGAAGCACATATCGCAGTCTATCTTGACAAGCCTCTGGACGAGTCCCATAGTATCTGCACACAAAATGATGACGCAATATCTCTTAGAAACAATTATGAGTGCACAAGTACAACCAGAGTATTTAAAGTTAAAAAGCAGGCAGCCCCACTCTCTGGTCTTTGCAGAGAGTCCTACAGCTGATAATTCTTTGAACCAATGAGAAAGCAAAGTCTCTGGCGCCACAACAAGTGCCCTCCTTATCAAACTGGAATGGAACAACCCAGCTAAGAATCCACAAATCTGCAAAAAAAATTGAATCTGCATCAACCATACAAAATCAGCCGTTAACAATAGTTGACGATTGCCACATAAGCACCTGCATTGTTTTACCCAAACCCATGTCGTCACCCAAAATTCCACCCTTTCCTTTACAATGGAGGGACCAGAGCCACTTTAAGCCTTCAACTTGATGAGCATACAACATCTTCGCAATTTTGCCAGGTAATTTGTATTCGGATTTCGGGCCAGTCAAGTTATCATCCATGAGTAGTAAATCATCGACAGAGTCATCCGAAATGTCAATCACATTGCTGTCGCCACAATCCATGCAGTCACTGTATGAGTTTAAGGACGCAATTGAAAATGAGTGTTAGAAGTAAGAAGGGTATCAGCGCCTAGGGTTTAACCCTAGACGACGGAGCAGCTACTCGCCGCCGTCGACTCGCCGGAATAGTTGGCTGTCGCCGCCGCGGCTAGTCACCGTCGAGCGTACCTCTCTGTTTCTCTCGCTTCTTCGTGCGACACCTTTCCTCGAGTGACTTCTGTTGTGCTGCTCCCTCGCGCTGCTCGCGCGGCTTGCTTGCGCGACTTGATCGTGCTGCTCGGGCGGCTCCTCCGCCCTGCTCGTGCGGCTCGCGCGGCTCCTCCGCCCTGCTCGCGGGGCTCGCGTGGATCGCACCCCTCGCGCGGCTTCCTCGCGTTGCTTGCACGGCTAACCATGGGTCTTGATGGGTCGGTGTTTTATGGTCACTGACTCACCGGATTTGTGGAGGATCGACAACACCAACGGAGACTGACGCCACGCGAAGCTCTCTGTGATGCTTTTTTATGGGAGCAGATGCTTTTGCGTGTTAGAATTTTTGAGTTGCTGAGAAAGAGACCTCACTGTTTTTGCTGAGTAGTTTATTCGAGACTTGTGCATTAAAGCCGTTAAACGGTTGGATTGGATCGATTATTAATGGTCTCATCCAAATTAACTCATTAATCTATTTATGCTTAATATAAATTTTTAACCCATATTCGACTCAACTCATACCCAACCCGACCCATATTAATAAAATATTTTCATATTTAACTAAATTTAAGAAAACTTATTCTTATGTTTTTTTTTTTTTTAAAAATTATATTACCAAAATACTTTCAATCAATACAAATCTAATCAATAATTTTAAAAAAAAATCCTTTTTCTTTTTTTCTTTTCCTTTTTTCATCAAGAGAGGTTCGCTGGCCAACCCATTTAAAACCCATTAAATTGCTAAGCATCCACCAACCAAAAAAAAAAAATGCTAAGTAATCCATTTATGATCCATTTAAACTTGTTTTTAAAATAGATGTGGCAAAAAGTGTGTAGAGTCCACATTTGATGATACACAAATCATGAACTGGATTCGAGATTAGATTATGGATGGCGGTTTAAAAGGGTGGCGAAACTTTGACCCAAGTCATCCACAAATCATGAAATGGATTTGAGTTTTGATTCCATGTTAAATATAACCGAATGAACTAAGGATGTAACTCTACATCTCTCAAATCGTTCAGTAGTTGAATATTCTCCTTGATCCTCGTTATGTCTTGACATGTCAACGAAGAAATCTTAAATCATAAGATGAGTGTACACCACCTCAATATTTAGGCGAACAACACGAACAAGCTCCACACAAACTCGTAATGCTTATGCTGTGACTTTGTAATATCTCTCGCCAACAGCAGATAAAACAGGGGAGGAAAGAGCCTAAAATGTCATAATAAAAATAGAGAAAATAAACACCACCAGCTGTAGCTGATTTCGTTAAAACCCAACTCTTGAGGAAGTAGGTAACATAAACAATTTGTATACACAATTTGCATGAATTTCTTCCAAAAAAATTATGTATCTTTTAAGCAAATAAAATCCCATCAAAGCATGACAAAATGCACATCCAAAGTTAACAATACAACAAAACTATGCTCAAGGAGCAAGAAGTTGAAAAAAGACATTAATACAGAAATAGTCTTGACAATAGCAAATGCTAGATGAGCAACTGAATGTGGTACCTCTAAATAGTTAACATATCATGGCAACAGATATTGTCGCTCATGTGCTAAGAGTTGCTTTCATCTTACAATGCAAAGCCATTAGACTGATAAGGACAACAAAGCATACACATTAAAAAAAGAAAGCCCTCTGCACCTAACAATCTCATTGGTAATACCTAATTTTGCAAACAACAATAAAGGTAGGAATTATACATTTATGTAAGGATGGAAAACAGAAGGCGAATGTGAAGTCAACACCAATCTTGTAAAGATCAAAGCCTCAGTTTTCAAATTTGATGTAGATGACTTGTCCCGGTACATATAAAAACATGACGGTTAGTAGCCAGAGAAATAACCGGTAGATCATTTACATCATGGAGTCAAAAACTAACAAAAAATTAGAAAATGACAATGTACATACACTTAGGCGCGCATGACAACCATTATGTTCGAAATAGTTTAACAGTAAATAAATTTTTCTATTTCTATTTCTAGAAGAGTTTCTAAGCAAAAAATAACCGTTGAATAACGACACAAAATTTTTACTCTAAAAATAGAAATTCGTTTGATAAGCACACAAAATTTCTTCCTTTTGGACGGCGGCGACAACCAACGACCTTTAATATAAAAAATAAAAATAAAAATGATTTAGTAACAAAAAAAATAATGAATAAAATAAAATAAAATAAATCATAAAAAATAAAATAAAAATATCCTTAAAATAAATATATTTTATTTATTCTATTTTATTTTATTTTACAAATAAATTTATTTTAAAATGAATAAAAATAAAAAAAAAAAAAAAATTTATTTGGCAAAACACTCAAGGCAAATCAAAATAAATTTATTAAATTTATTTTTAATAAAATAATAATAATATGATAAATAAAAATAATTTATTTATTTTAATAAATTATTTTTATTTTTAAATGAATAAAATGAATATATTTATTTTTATTTTTGATAAAATGAAGAGAGGCAGAGGAGGAGGGAGGAGGAGGAGGAGGAGGAGGCAAAGACGTAGAGGAGATGAGGGAGGACTTACCGAAATTAGGGTTTAGTGAGAGAAATTATTTCTGATTTCTCTTTCAAAAATCAGAAGTAGAAAATTTTAGCTTCTGATTTCTCTTCCAAACCTATTTCTCCAGAAATAGAAAAACTGAATAAGTTTATCAAACGGATTTCTCTTCCAAAAATAGGTTTGGAACAGAAAAACTATTTTTGAAACAGAAATTTTGGGTTGTCATGCACCCCCTTAGGATTTGCATGACAATGACAATGTTTCAGTTTCTTCCAATTTATTTTCTTTTGTTCATCTGAACAAAAAAAAAACAGAATTCCGTTTGGTAAAGCCATGTTGTTTTTCTGCTCCCTGGAATAGAAAGTTAGCTTGGGAATAGATTTGGAGCATAAACAAAAAACAAATATATATATATATATATATATATATATATATATATTGCTTCTTGTTCGGGGAACAATTTCTAAAAATAAGTCAATTTTCTTTTTTTCTTTTTCTTTTGTTCCTCTCTATTGTCGTGGCCACCTCCAACCACCTAGAGCCACAGCCACCACGGCCGACGATCGGTGATCAACGGTGGCAAATGGGCTATGCGGTGACGATCGGCAATCAATGGTGGCAAATGGGCTATGCGGCGACGATTGGCGATGATGGTCGGCGGGCGACAGTCATAGTAGCAACGGCGAGCGGCGACGGTCGACAGTCGGTGGTCGGCGATCCGTGACCAAGAATAAAAAAACGAATAACTGCAAAAAAAAGAAATTGTTTCGTACCAAACGCATTTCTATTTTTTTTTTCTATTCCTAGAGTAGAAATTTTGTGTAGTTACCAAACACCTTATTTTACTTAAAAATTGTTCCCGAATAGAAATAGAAAATAACTATTTCTGGAAAAAAAAAAAACTCTTCCCCAGCCAAAAACGTTGTCATGCGCAGCCTTAGTGCCTTTTCAATTTCAGGAATAAGTGATCCAATGTGGTCAACAAGACAATCTGGCAATACAACCACAAGTTCTTTCAAGACAACAAAAGCACCAACCTGCTTGCATATATTAAAATTTACTAGGAAGGAAAAAATCCTTAGCGTTTGAAAATCTATGAAATTCCCATCTCCCTAGGGCTTCAAACCTTTCCGATCACGTGGTTAGTTGGAAATTCGATCTCGATGCATGACGGCTCCCAATCGACACGAGTTCACGTAATTTTGGGAAAAGCCTATGTGGATAACGAGAGGCACTTCTTGTGGGTTGTACAACCGGACTTCATCACCGAAGAAGGCTCGCAAGAGGAGATTCCACATCACGGTGCACATCAATTGGAACTCCATGCTTGAGAGAAAGGTCCCCATGAAGCCAATGGTGTGTTGGCCGTTCTTTGTCGACCAACTAGTGAACAAGCAG
Source organism: Eucalyptus grandis (assembly GCF_016545825.1). NCBI lineage: Eukaryota > Viridiplantae > Streptophyta > Magnoliopsida > Myrtales > Myrtaceae > Eucalyptus > Eucalyptus grandis. The sequence goes on along the minus strand of NC_052614.1, from coordinate 23,354,987 downwards.
CTTGTGAGCCACACGTGAAAGGTTGAGCTTGATATGAAGGATGTATGGAATTGGGATGGAAAGGATGATCTATGCAAATCTAGGACAACATTATCTTGAGACCCCTTTCACCCTCGCTTGTCAAAACATAATTGCCGGTTTGTGGTGATGACCGACCTAGTGAGGTGACAATGATCATGCTGTGGTCGGAAGTGATGATGATAAGCTATCTTGGTGGTGTCCTTGTGCAATGCTGCCAACAAAGCAATATATGATGCGTCACTCTATTAGTGATTTAAAAAAAATGATATCTAATTCAAGTTTATCCCATCCCCTAGACTAGATTTCTTATTTGACATTTTATCTAAATGTATCCATGTTTATCTGATTCGGAAAACGTCACCAAAATATTTTACCTCTGCAAACAAGAGATGTCATAAAACTAAGATTTGGTTACGCTAAATAAATCTAATGCTTTTTCTGTACATTTTCATTCAAAAAGATGATGTGCAATCACTCTTTGATAATTTTGATCCTAAACCACTAACATATGAGACAACAATGAATCGAAATCTAACTTGCCATCAGGATCTCTAACCGCTACTCGTGCTAACGTCCTTTTTACATAAGAAAATAACAGAATGCCCTGAGGAATAGTTCGCTTAAATAGGCTGCTTTAAAGCAACGAAAAGTCACTAAAAAAGTCTTGAAACTGGCTGAATGACAGAAGATGTTCTCCTCATATATTTTTCTCTTGTGAAGTTAATACATATGTTTTCATATTCTTCCTTTTTAAAACTTATGGTGTTCAGAGGCAAAAAGAGTAACTCTCCAATCGAATAATTCTACTGTAAATAACAACTTGATGCACAAACAAGCCTTGAAATTGGAAATCGAACAATTGAGAGGATCATTAAATGTCTCAAAGCACGTGAAAGATGTGGATGATACTTCAATTTTGAAAATAATTATTTTGCTAGCAAATATGAGGTAACAAGAGGGAAATCTTGAGGACGTAGAAGCACTAAATCGAGCTATCATAGTAAAGGAGCGTAATGGCAATAATGAGCTTAAGAAGCTCGCAAAAAATTGATCAATGTAAGTTTGCTTTTCTCTTCCTTTCTTCTAGTGAGATTTTCAATTTGTTTTTGCAGGGAATCATGTTCTCTTGTATCATTTGTCATATTTTTATCTTTTTGGTCTGCTATCTTTGGTTACTTTCTTGCAACCATCCATCAACAATTGACTTACCTAGGTGCCAATTGACTTACTTTGCAAGTATTAAAAAACATACACAGTGATTTTAAAGTAGATGGCAACATCCAACCGGAGTCGATTGAGCCCTCGAATCCTCCGGTCAAGCCACACCTGAACAAGTTATGCATTTGCTTGCGCCATCATGGCCCCATGACCCCCTTTTGCTCGGTGGACTGACCATAATCGAGCAAAAGGGAGCTCGTGAAGGCCACAACAGAGCAAGCGATGACGTACTTCTTCCGACGTCACTTCACTGGAGGATGGAAGTCCTCAATCAACTAGGGTTGGACATTTGTCATCAACTTTTAAAAAATCACAAAATATGTCTTCCAAGACTTGCAATGTAAATTAATTGGCAATTGAGGCATGTCAATCAGTGGTACAGCTGCAAGAGAAACTCGTGTTCAGTGAAGTAACAAAGGACAACATCCTAAACTACATGGAATTCGATTTAAGCCTAGCACTGAAGCTCATCATTGAGACCATACCAATGAATTGGGAACTCTACTTCTTTATTATTATTTCATATTTTTATGTGCAAGAAACTTCTGTCCTTTTGTGAAGAAGCTTCTGGGAACTTCACGGTTTGAGAGAGGATTTTCTCTCCGTTCTGGTTTGAAAGGCCTCGGTTCAGTTGCGGCTGAGCCTGAGACCGCCACCGCCAACGGACAGTTGGCAGTAGCCACGGCCTGAGGACATCAGAGAAGATAAGGAATCAGAAAGCGAGGACACACAGAGGCAACATCGAAGCACAAGTTCAGATCCATACAATCCTGACGGCATCAAAGTGCGTTTAGACTAACGTTAGATCCCAAATCGGCATCGTTTATTCTTCTCCGACTTCGGTCAAATAACTCGGGCTCGACCTACCAGAGCAGAGATGCAATAATTACCTTCGAGATGCAGCATATGGTCACGAACAACGGTCGGACGAAGAACTCGAAGTCCCGGAAGCATCTCCGCCGGTGGTCGGCGACCCGGAGGGAAAGAAATCTCGAGCGAGACTACCGTGTCGCGGCGAACAGATAGGTGATGGAGGTCTGCAAAATCTAAAACAAACCAGGATAAGCTTTCTAGGAACTCTTCTTGCTCTGGTGTTCTCTCGGCTGTGAATTGTATCCCCTCCCAACGAATGCCCCCCAAAAGTCTCGGTCAGTTAAGAAGAGAGCGCTTTTCTCGGTCGCCAACTCTACGTACGCCTGTCACTCTCGGTTTGGCTTAGTCTGGAAGAAGAGAGTCTTACGGGGCGTCGGTTAGATGAGAGCGCTTATCTCGGTTCTTTTGGGTTATCTGTAAATTTCAAAATTTTATAAAGCACTGTTGTCGTAATTGGATAGTATAAGCTTAGTAATTTTAAGTTTTACATTGTACTAATTAAATATTAAATCTTATATTTCCCTACTAATTAGAGGAAAAAGAAAGGAGAAAAAGCTTTTTTTTTTTTTTTTTAAGAAAAGAGAAATAGTAGGTTTACTTACCGGAAAGCTTCCAAGAAGAAAACTTTTAATTACTCAATTTGATAGTATAAACCTTATTTGAGGTGCGTTTTCTTGTGTAGTATAAAAATAGAAAAGTCACCATACGGGTAAGGAGCAAAGAATATGTCATGCGAAGTACCATAATGGAATTTTGAATATAAATTTCATATTTAATTTTGGTGAGAGAAGAATGCTGGATCACTGTTGTCTTGAAAGCAATATCTTCGAGCACCAGAACCCTATCTGTTTGGCTTAATTATATATTATAAAAAATAGACAAAAAAAAAACCAAGCACGTATCATCAATTTGAGTAAATGAAAGTATTATTCCTCAAAACTTTCTCGGTGAATAAAACTATTATTTCTCTTTTCATTAAAAAAAAAGTTTTTTCCTCTTATTTTTTATTTCTAGTCTATACATTTTAGCGTACTAAATAAATAATCTTCATAATCAATAATAAGGCTTCTTCTAGTACTAATAGCAAATTTCCCTTACTAAAAATTATTTAAATAATTGATGATCGGAAATAGATTGTTGGTACAATATGCTGGAATTGTGTACAATGTATACGTGGAAAGTGAAAACTATTTCAACGATGGAATTTCTTTTGCAAGATTATTTATAACTTATTAGATAAAAAGGATTAAAACTTTAGAATTGAAATACGTGGAAGGCAAAGTGAAATCATTAATGTAGGCATTTTTCCATCGATAGGGAATATTCACAAAATAATTATTTGAAGATATTTTGGGAAAGAAAATGACTGTAATTCCTAAAAGTGTAGATACTAATTTTTAGCGAGCTAAAGAGTTTCAAATATCAACAATTAATGTAACTTTTTTTTCTCATAACCCGACAAGGTATATCAACAATTAATAGAGACGCCCCTTAATTTATCAAAAAGCCTGTTTATTAATATATTTATACCAACATGTATCTTCTTCCTGATTTGTCTTTCAATTAAGGAGAAGATTGTAGCTTCCCGAAATTGATGTTGCACTCCAAGCATGACGACATTGCTGCCCCGACCGTAGACACCCTCACTCGCAAAGTCCTGTGACGCTTGCTCCTCATGCCAAATCCAAATGCGTTAGACCAAATGACCCAATTCAAGGGTAACCTAAATTTGGCGGGGTCGTGTTTGATTTTGAGCTGCTCCATTGTAATTGAAAGATAAAAGGGTCTAGTAAGCATTTCTCCTGGTCGAGGAATTTCTCTCCAACAGTTAGCAACGTTACATAATCATGGCCAGCAAGCGTGGCCACTTCCACCAAACCCCTCCGAACCTTTGGGGTAGTATATGTTAGTCCCCAAATTTTCTACTATTATCTAATACCCTCTTAACTTTCATTATATTTGAACTGTAAAGGCTCCGTTATTTTTTTTCGTCAACCTATTCAATGCACGTGACTTTCAAAAGATGGAAGTATTTTTTCATCTCTCTCTTTTCTTTTTAAAAGAAAATATCTTGTTTACTATTATTTGATGTAAAGTAAATGAAAAATATAAAAAATTAAAGAAAAATAAATTGCGTATAATACTAATAATAAAAAATATATATCTATATGCTGTGTCTCATCGTCCAAATTCCAATTGGAATAAAATTGGATAAAGGGGAATTTGAAATCCTCCAAATATCCCTGGATTGCAAATATATCCCATTAAATCTTTTCTGCTACCTAAGATAAGATTTGGAATCTTTTTAAAAAAATCTTCGAAAATATTTGAAAATCTACAACTTAATAGGATTAATAATCTTTGAAAATCCTTAGCGTTTGAAAATCTTTGAAATTCCCATCTCCCTAGGGCTTCAAACCTTTCCGATCGAGTGGTTAGTTGGAAATTCGATCTCGATGCATGACGGCTCCCAACCAACAGGAGTTCACGTAATTTTTGGAAAAGCCTCGTGGATAACGAGAGGCACTTCTTGTGGGTTGTACAACTGGATTTCATCACCGAAGAAGGCCCGCGAGAGGAGATTCCACATCACGGTGCTGTTGTGGCATTTTTCAGAGAAAGGTCCCCACGAAGCCAATGGTGTGTTGGCCGTTCTTTGTCGACCAACTAGTGAACAGGCGGCTTGTGAGTCACCGTGGAAGGTTGAGCTCGACATGAAGGACATATGGAATTGGGATGGAAAGGATGATCTATGCAAACCTAGGACAACATTGTCTTGAGATCCCTTTCACCGCCGGTTGGTGGTGACGATCGACCTAGTGAGGTGACAATGATCATGCTCTGGTCAGAAGTGATGATGATAAGCTATCTTGGCGATGCCCTTGTGCAATGCCACCGACAAAGCAATATAAGATGCGTCACTCTATTAGTGATTTTTTTTAAAATTATATCTATTTTGGGTTTATCCCATCCTCTAGACTGGATTTCTTATTTAGCATTTTATTTGAATGTATCCAAGTTTATCCAGTTTGGAAACGTCACCAAATATCAGAGAAGAATTTGTTACTATTTAATAAAAGTAGCCACTCTGATATTACTAAATAAGAAATTTTAAGAATTATAACAAACAACAACTAAAAAAAGGAAAAGGCCTCATAAGATCATGTGCCAAAATTTGCTTTCATCGTTATGTATATTTCGGGGGTTAATTAATGTAAATTTGATTGAGTAGCAAAGAATTTTACATGAAGAATAATCAATCCCTTGCAAATTGTGACCCTTTCAGAGGGAATCCTTAAGGAAGAGCTTTACATATGCGCGCGCAACACATATATGACGGGCATCGTGAACTAAAAATTGCCTTCGCATCTATAATAATTCAAAAATTTCAAAAAATTTCAAAAAATTCTTTTTTGCTTTTAGATAATTCGGATGCGAAGGCAAATATAACTCGCTCTATTTTCGGCTCATACATCATATTTCTCCCTTGCAGAACTAATTTTTTGGTTATGCAAGACTAAAAAAAAATTATCATAGGCTCTAATCATATCATATTACAAGATTAGTTTAGGTAAATTTGCATATACGAATTGCAGCCCTAAATTTTTAGGCCCGAATCATATCATATAACAATTACCACTTTCTTTGTGCAAGCTACTCTCACCTATATCATTTTAATTAGGAACCTTGAGCTATTTTGCTGTTCCTACATATTTACTTTCTTTGGGCTGTATTATATGCGGTAGAGTTTCTTAATCTTTAGAATCTGGGACACGAAAGAGGACATACATATAGTTGGGCCACATGCAGGGGGGAAGTTGGCAATCGAGTTTGGTCCAAGATCCAATTATGTAAGTAATTATGGTTCGCATTTCATTAAATTAGGGAAAAATAAGCAAAATCCCCGACTTTTATGGGTAGTATTGCCCTCAATTTCTTTACTACTACGTAATATTGGAACAATTGTTCAAAAAATCCTAAGCTTATTGTATACTAACTAATTCAATCATAAACATTTCAATTGTGTCAATTTAGCTATAGACCTTTAAATAATTTGTCAAACTAGTCTTAAATCTTTTAACGAATTATCAATTTAGTCATTCAGACTAATTTAGACTAGATGTCGTTGGCACGACAGCCCCGTTACTGCTAATCTTCCTATGTGGCATAGGTGATGATAACATAGACAATTTATTTTTATTATTATTATTATTATTATTATTATTATTATTATTATTATTATTATTATTATTATTATTATTATTATTATTATTATTATTTCAATTTTTATTTCATTTATTTATTTTTTTCTCCATTTTTTTACACATGGCCTACTGCAGTCGAGAGCTAGCAACCTTTGTCAGCCACCAAGTAAAGGCTAGTAGAGTCATTGGGAAGGGTTTGTGAGCCATTGCTCATTGCCAACAAGGGCGTTGCAACCTTTGCCAACCTCAACGAGGACGTCATGGCCCTGGCCTAAGCCATTGTTAGAGAGGGCCTAGGTGAGAGCTTGCAATGCCCTTGCCAAAGTCCTCGTTGCCACAGCGTTGGCTTGAGAGTCTAACGAGGAGGTGAAATTTGTAAGCTTGCGATCTCCAATAACTTCTGTTAGATTCAAATTCTCCAGTGTTCAAGGTTGTGAAAGCCAACTTGTGTTTGGATATTAAAACGTTTTGAGATTAAAACGTTCTAAGAGGTTGTGTTTGGAGTCGATACCGAGGGAGAATTGTTTGCTAGTTGAGAAACTTTCTCCTTCTGAATGCACTTACAGTGCGCTTCAAAATGGAGACGTCCCGTTACTGGCACCAGCTGTTTTGGACTCTTCGCGAGAGGTATTATTCTCTTTACCAATTTCTTCTCAGAATGTGCAATTTCTCTGTTCAGGAGTTAGGGTTGTGGAGCAATATGTGCATGATTTTCTGTTGTTTTTGGTATCTCAACATTTACAATTCTTCCATGAACCAATTTCTTAGACTCCCCTCCACCCTTCCCTCTTCTCTGTTGGCATGCGCACGTGCACACGCACAAACTTTTACTTTGTGCTTAGTATTGTGGTTGTTACTTATGTAAAACCAGTATCAATTGTCCTAAGCTTAACTGATCAGGGTCTACAGAAGCTGACCGGTGAAGCAATGCGGCCCTCGGGTGTATCTAGAGATAATGACGACATTAATGGGGGAAATTCTTCAGGTTCTGATGCAGAGTACAAGAAGCTTCTTCCGTTTTCTCTGTCCTTTTCCGCTGCTCCTACTTTCTTTCTGAGATTGCACCTGAAGCTTCTTATGAATCATAGTGTCTCCAAAATTAGTATTGTTGAGCTTAATCAGGAGAAGAGCACTGAAACTGCAAGCATTTTGGCTCAATCTAACATCGCCATAGATGACTGCTCAAAGAATGATGTGGGATTCCATACTAGCCAAGAAGCTCCATCAAGAGAAAGTCCTTGTGATAGGTACTTGCATTGTGCTAAAGATGATCAAGCTGTTCAGCTAGTTGTTTGCGGGGGTGCAGATTTGAGGACCCCTGAGGATAACCAAAGCAGTGATCTTCATGCTGGCAGGATTCACAGTGGTACTGCTGTAGTTGGTGATGAGGTTGGCCAGGTGCAGGAAGGGCAAGGAAACTACGCAGCATCAGAGAAAATGTCAAGGCCTCTGCTTGATGGGGAGAGGATCACAAATGGTGCTTGTTCTTCTTTGAATGGTATTAAGATAGATATTCCCCATTATAATGAAGTGATAAGCCTGCCGATGATGGATCGCTGCATGGTTTGCCGCCTACTGGTATGGCTTGCGATATGAATGGCAGCCTCGTTCCCAGTCCAAATCCCACCGCACCAAGAAGCCTATGGCATCGCAGTAGTAGTTCGTTTTATTGACACTTCTCACGTGGTTGGTCAGACGCAAAATCAGACGGTTCTCTGAATAGTTTTGGCAATGGACCGAAGAAACCACGGACACATGTTACTCATATCCTTCTGGAGCTTCAGGTTCAAGCTCAAAGCCACAGCAGGGAACAATTCCTCACAAAAGAATCAGGAAACCCAATGAAAAGAGGGCCTCAGATGTCGCCCGAGTTCCTCAAAGAAACTGGGAGTTGTTATCGTGTCATGCGAACTTGTTAATTACAGTGGGGGACAAGGGATGGGGAGAGAGTGGGGCAGAGGTGGTACTTGAACTTGTTGAGAATGAGTGGAACCTTGCAGTAAAAGTTTCAGGAACCACAAAATATTCTCATAAAGCACATCAGTTTCTGCAGCCTGGGTCCACTAACAGGTATAAACATGCTATGATGTGGCGAGAAGGGAAAGAGTGGACACTCGAATTTTCAGACAGAAGCCAATGGGCTCTTTTCAAGGAGATGCATGAAGAGTGTCACAACCGAAACTTCCGTGCTGCATCAGTCAAGAACATTCCAATTCCTGGTGTCCGTGTGGTAGAAGATTATGAGATAATGGAATGGAGCTGTCATTTCGCAGTTCTGCTATCTACTGCCAGCAGGTTGAAACAGATATTGAAATGGCCTTGAATCCATCTCGTGTCCTTTATGACATGGATAGCGATGATGAGCGGTGGATTTCATCTCGTCAAAGTTCTTCAGATGTTAATGATAATGGCTATGGGCACATATCTGTGGAGATGTTTGAGAGGACAATGGACATGTTTGAGAAGAAAGCTCATGCTCTACAGCGTGACCATTTCACATCCGAGGAAATGGACGATTTGAAGTTAGGTGCAGGACCTGTGGTAAGAGGTCTTTATGAACATTGGCGGCAGAAGAGGTAAAAGAAGGGAATGCCATTGATTCGACATCTTCAGGTGCCTTTTAAATTTTTTTTTCTTGTCGTTTATTGATTTTGTCCAGATACACATTTACGTGAGGTGCTGCATTTAATTTGGCTTTCTGCAATTACTGTTAATCCGCCATTGGGAACAATTTCTGTCACTCGGTTTTCCAGATGAACGTTTCCATGTTGAGATACTCGTTTTGTTTTAATTTGGGGTGTACTTTATTTGAGTGAATTGCAAAGGATTGTCAGGGGACCTGTTGGTATGTGATTGCTTTGTTCCTCTCTTCCATGCCCGTTTCGTTTTTATCTTTTCCTGGAGTTGTGCTTTGAATTTCGTCTGATATGGGGCTGATACGGTATTATCAACTTCTTAAGCCTTCATGCATGATGGTAATGCTTGGTTTTTCAATTAATAGGGCATTGAGCATGAATAAAGAAACAAATAGCCTTTGAAATTAGCTCTTAATTAATTCAGTTATTGATTAGTTGGTTAGACGTATTATTAAAAATCAGATGCTAATTTGTACGTCTCTTTTTTGTGAATTAGATCTTCCTGCCATCATTAATCCTGTCTGTTACCTTTGTGTGCACATAGGTGCACTTTTTTGAACTTGTGATTTAAATTTCATGGTATCGTTTATTCAATTCATGCTCATGCTTTGCAGCCACCATTATGGGAAATGTACCAGCAGCAGTTGAGAGAGTGGGAGCTAGCTTTGAATAAAGGGAACTCTGCTGCTTCTGATGGATGTCAGAAGGCCTCAGCTACTGAAAGACCTCCCATGTTTGCTTTCTGTATGAAACCTAGGGGCTTAGAAGTCCCTAATAAAGGCTCAAAGCAAAGATCGCAAAAACGATACTCAGTCACGGGGCAAAGCAATGGTTTTCATGGAGATCAGGACAGTTTCCATACTTATGGTAAGTTATGTGAATTTTACCAAGCGGAACACTTTTAGGTTATTTTTTCTTGGATCCAGAATCTTGACGTCGTTATCTTTTTGTTCCTGTCAGGGAGGAGATTGAACGGACCTAGTTTTGGAGATGATAGGGCCGTCTATTTGGGACCTAACTATGGACATGCAGACAATTCTCAAATGGCACAGACGTCTCCATTGGGATATTCTCCACGAGATGTCCCTGGCCAGGGATATTTTCCAATTGGCAATGATGGATTCAATCGAAATTATCCTCCGAGACTACAGAGATATAAGTCAAAGAAGTCTGGTGCTGTTGCATCTCCTCGACATTCACAGGTGGTCACTGCCTACAGCAGGGGAGCCACGGGCAGTAATAAGAATACCCATCACTGGAATTCTCATCAACAGTTTTCGTCCGAAGGCTCTCAGAGACCATCTAGTGAGCAGTGGGACCGGATGGATATGGATGAATATAAATTGTTGGATGCATCTGGTGCAGCACGGTATGCATCTAATTTAGCTAAGCTTAAGAGAGAGAGGGCACAGAGACTTCTTTGCAAAGCAGATGTAGCAGTTCACAGAGCTGTGGTTGCTCTCATGACTGCTGAAGCGATGAAAGCGTCTTCGGAGGATAGGAAGGATGATGGGTAGGTTATCTGAAGATTATCAGTTAACAGATTGGTATAGTTCTCAATTTGAACCCGAAGAATGTGCAGATGGCATGAAAATATTTCTCGAGGCGGGAGCTGGTCCAAGATTTTATCAGATGCTGGTGCGCCTTTCACCATGCACAGTTTTTGAAGAAGTTTGTGGAGAGGGTATTCATAGAGATATATTTGGTTATCACATTTAATTGTCGATATTTTGACAGTTTTCTAGTCCATCCTTGCAATACCTTAGTGAGATTCCAGTAGTCTCTTACACCAGCAGCAAGTGTATGCCTCATTAGTGCTGCTTGTCGTGTTTATTTTGCAAGAGCATTGTATAGAATCTTTTCCTACCATTCTCTGTACAGTCAGCCCACCCCCTCTATCAAATAAGAAAGAAAAAAAAAGGAAATGAAGAGAGATTGACCAAACGTAATTGGTTTTGGCCAGAACCTGATTGATGCTCTGAGTCTGTTTTGCGTAGATATCCTTGTCATCATCTGTGGCTTCGAATAGCAGAATGACAAGTCACTATGCGATACCTTTTTATCTTCTCTTGTACATAGGGCGATGAGTCTCTGAAGCTTATGGCCTCTTTTTCGCTTCTTGAGCAATTTCTGCATTTGATCTGTGGCATTTAGATTGTGTATTAAGCCAATGCTGTTCATCATCTTCTAGCACAAGCAAAGAACTGAGTTCCCTTTTAGATTGGTTGAAAGTTGTAACTTACGCGAAGGGATGAAACGTGGAACCTGACGAGGCACTGGTATCCGCAGCGGGGCGGCTCAGACTGTAGGATGATGAGCCCTTCATTGCGTCCTTTCTCTTCGTTAACTACGTGCCCTCTCTGTTGTCTCTCTTCTGCGGCACGCTGTCTCTCTCTCTTCCTGCTCGGCCTCTTCTCCCTTTCTCTCTTTCTTTTCTTTTAAAAATATCCCAGGTACCTCACCTCTCTCTCTCTTCCCCCACTCTTCTTCTTTGTCTCGCAAGAAGCAAACGACAATCGCTGCCACCGTGATCCTGCGCAAGCCGCGAAGAAGAGGCATTTCTTTTATAGAAGAAAAGTTCAAAGGGTCGGTTTGGAGTGTTGGCGAGGCCCGTTTGGCTTCTATCTCAGTTCGATGCCAATTGTCGGTTTGCTCGCTTCGCGTGAGGCCACGCCACTTTCTCACAGGTTCTCTCTGTCTCTCTCGCTCTCTCTCGTCAGTTCTCGCTTCACGCCACGACGCCACGACGCCACGCCACGCCACGCCACGCCACGCTATTCCCTTGCAGGTTCTCTCTCTGTCTCTCTGTCTGTCTTTCCATAGTGCGCGCGCATAAACTCGCGTGAAATTTCGCCACAAAATGAGAATTTCCTGTTAGCAATGTCGTGTGACAAATATAGGTTTAACTTGAGCACTCCCCTCCAAGAGCAAAATTGAAAAGGGATTTCTGTAGGCCTCTGTTTCATATCATGTGACTGCCACTAACCAACTTGAGCAATCCCCTCCCGTACAAAGCTGCAGCTTCCTTCATCTTTCTCTCTCCCCCGCCAACAATGACGGAGATCATCAGATCCTCGAAAGCTCGCCGGACAGGAGCCATCGGAACCATATTCCGAACAACGAAAAGGGTTTGATCCTGAATCCACGCGGAAGTCTTCTACTTGTTTACTGGTCTTTGCTCTCGAGTGGAGCCAGTGGATGCTAGCTTTTTCGGGGTGGATTCCCATCTCTGTCCTCGTCGGCCGCCCAGCATAGCTTCGAGCTCCAAGCCCACGATGCCACCATCGCTTGGATCGAGGCTTGTTCGAGGTAGAGATCAATCTCGATTCGAGGCCTTTGCACATGTGTAAAAGGCAAAGTGATAACGAAAAGAAATAAAGAAAAAAGAAAAGAAGAGGAAAGTAAGACGGGTCATCCTAATGCGAAGAAATTGTTTATCATTCCTATTCTGCCCCTTCCAAACAGCAAATCGGACCGGTAATCAAACGCTATAACGAACGCAAGAACTCGGTTCAAATGAAATCATCACCAATTCCAATCATTCAACTGCATCAGAAGAAAAAAAAAATAAAAGAAAAGACGACAAATGCCTCAATGCATCCGAATTATTCTCGTTCCCTTCCTCAACACGATACAGGTAGCCACAAATCGATTCCGATTCACACAAAGATCTTTCCTCTTTCAGAGACACTAGAATTCAAAGCATCCACCACAAGGCAGTAGAGAACTCAAACGAGTCTGGTTCAACTAACGACGAACTTTCAATCCGAACTCGCGATCCTCAACCAAGTGAAGATGGAGCAGTTTGCTGCAGGTGGACTTTCAAGGGTTTTTAGTTTTTATGTATCCTAGGATTGCTCATTATATATTCATTCCATTATTCTTTTTAATTTGAAGCATGCATTAAATTTGACCAGAATTGGTATAAATTTGACCCCAAAGAATGTTTATTTGAGTCGGGGGCTTGTCCTTGATTCGTCGATGCTTGTGCACCTTTCACCAAGCACAGTTTTTGAAGGAAAAGTTTATGGAGAGGCCTGAAATAGAGAAATATTTGGTTCTGTTACATTCAATTGTTGATATTTTGGCAGTTTTCTAGTCAATCCTTGCAATACCTTAGTGATTCCAGTAGTCTTTTACACCAGCAGCAAGTGCATCCCTCATTAGTGCTGCCTGTCGTGTTTCTTTTTTTTGCAAGAGCAATTTGTAGAATCTTTTGCTAACATTCTCTGTACAGTCAGCCCACCCCCTCTATCAAATCAGAAAAAAAACAAGAAATGAAGAGATTGACCACGCTTAATTGGTTTTGGTAAGAATTTGCTCGATGCTTTAAGAGCCTGTTCTCCTCAGATATCCTTGTAATCATCTGCAGACTGTAACTTTGTTCAGCAGAATGACTAATCATCATGTGACATGCCTTTTATCTTCTTACTTGTACATAGGGCGATGCGTCTCTGAAGCTTATGCCCTCTTTTTACTTCTTGAGCATTCTCTGTATTTGAGCTGTAGCTTTTAGATTATGCATTAAGCTTATACTGTTCATCATTTTCTAGCACAAGTGGAGAACTGAGTTCCCTTTTGGATTGCTTATAACTTATGTGAAGGGATGGAAAGTGGAACTTGACGAAGCACTGGTATCGGCGTCGAGCCAGTTCAGACCGTAAGATGATGGTCCTCAACTCGATACATGGCGGCACACTTGACTGCAATTTCAAGTTCTTTTTCACAAAACAGACTTATCTTACAAGCATGCCATAGTGGAATGGAAGTCCTACCCATCTGACTATAATGAAGAGCCAGACAAGAAAGTGAGTTAAGTTCTGCCTCCCAATGTCATGACGTTTACTACGGTCTGGTGTTTCGGGGATAGACTGTCTTTGTTTTTTTTTTTTTTGCGTATAAGATGATAACTTGGCTTTCATCGATGTATTTGTTGACAATTTTAGACTGAAATCGAATCACACACTAGACTTTTTTTTCGATATTTGATTGTAAAACAAATAGAAACTTAGCAAGCAGACCATTTGTGAAATTTGGAGCACAATTTTAGTTAGTGATCCATTTTTGACATGTACTTGTGTTTAAATTCCGAGTGATCCAAGGCGCATGAATCTTATATATACTAAGATGGAAGGGGCGTGGCTAGTAAATCGGTGAAGTGGCTTCTCGATGAAGTTGCAATAATTTTTTATTTTTTATTTCTTAACGCAGCATTCTATTGCTTTTTACCTAACCAAAAATAATTATTACTATGTGGAAAAAATTGTTTTAAATATATTAAATAGATCGCGCTTTTTCCACCCCTATCATGTTAAAACGCTCCCCTGTGTTCTGACAATATTGGGTCCTACCTTTTTAAGCATCCTTTGATTGCTATTCCACAAAAAGTATTTCCTCTTTTTATTTGTATCCCGTTGGTTTTCTGCTCTCTTTTTGTGGGTCCCACTTTCTCCTCCTCCTCCACTTCTGTAATTCTCTCTTCGTTGTCTCTTAATTTCGGTCATGGTTTTAGCCATGGTGGTATCTGACTGATATGAGACCTCTTTCTCAGCAATCAAAGTGGCGACAGTCTCTCATTCAACGTAAAAAGAACACAAAAGCTTCTCGATCGAAAATTCTCGTCAGAATCGAGTTCGAAAATCACTGTCCACATCATCGGTTCCAAGTGCATTCATCGCGAGCGCAAGCTTCAGTGCTTCAACCGATCTACCGATCGACCTCCCGATCTCCAGCAGCTCCCGACCTCGCCTCTCTCCTCAATCTCCCTCATCTTCGTTGCCAAGAACGCCTCCCTCTCCAGCTTCTTCCTCATTGGTTGTCGCTGAGAGTTCCTCTCGGCTGGAGAGGCTTTCGGCCAGAACTCGTCTTTCCCCACCGGCGAAAAGTTGTGGTGCTTTACATCTTCACCTCTCAACTATGGCCATGAGCAACATGACTGCCAAAATCAGTCATCGCCATCATCATTGTTGATGTTCATTAACCTCCCTGGTCTTGTCGAAACTGTCTTCCTTCTTAGCCTTTGCTTTGAAGCTCTGACCATCGCCATTGCTGTTGCCTTGAGAATCGCCAAAAGAAGGGCCTCTGCTACACAGGCACGGCGGCGGCGAGGGCTTCGCCTTTGTTTTCTTCATTTCTTTGGGTATTGCTCCTGTTGCCGGAGAGCCTTCGGTTGGAACAGGCCAGGATCAAGAGAGCAAAGCCTGTGAGCCCCAGTATCGCCACCGGGCCTTAAAACAAGTACGGCATAAGAGAGTGCCAAAGGCGTGCAAAGGACCTTTTCTATCTTCTACAAACTTTTTCGAGCTTTAAATTGGTGCAAAAATCATTTTCCGTGCAACCTCATGTATTTATTATATCTCAACTCAAAGTTTCCATACATCCCTACTTTATGTCTTACATTACAAAGAACACGTATATATTAATTATTTATATGAATTATTAATCTATATTCTACTCTAAATTCCATGAACAGATATTGGTCATTTCATTACTGAGGATGTTGAAGCAATGAATGGAAAGGAGCAGAGGGACATACCTAAAGAAAAGTAGGCCTCATGAGAAAAGAGAGAAGAAAACAAACGGAACACCACATAATGAAATGCTTTAAAGAAGGTGAATACACAAATCTCAGTATTGTCAAAATATTGTGATAGGAAGTGTTTTAGTCACAGCGAGAGTGGAAAAAATGTGACCCTAAAGTTTTTCTTTTTGCTTTTCTCTTCAAATTAGAAAGTTGTAATTAGTGATATTCTTCTTACTTGCCGTGATTTTCTAGCTACATAATAAAGCCCGACTAATTAACAAGGTAAAAAATAATTGATGTGATAGGAAGCCAGCCACATAAGAACATTAGCTCTAATTATAACTTCATCTTTCTCCTTTTTAAACGTGCATAACTCATTTCACTTTCCGCATAATAACAAAGTCATCTTGTGCATATCTTATGTTATTATGATACATCACCTTTACCCAAGTTCAACAAGTTAGGATGCCTCATCATGAACTTTACAACAGACATATAGGATTTTGGTGAGCGATAATTTTATTACAGCTTAAACAATGAAAACTTGCTGTTATACACACACACACACATATCTTGAATTAAATAGCGCCTTTGCATCTATAGTTATTCTACTGACCAAAAGAAAAAAATAGTTATTCGAAATTTTGTAAATCATTTTGGTTTTTACATAAAATTTTAAATTGAAACCTACCCGGATGCAACTACATGCTTCAATTTGGCTCATACGTTACTTTTGTTTATCCCTTTTTAACACGAAAGATCCATTGAAGAATTAATGCACATTACACAGCTAACCACTAGAGGTGAGAATATGGATGATAAACTCATTCTGCAATTCAGATTCAATTACCTGGTAATTAAGACTATGGTTTACCTAACTTTGGTTTAAAAGATTTAAATTGGTCTAAAACAATTAAAGCCCAATAAGACAGTACCATTCTTGGTGTTCTATTGATATTGATAAAGTTGAGGACGTTGGTAGAAGATGGAATATGTATCTGATTCAATCTATTAATAACATAATATTTTATTGTTACACCTAGTGCACGTGGCTTTGTAACATAAGTATCGGACGTCTTTCTCTCTCTTTTTGGTGTGCGTGTGTGTGTTTTTTTTTATAACGTCACTCCGTTTGATAAAAAGACAAATAAGAGATTATTTAATGACATAAAATCTCGTGCGCTCAGTTGGATATATAAAGTGCCGAGTCTGCACGTCCATTATTTTATCCATCTACGTTTATTCTCATACTTGGCAAAGAGGAAAAACAAAACATTTGGGCTTCAAATAAACCCCTTCCTCGACATCAACGTTTCATCTTCTTCATCAACTCAGACTTCGAACTTCTCACACGACCTGCTTTGAGCCTCAAGGACGAAGATGGTTTGGTGGGTTGAGGTCTAGCCGGCGACGATGCAAATCTTGAGGTTGTGGACGGTGCACCACCTATATATGCCCGTGTAGGTGAAGCCATTAAATTCAACCAAATTGAAGGCGAGATTGCTCAAGTCGGAGAATTCTGCATTGCTTAGGCACTTTGAATTTGAGGAATATGGAAGGGAGAAATGGATCGATGGTGACGAGCTCGCTTGTGCCACGGAGCTCATCTTTGTTGTAAAGGAGCTGGTGTCGTTGGCGTGGAGATTACATTGAGGTCTTGGAAAGCAAATACTATTGGGAAAGATATTGAAAAAATGGTGTGGATTTTCATTTTGGTCTTTACTTGGACGATATCAATGTTCCACGGCTGGAACTGCGGAATAATTGGAAGATTAGGATCTCCAGTTTTACTAGTGACGATGTCTATAAAATAGCTGGTATTTTGCAATAAAAAATCGAATTGTTAGAAGGGAATTGTTAGATTCTTTCATTTGGCGAAGAAAATTGATATGTTTCAGAATGAAATCTGTTGAAATTGCTAGGAAAGAAAATTCATGTCCCACCTCTAAACAAGCTTGGCTTGTTACTGGGGACAGAGCCTTGTCTATAACACCAACATATTAGGCGAAGATGATGCTAATTGCACTTCTTTCCAAATGTCAAATATACTCCCAAGCACAAATAGCCTTTGCCTAGAATGCTTGTGGTCTTAAACAGTATCATTCCCACATCTTAAACACTAGCAGAAAATGTGAAAAGCAGACTCCATCCCTTGATCTTAAACTGAAGAGTATCATACCAACAAAAGGTGCTAAAACATTACCAGACTCCCAACTCTTTAAACAGCTACTTACGGTCAATTTTTCTCTTTCTCGGAGGTCTTGTTGATCCAACACTTCTAATGTCCTTCAAATGCTTTGCCCCTCGTTTCCATTTCTTTTGTTTCCCTTTTCATACTGTCCTCTTGATGCTGGACGAAATAAATGCACGCTATCAAATCAAATTTCAAATCTTTACGTACGGACTCGTATACTACCATAAAGCTGTACCTCTAATCCCACTGTCGTGATCAATATTCGAGGTGCACTCTCTACCTTATCAGCATTGTACACAACGTTGTTGGTATCTCTTAACAGAGAAATGACTCGACTGCCTCCCCCATTCATGCTATTAAGAACCAAACAATACTCATGTTAAAATGGCACTTATAATCATTCAAGTACAGAGTCGCTTAGTTAAATAAGTTTTAAAGTACCTTTTGAGTGGTGGCATCATTATGATGCATCTCTATGACAAATTGATTGTCTTCTCTCTGTATGACCATCGCTTCATCCTATTCATTTAAAGAAATAAAGTAAAACAACATTGACACAAACAGTAGACACTGTAAGATATACATCGATGGACATGTGCTTACTAACCCTTTGCTTGATTCGTCAATCTTTATGTTTAAAATAACTCAATATGATGTTCTCCCATGCTGGTGATGTGCCAAGGGTCTTCCTTTGATTTTATCGCAAGGTTCAATTGCATTGCTAAAGATTTCAAGCATGGCACATACTTGATCTGATTGCGAGAATTAAACATTATTAGACATGTGGTTTCATATTGCAACATCATCAGGGATGCCCATCTGTGAACTGACTGAAGAATATTTTCGTTCTGCTCTATCTCAGTTTTGCCGACCATGCCAACAGCAAGATGAGGTACCAGCCTGCTTTATTTGTGGAACAATGCAAATTCTTTGGGTTTGTCTGATATGTGGTTTTGTAGGATGTGGAAGGTGTATGATGTGCTAGAATGTTCGCTCTCTCTATATTTTAGCGATTTGATAAACTGTCTTGTTACAGCTTTTCCTTTTGGGATTTGCAGACGCAAAGATAAGCATGCAATCAGCTATTGGAAAAATACACATTATTGCTATTCTCTAGATTTAAGAACACAGCATATTTGGGACTATGTTGGGGACACTTACGTTCATCGACTCAATGAATCAAAAGTGGACGGAAAGCTTTGGGAGATGAGTTCATACTGTAAATCACTTGAAAGAAATTGTGGTAGTTGCGGTTGTAGTGAGGATTCCGAAATTAGTGGGGTGCTCTTCAGCAGCAAAATTGAAGCAACAGTTGCGGTTGAAAGAAATTGTGGTAGTTGCTGTTGTAGTGAGGATTCCCAAATTAGAGGGCGCATTTGTTATTTGTATGCTGTGAACATTTTTGTTATCCAATTCTACTTTCCACGCAAAGATTTGGAGTTTGGACTCAGTAAAGTGAGATGTTTGAAGTTTGCAGGTGCGTGATGCTTTTACTGGTGCCGACGGTGACAATGAAAGATTCTGTTTCTGGTTTTGCGTTTCATATGTTCATTTTGTTGGCCAAACGTCACATGTTCATTATTGGGCCCGGAAAATTTATATTATTTCCATTGTAATTATCAGACTTCCCTCGCTTACTCTGACACTGTAGATATACTTCTTTGTAGATGCACGCCCACTCTATACATCTAGCTTCAACTCAGCTGGAAGCACAAAGAAAAGTAAGCACGGCTATACGTATCTTATTCTCCCTGCTTAACATATAGTCTTGTACGAAGTTCAATGTACCATTTGACTGATCAGCCACCGCTATGAGCACTACTCCTGAAAGCTCTCTCTCACTTGTGTTTTGCTTTAGGTATTCAATGGTTCTAAGCACCACATATTTTAGGAGAAAACCATAATAGAACATTAGTTTAGTTACTTCTGATTCAAAATGTTTTCTCCATTTTCTGTTTTCTTATTTTTAAGTGACCTCGTTGTACTCTCGCAACTTCTATGGGAATGGCAGAAAATTGTTGCAAAGAGAAGGAAAGTAATTACGTTCATACTTTTCCATTTCTTCAATGAGTGGGTCCAAAATCACAAGGGTTTTACTCTTATGAATCCAAGGTACATTCGACGCATATTCACTTCTACAACATCATGAATGATTTTTCCTAAAACAAGCACATAAAGTCGCCATGAAGGAGTACTATCATCACCAAAGCGCTAGTTTCGAGATCTCTCGCAATTGTCATGTGTCTTTATCAGAATTTTGTCGATTGAAGTGATAAATCAAACGGTCCAGCAGACAAATGAACAATAACCGCTAAACTCCAGCATATGCAGCAACAGGACACCGCCAATTCATAACTTGTAAATTTCGGTACTCATTCTCCATGAGCATTCCATCAATTCTTAGGCAAGTTCAAAAACAACAATGAAACTCTTTCCAATATCAGAGACGAAGCGACGGCATTGACACTTCCAAGAAAGAAGTAAATCCTCAATTTACTAAAATTCACTGATTGTGCCGGAACTATCAACTAAAGACGGGATAAGCATAACTTGCTCATTTCATAGTGATCGTCAACCATCGATTTCCCCCCACAGGACGCATGAAGTATAATATGTCATGCACAGAGAATGAAGCAGGAAGCAGATGGCCCAGACAAAATGTGATTTTAGTGGCTCTTAGATTGATTACCTGCTTCTGGACAATGAAATTGACGAAGTTGGAGTAATCAATAACTGAAGGACGAGACAGGAATCGTGAGGCAGGTAATGCACAGTGATTCTGTAACAAAATATCGACCCCGTGATGACTGGAATTCAAACCACTTAGCTTTCCCATGAATCGGTTTAAGAAGACGCATGGAAAGCTGAGCATGGAAACAAAGCAGTGAAGGAAATCTGAACATACAATCAACTCTAAACTCAGTCGGAACAGAAATAACCTGGTGGTGTGAGGCGATCCAATTCTAACGACGTGCGGTGGATATAGGGCTATTGGCACATCAATCCATAGCGGTAATCTATGGCAGTATCCTCTGATAACAATGCTGTCACAAGTGGAGATCACTTGCGGTGGTAATCTATGGCAGTATCAAGACATTATGGTAAGGTTTACGTTTACCACAGCGATAAGAATGGACTGCAAGGCATGGACAGAAGCAAAGCTTGGTGGTCGAGGGCATTGCGCGGTGACTCAGCAACAAGGACGGGGATAGCGACCGGCCATAACATTGCTCTTAGTGACCGTAACAGGTGTCGGTCGAAGTTCATGATCTGAATTGGCATGATCACGATTAATGCTCAGTGACGTCATCTCGGTTCTGTCCAAGGGCGTACTATGATCATCACCAAAGATCAATGCAAGTGCAAGTGACTCCAAGCCTCCTCTTACCGGCGACTGGCACCGATCACTAAAGGATCACAAGAAGCACAGAGAAAACAAATGGAGGGTCGGTCTCATTCTTGGAAACTATGGCATACACTCATAATCATGTCTAAAGATGAACAAATCAAACAATATCATGTGAACATCACTAATGTGCTTTCAAATTGGACGAGTACTGGAACCAATTCACAACAAGGTCTTAGCATGTTTCATCTAACACATTATGGTCAATCGGTTGAGGAACAGATCATAGCCATTTCGAACTCAAATGTATAACTAGACTCAAGCTAAATCAGTACATCATAATTTTTTTTTTTTAAAAAAAAAAGATTGAAATATGATCAATCTCATCATAATTAGAGAATCGGATTCTCCGCCTCTTATGTGTGATGACAGAACAGGAGATCCTACCTGGTTAATTAAGGGGACTGAGGCCACAGTTGGGCGCACAAATCACTGAAAGAAGCTCTAGAACATGTCGATGATCAAAACCTGAGCTGGCGGAGAAGCTTGGAGCAGATCGGGAACATTCACGAAGCTACCGGCCACGGAACAGAGTGAAACGAAGGAGATGAGTTGCGGCATTCAAGAGGCTGTTGATGCCAGCAATGGCCACTGGAATGAATTGAGAACGCTTAAAATCGCCAACTGAATCGAACGGAATCGTTTGAGATGAATTTTCGTTGCTCGATGTTTTATTATTATTATTATTTTTTTTGGTTCTGGAATGGTGCTCTCGATGAAATGAACCAAATGTGTTCCTTCCGAGATCGATAATCGACAGCGGCAACCAGCGAAGGAGTTGGAACTTGTAATGATCGGGCAATGGTAGCTAGTGGCTATATCGGAACTTGTGATAACGAAAGGTTATCTAATGGTGACCGGAGATGACCGAAGATGGGGCCATTTTCCCTTGCTTCCGCCCTTCTGCTTGCATGAGTTCTCCCTTAGTGAATGGCATTGCTTCTTCTTATTCATAATTAAACACTTCCGTGGACGTTTTTGTCGAGTTTTGACATAGAAATACTACTTTTACCAAATTGCCTCCAATGCCATTGACGATCTCCTTTTTTATAATTCTTTGCTTGAAGGCTTAGAAGTAACAATTTGACTCTCATAGAAATTATTATATAATTGATTCATATTATGACTATCTAAAAGTATATGAATGATTTTGGAAAGAGTAAAACTAATTAATGCTAGGTGTACAAAGAACTTTGTTTTTTTAAAAGAGACCATTTGATAAGCTTTCCTAACAGTAACTTCGGCTACAAAAGATGGGTGATTTAACTTTTTGAGGTATTTAGCAAATATTTCGCAATTGTAGCCCCTTCAAAATTACTACAGCTTCTTAGGAAATTGCTTCACCCAATTTTGAGATGTTGGAGGTGGTGTCAACGCCTGATTTTTAGTGAATAATTTAAGCAAAATCGGCAATTTAGGCAGTTTTTATATAAAAAAAATGTGAATAAATAAACACCAAAATGAATAATGCAAAAAATAATAACATAAGAGGGACTTCCATTTATCAACTAATTGGGAAGGACATTCATTCGATGCGCTGGGCCCGATCGAATTCGTCCAAGCCAAGCCCGTGGCCCATCCACATATGTTAAGTCCATCTATTAGGCCCAACTTGCATTACTCGGACACATAAAAGCCCATAAACCGGACCATGTTGTTGGTGTTTGAAGCTTCATTGCCGAGCCGCACTCCCACGGGCGACATTTTTCAGATCTTCTTCGTGCAAGCTTGACCAATAACCGCCATCGAGAACTCCTCCTTGACAAGGTAATTTCTCACTCCCTCTTTCCTGCCCTGTTTTGGAAAGATGCATGACTAAACTACATTCATGTAACTCATGTGAATCACTTGATGTTCTAAATTGTAATTAGATGATTTGTAACAGTTTATGATTCTGATACTGATTTTAGACGAAAACCAAGCTTCGATTTCATGACTAGATTCAATCCCTAGTGCCCGTAGACTGTTTAATTATATATTTTAAAGTAATATAAGTGAAATAATTCTTGATCTAGTTCAATCTGAAGAAATTTTAGCATAAATTACTTGCTATTAGTTAGTCCGCTAGCATTCAGATTCAATTCTTATTATAATCCGTTATTATCAAGAGCAAATCCAAGCATCAATTTTTAAATATTTTTATTTTATAATTTCACATACATTTTTGTGATGTCTCTATAGTGTTCATCGGTGAGGAAATAGCTAGTGATGGATATATACAAATGGAGGATGAAATATAATGCTCATGTTATGTGGATTTAACGTATTGAATTGTGAATGAGCTGGTAGATTTTCAGTTTAGTCCGAAGAGCATGGCGATCGGAAAGAAGAAAGAAGAAAATAATAGTAAAAAATGATGAAAGATGCAAGAAAAGATGAAATTGGATAAAAATATAATAATAAGATGGGGTTAGCGTGTGCTTAGGGTTCAATCCATCTGTAGAAGAAATTGGGCTTAAAGATGGACTTGGTGCAATTAGAAGAGAAAGTGGGCTCGAGTAGTTAATGTGGGTAAATGGGCTTAAAATAGGTATAATGTGTATTGGGCTCAGTAGAGTCAGAATTGACGGGCCGCTGGATATAAAAGCCCGAATTGTGCCCATAAGCCCAGATTCGTGACAAGCGTGCGGCTCATAATTTGACCCGGCCCAAGGGCCCAGCCCAAGTCCTTATTTTCAGATAATAATAAAAATTATATTTTGAAAAAAATTCGAAAATATGAAAAATTGGAAAATGGTTAGTAACTGATACCTTGATTAAGTCGTTAAGTTGTGCTAGATTTAGCCTAGTTTCTTTTAGTTTTAGTCTGTGTAGAACCGATATGGACACGTGGCACGCGACACACACGACACCTACGCCGACACGTCATTTATAAAAAAAATAGAGAATTCCGACACATTCCGATACGTTATATATTAAATATATATTTTTATATATAAATGTAAAAATAAATAAATAATAAAAAAAGAGCATATAATTAATTTATAATAAAAATATTAATCCAACATTCGTTAATATCATTCACTATTTTAATTTGATAGAGATTGAATGAAAAATTCAAAAATTGCAAACATGAAAGAGTAAACTTGAAGGAACATGTCCTATTTTCTTATACTTGTCGGAGATTAGTGAGATTTCTTATAGTCTTAGACAGAGTTCGGAGTTCATGATATATACTAGCTTGGAGGAACAAGGTTCGAGAAAAATGAAAATCTAGGACAAGAATTCTCGAAATATGACCAAAAGAAAAGGAAATCACTAAATTTGCCATAGAAAACGTGAGAGATAACTCACAAGCCAATAACATAATCCAAAGAGAACTCGTAAGCAATGCTTGCGAGAGGTGGAAAGAAGCCAAAAAAAAAAAAATTTATAACTTTAAGTATGTGGGGGCAACGAAACAATGCCAACGAGAAAAGGGGTGTTCCATCGTCACTCATGGGAAGATCGAAACTTATAAGCGAGAAACTTGAGAGTAAGAATTTTCTTCTTTCTCATTTTTTTTGTTATTTCATTATTTTTTCATATATTTACATTTTAACCCCTCAAGTATTAAAATTTTTTAAAATTAACCCCGTGTGTGTTGGAATTTCAAACTTGTGTGTCGGAGCGTGTCGAGAAAAGTTGACCACTTGTCGGATTTTCCGACACTTATTGACTGCGTGTTGGAGCGTGTCGGACACGTGTCGGAGTGTCAGACACGACACGAAGACTTCCGGAGAGTATCGGTGGTTCTTAGGTTTTAGTTACTATACATATAGTTTAGGCATTTTAATGAGCACTTTTGATTTAGTTGAGGCAAGGTAAAGTAGTCTTTAAGAAGAGGGATTGAACTCAATTTGAATTTAGTTTATGGGGTTGTTGTCCTAAGGCTTAAAAAGAAAGCCATATGTATTTTTGGCATGGCACTTCATCGCATTTACTTTCTTATAAGCTACTTTTATCGACTTAATCGATTGTTTATTGTCGCTACCTCTTTTTTTTCTCGACGCCCGCAATCGGGTACGAGCGTCTAAAAGAGGCTAATGGCTCGGCTAATTATGCCCGGACTCTCCCAAGTCCACCATTTCACGACTTTAATAGTTTGAGTTTTTAACCTATAAATCAATTTTTAAAATGGAGTCGCTACTAATCGATTTGGAGTGGGTCGATTAGAAACCCAAGCGAAGTATCGGGAGAAATACTCGCTCCTGCGCAACCAGAGAAATTAGGATCGGAGACTTGATTACACTAGTTAATCACTAATGCCCTTTCGGTACCTAATCTTGTTTAAACCCTAAGGCTTTTTGGATGTTTGAGAGATTTTCCATGCATTTTTGGGAGGAAAAACAATTTTTTTTTTTTTGGAGTCATTTTCTAATTTTTGGACGCAAAAGGGATTTTTTGGGATTTTTTTGGAAAAACACAAGTCTTTTTGGTTTTTCTGATTTTTTTTTGGCTTTTTCATGAATTTTTGGCTTTTTTGGATTTTTGGCATATTTGTTGATTTGTTGATTTTTTTGGAAAATAAAATATTTTTAATATTTTTCAAAATATTTTGGAAAATAAATTATTTTTGATTTTCTCGATTTTTTTTAGAAAATAAAAAATTTTTCGACATTTTTAAAAATATTTTTCGATTTTTGGAAATTAAAACATATTTTAATATTTTTCGAAAATAAAATATTTTGATTTTTAAAAATAAAATTTATTATTTATCATTAAAAATATTATAAAAACTGACCCAAGAGGTTGGATGGGCCCGCGTTGCGGGCCCGACTCAGATTTTTCTCCCTTTTTTTTTTTTTTTTTTTTTAATTAAAACGACGCCGTGGTCGGGCGTTTGAGGATGCCCGGCCCGAAGACCCGGATCCATTGACCCGCTCCGCGACTCGGCTCCCGTGAACCCTACCCGGGTCCGACCCAACTCTCAACCCGGTTCTCGCCGCCCCTTAAATCGCGGAAACCCTACCCGCTCTCCAAACCCGGATCCACTTTGTGACCGGAAATCGCAAACCCTAGGGTTTGTGAATCCGCGGCGCCGAGGGGGGAGAGGGTCGAGGCACAACCGCGGGGATGACGGTGACGGCGGCGGCGCGGCGCGGTGGCGGCGGCGGTTGAATTGTGGAGAGGGGGAGGCTATGGCGACGGTGACAGCGACGGCGGCGGTGGCGGCGGTAGCACTACCTGTTCGTGGTGATGGCGGCATCAACGAGGACTAGACAATGGGGGTTGCGGCGGCGACGGCGACGGCGGCGGAGCAGCAGCAGCATCGGCAAAGACAAGTCTTCGGTGGAGGGTGCCCAAACTCTGCTTCCTCCCTTTGATCTGGGCTCGCGAGCGTCAAGCCTCCCCTGAAGTCTCTCGGGGGAAGCTCGAATGCTCACGGCTTCGATCTCTCTCCTCTCTTTGCTCTCGAGTTCTCGTAGATCTGGGTTCGCTCGCCACCAGCCTCCCCCGAAGTCTTTCGGAGGGAGGTCGTTGAGCTCACGACCCGATCGCTTCACCCTTGCTCGCTCTTTGAGTTCCCCGAAGTCTCTCAGGGGATCTCTCGGAGCTCGCAGCCCTCTCTCTCTCTCGCTCACTCTTCAACCTCCTCCGAAGTCTCTCAGGAGGAGGTTTCCAAGCTCGCGATCTTCTCTGGTGTGTCCTTCAATGACGGAAATGCTCCGCTATTTATAGGCGAGGAGGTCCGGTCGATGGAGAGGCTCAGCCGCCGGTCTTTGGCTTGTCAACCGGACCCCCATGACCGAATCGGCGTCCCATCCGCCACCTGCCCTCCAGCTGCCCCCCCTTTCTCACGCGCGTCGCCGTCCGTCCGCTCATCCGGCATCGCGCCCTTTGCGCGTGTGTTGCAGAGTGGACGAAGGAGGAAGAAGACCGAAAAGGGCTGGGCCGAAGGAGAAGGAAAGTGGGCCGTAGAGGCCCATGCGGAGGGGAAAAGAGGGAGAAAAATGGGCTGCTGGCTTCTGTTTTTCTTGCTGTTTTATTTTTTTGTTTTGTTGTTTTTATTTGTTATTTGCTTATCCGAAAAGACAAAATAAATTAAAATTTTAATTAATAATATTAACCTAATTAAAATTGAGGTGTCAACATTTATTTTCCTTTGTTGCGCACTCATGCATGGACACCAATTAGTGGCATAGGTTAATAAAATGGTCAATATTGTGTGGACACTTAAGCTAACAAATTAATCAAAGTCTAGGTATCGAAAGAGCACTAATTGAATAATTAGTGTTATCAAGTCTTTGGTTTTTAGCCCACTCCAATGGACTATTGGGACTTCTTCCCATAAAGTTAGTGTACTCTTGAAAAAGCTTACCTTCACAAGACTTCCACCAGTGACTCTAGAAGAATCAAAATAACCGATTTTCCACTGTCCTTAGCAGCATCATCCCATCAGGATTTGCTAAAATTTTTATACCATTGTCAATTGTTGAGACGGCTAATAGAGTTCCTTCCTTGTTAAATCTAATACAAGGTGAAGCTTGCAAAGTTAAAGAGTGGGATATTTAATAGAAAGATTCAGTTAATTCAGCCAACAGAGATTAACAACAACCAATTACCGGCAATCCTCCTTCAGCATCGTTAGTTGTCAAAATATTGATATTTTCCATATCCCAAAATTTGACCATGCACTCGTCACCAACAGCCAAAAATCCGTTTTTGGAAATATCAAACTGTCCAATCCCGCCAAGTCTCCTTCCAAGTCCACAATACCAGCGCCTGATGGTCCACATCCTTTCATCCCATTCAACTAAGTGCGACTCTCCTTCTATATTGGTCCCCTGCGAGAATAACCTATAGCAAGATAAAATCTTTAAAATAAGTTATTTCAGTATAAAAAAAAAAAGAGACAATATGAAATAAAGCTTGAACGCTGTCGATCTGAACCTTGTTCCATCAGTACTGAATGCCATCACGACAGAAGAGCGACCTGGTGCATCATCGTCATATCTTGGCCCCATGTCGTCATAAAGCCAAGTCTTAATTTTTCCATCCGTTGATGCTGAGTAGATAAACTAAACGAGAAAAAGGAATGTAGAATCAATTTTAATGACATGCCTAGATGGATGGCTTCTTCAAACGGGAGCACCATGGATCAGAATAAAGATTCCTAGGAGCACATCCACTTTAAACTGTAGTTATGATATCTTGGCATTCTAGGATGATGGCTTATCAGAAAATCTCTTTGTGATAGAGTACACACAACCATGAAAGTTCAAAAGATTTTAAACAAAGAAAATAATATGGCCAACTGCTGCTCCACTCAGACATAGTAAACAACCTTCTATTATAAATTTAACCAATCATAACTGAAGGAGAAAATTAAGAGAGAACAAATGGTGGAAGCGGAAAAGAGAATTTTCCTTATCAACAAATAATTAAGCAAAAAGGTCATTATTGTGAAGACCTTTACCAAGTTGTCAGTGCTCAAAAGCATCGCCCAAAAGAATCAAATTTTGTAATTTGATCTTTGGACCATGTCACCATTTTTTAACAAGTACATTCTAATCAAGACCTGTTAAAAGTTGGAAGACTTGCAAAACCTTTGAAAAGAGCAAGGTCCACAAAAACTATAGATTCACACTTCTCATACAAATGGAAGCAAATTTTCACCGAACCCAGGTTTAGCAAATAGAAGCCCAATGAATAGTCAAGTACACATGCCAATTGGCCATGCTTTTAGTGTGATCTTATTAGTATGCAAAATAAGCAGGTACCTGAACATTTTCATTGTGGACAAATGGAATATATAGGTGCTTCATGACCCTTGAAACTGTGCTGCTTAGCCCCAGTCGCTGCATCCCACACCTGCATAACTACTAGCTTGGGTAAAAAGAGTCAAACAGCACAACCTATGACACTAAGCAAAACAATCAGAATATACCTTAATCAACTAGTCATCTCCACAAGTAACAACACATAACTGTTTGTTTGGACATGAAAAACCAAGATCATTAACACTTCCAACATGAGCCTCGATCTGTATCACGCATTAGTTTAGAATCAAAATCAAGTTGAACTCACAATTAGGTGGCCATTGTCTACGGAAAAAAAAAAAGCTTAATTTTTTCTCCATGCTTAGCAACAAACCTCAAGGTGGTTCCTTATGTCATCACTGCCATGATATGAGTATATGTGCACCATGTGTTTGGAATAAGCAACACCTAAAGAGAACACCATAAATCATTATTAATATCAGCATGTGAACACTTCTTCCTAAAAATATTGCAAAGAAGTATGGCTCTCGGCAATTTAGGGTTTTCATCAATTAGCAAGTATTTACATACCAAAAAGGGTTCCATTGGGACTCCACATTACACGGTTGACTGATGCTATATAAGCATTGGCCAGAGATGCCTACAAAGAATCAAAACCCACAATCACATGGCCAAAAACAGAATAGTTTGATTTTATTTAGAATTGAACTTCTATACATGCAGCGTCACTGAACATGATCCTAGATCCCAAACCTTGAAATTTCTTAGAGTGATCCTTGCACGGCTGCCCACCTCCCATACTATAACATCGCCCATATTTGTTCCCACTAAAATTGTTTATGTAGAAAAGATGAAGAATCACACCCCGTGGTTTCAATTAGCTGAAACTTCTATCAAAAGGACAACGAAAAGCAATCTTCCAATCATCATAAAACAATGTTATGCCTTAAAAGGGGAAACTAGTATGTTGATTGAAGAAAAGCACAAACATGTTTTTCATAGAGTAAGAAAGATGTGCTAACCGAGCAGCAGAGTTTGTTGTTCTGGATGGAAATCCATGCTCTTAATAGGTGAACCTTCATTTAGGGTCACGACTACATTTTTGGGCAAGTCATCTGAAAAATATGAACTCTGACCATGGCTTTGGTTTTTGTATGTGACGGGCAGAATGTTTACCGGCAAATTATTCACCTAATAGAAAGTCATAAAGATTACAAAACCAGTGAGTCTGATAGGAAATTTATGAAAGCCATGACCCTCCAAAGGTGCAAAAGTCATATGAGAGGCCCTGTTTTACTAGCATGCATGACCACAATCCTTGTATGCTGGAAGAAGATGTAACTCATACCTACCTAGTTCCCGCTCCTTATTAATGTTGCCAATAAATTGACATAGACCATTTACATGCCAATACCAAACATGAAATACAGAGACATGGCCCAATATGACATCACAATACGATCAACCAGTGTATTGACGAGATGCTTACGTACCTTAGTCTAATTCATTGGCTTGACATGTTTGATAAATGTTATGACGTTACCATGAATTGACACAATCACAAAAACAATTAAGACACGCGGACACAACTTGCCAATCTTAGCCCTTTTGCACCTTTTTCTCTCCCAGAAATTCTTGTAATCCTTCCAATCCTCAGTTGACTCCAAATGGGCTTTTATAATTTATATATTTATTTCCCAGTGAATGACAATCATTAGGTTATCATCATAAAAGTTCAGGGTATTTAGGAACCTCAAAACTATAAGTTTCTCCTGAAGATTCTCAATGTATGATCTTATGTTGTAATAGTTTACGCTGTAATAGTACCAAAGTGAAAGAGCTTTCAGAAGGTTTCCATTCAATGGCATGCATTAAAATATCATTAAGAAATAGAAATGCAAAAGAAGGGGCGACAAACTCCAGTTCCACTTTATAAGTCTGATGAATGTTGAGAAAAGCATTCCGGACATATCAGATTGTTAATCACCCAACAAAAAACTTTTTGGGCACATGGCCGGCGGGGAGAGAGAGGGGCGAATGGGTTCTTAGAACGATTTTGGTAAAAGGTTGGCTCTGGGGAGAGCGTCTTTAGACACTTAAAAAAGGTAGATACTGGAGAGAGCATGAACTACGACCCGAGGAAATACCCCAAGGCAGTGAAATCTACCATCTGCAGCATCCCTCAAAACTTGAATCAAGTGCCGCGGAGGAAAGCCGGCTTAGCATTTAATGCTCAAAGTTCCACGGGGGAGAGACATGGCCTGTACTACCTTTCGGGTTGATCTGAACCGGTTGCGCCTAGTGGTCGTGCTAGGCCCAGCACCATTTTTGACAGGAGGAGGAGTACCCCACTTTCCTTTAGATCCCAATGGCTCAAGCACATAGACACTACCATCAGTAAGCCCTAGTGCAAACTCGTTAGGTTCCAATGGATGTGCTATGATGACTAGCGGGTAGACTCTCAAGCTGCGAAATACATTAGTGAGGAATGAATGAGACTATTGGAACTTTGCAAATGAGACTTGCCATTTTCATAAAAGAATGAGGTCACACATTGATAACCAATTCACCTAGGTTTGGAGGGATATAAGCGGCAGGATTTATGCGACATCTCAATTTGAATGTAGAAGTAGTAAGAACACCAATTCTTCCGTCTTCAAAGCTCACATATATTGATTGGCCATTGCATGAATATGTAGCATCTGTGATTGAACTGCTAGCTTCTCTAGTAACCCACTAGTTTCGATGAACAACGAATTAAAAAAAAAAAGAAAATACATTTGGCATGAAGCAACTCATACTGTCTAATATCTTTACCAAAAAAAAAAAAAACTCATACTGCCTAATATTTCACTAATTTTTATGCAATCAAGATGAAAGAAGAGATTGGTTTGTGCATAACAAAAAAAATCTTCAATACCTGGTGGAGGCACTCTAGGTCAGGAGCTTCATATGTGGCGATCTGTGTTTTATGAACCACCAGCAAATGTATCTGATCCACGTGAAATTGAACACGAGTATCGGCAGGAGGAGCTGCGCCTCGCCCAGGCAGCATCTGCAGAAACTTACTAGCCTGCTTCTCCCATTCATCAGTGCTCCAAACACACAACTGCAGTGATCATAGATATCCATCAAAGGTGAAATCAACATTGATGCACAAATGAAAGAATAGAATTCTACATTGTGTTTTTATATTAGAATCACACTGATCTATCTGTTGTAAGCAACAACAGGACATCATAGCTTCTTTTTTCCGTACTTAATGGGATGGGATTAATTTTTCAACACAAAAGATGAAGTTTTTTGGAAGGATTTATTCTGCCGGTAAAGGATGCCTTCATGACCTGACGTATGCTGAGGACATAGGCATCAATATATCCAGAGTGAACATCAACTCTTTTTATGGAGCACTTTAAACTACATTGCTCTCTCTTCCCAAAACTTATGCATGTTTACTTGGAAGTAAGATGTAGCAGAGGTCTAGTACCTGAGAGTCAGCACCAGAAGACACCAAAACATAGGTCTCTTAGTATAGCCTTGAACCAAGAAAGTGAAAATAGTCAATATCCCTTAACTTTGTTGTAGATAACAAGGATAACTTTCAACGACAATGAAAATAGGTCTCGGGATTATTGTAAATTTGAATAGAGGAGTCCTCCATTCCTATTGCAATAATGGTTTTGTCTTGAGGATGGAACGCCGGAAATGTTGTTGGTGATGGTGTGTGTAGAAATGCCGTCGCTGTCTGGAATATCAGTAGGCAACATGGTATTAACAACCATACAAGTAAAAGTGGGCCATATGTGCCAAGAGGCACTAGCCTCAATGGCATCTCCCTTCTTCGGAAAGGGAGAGAGCAATTCAACCATCACATCTCTGGATGGGTGAAAAAAACTCTAACCTTCTTTTCTTTAATCAGTAAGAGCAAAAGGATTCCACTGGAACAGAGAAAAGCCTTTGTCTCACTTAGAAAGTGAAGGATATATGCTGCGCTTGTGACTCTACCACGTAATCCACATAAAAATCAGAGTAATTGCTTTCGTAGACCTCCTAAAAATAAAGTTTAATACTTTCCATACATGATAGAAGTAATCAATTTTAGCTCCCATAAAAATGTGAAAGGAAACGGTGCAGGCATATTCAGTACAAAGGAGTAGTTCATCATCTCGTGCCTTGTGGACGGTGCTAATAGAAAATGACAAGAAGATATAAACATGCCTCTGGGAAATGATTCGCCGCAGAAGAGATCACATTGGACCAAACGATCGTCCCCCCTAATGCTGACAATAGATCGTTCATTGACAGTGCAGAGCACGGGACTGCATCTTCAGGATTTGTATCACTTGTGTCATTGGTCATCCAATTCCAAGCAGGAAGTTGCCGCAACTCTAATTCTACCCTAATCGTGGCCTGCAAAAAGAAGAATCAATGTAGTTAACAGCGCGCTAAACAATAAAACAGTTTGCCAATTTCAAGGAAAAAAAGAAGATTCCTTACCCTGCCTTCTAAGTTTGCATTTCCTTTTTGCCATTTCCAGAGCTTGTGTACACCATGTGATGATAATGCCCGAATGGCATGACCTGAGTTTGAATAGGTTAATCTCGAGACCTGCTTCATTTTATCAGCTTCAGTGTTGACAGTTAAATATAATACCCACAGTTAAAAGAAAAGGCAAAAGAAAGAGCTCAAAGAACCGGGCATTAAATGATAGATGCATAAATTCATGTAAAGAGACACTTGGTGACGCCATATATATATATATATAGAGAGAGAGAGAGAGAGAGAGAGAGAGAGAGAGAGAGAGAACAGAGCATATGATACACTTGACACCAAAACCCAGTTGAAACAGTTACCAAAAGAAAACTAGAACCGCTTAAATCGTCTAGCTGTATATCTATAGAACCAATAGAACTCTGTGCGGTTTTCGTGCAAAAATACAGTGCCTTCGCCCATGTTACTCTTTTCTGGGAATGCCTGTCCTTTTACCTCTAGTATTCGTGTGCTTAGATTCAACAGGCAATTTTCCCCTCAAATTTTCCAGAAATTGACAAGCACAAAATAGCTCAATTCATAAGCTTCGCATTCCGGACAAGCATCCAAGTGGTGCACAATGATATACTTTGCCTGCCATGTATAAAGCCAAATTCATCTCGTGAAGAATCTGTGCCTTCTACCGCATGTAACTGCATGAGATTCTACATTCTAAATCAAGCATCGTCTGTCTCGTTATTCATCGTTATCATGAAATTCATGACCTCCATGGCCAATGAAACTTAAGCACAATTGCCTCACCATAATCACAGATTTATTAATGTTGATCTTATCCTTTTTCCTATTTGTATAGTTGAAACAATCAACTAACATTTTTACCCAAAAAAAAAAAAACAATCAATTAACATTAAAAGGCCAAATGAGGAGATGACAAAGCCTTCCAGGCGTTGAGGCTTAAGAGATAATTAATTGGACCACAAGTGAATGAAACTAATAAAGCAAGTGCATAAAATGTGACCCCTATTCAAATTTATACTTATCTAGTAGAAGCATGACAATTTAATGCGGAAAAGAAATGCTATATAAGAAAATCCGAATTTGGCAATCATTTGTACCCTTGTAGCTGTTAAGATATCAGGCAGTCTTATAGACCGGCATTGTAATGGTTCATTGATTTCTGTTGGTTTCCAAATTCGTGATTTGCCTCGTGACTTATCAGCAATTCTGGGCTTCACATCGGCCATGTTCTCACTGTCCTGTAAAGCTCAAAAGAGAGTATGTCATTGAAAGACGTCCAATAAACATGAACATACAAATGCAATTATTACGTCATTTAAGTAACAGAGAAAGCAACAAATAAAGCTCCTTAAAAACATTTAACTACCTAATGTAGTAACGATATCACTTACCAGACCTACCATTGCTGCCACTGGAGCACCTCTATTACCCATGCTTGCCCCAGCATTAGCATTACCAGAACCAAATATTGTGATTGCTGATGGCTACATAAGATTCAAGACATTTAGTAAGCTCATCTCTATGAAAGTTAATCAAAACGAGAGATTACATTCATGATGGGAGAAGATGTAATCAAAATGCATCTTTCGAGTGCCATGGCTTTGATTAATTTTCTACAGGGCTCACTGCTTTTGATTTATTTTCTATAGGAGTCCCCTAATAGAAAGTCATTAAGATCACAAAATCTGTAAGTCCTATAGAAAATCAATCAAAGACACGGCACTCAAAGGATGTAGAAACCATATGAGAGCCTCTCTTTTACTAGCATACATGAGCACAATGCATGCGTGATGGGAGAAGATGAGACTCACACCTATTCAGTTCCTGCTCCTCATGTTGCCAATATTACATGATAATACCAAACACGAAAAATACAGACACAAACCAATATGACACATCACAATACGTCTAACCAGTTTACTGACAAGATATTTTCAAGTTTTTGTCTTAATTAATGGTTGGCATTTTTAATAGAAGTTATCATGAATTGACACAATCACGAACACATTTAAGACAAGCAGACATGAATTGACAACCTTAGCCCTTTTGCTACTTTTCTCTCCATCAGACTTTCTGGTAATCCTTCCAATCGTCAATTAGTTCACTTTCCAGCATATAATGATCATTAGGTTATCATCCTAAAATTAAGGATATTAGAAACCTCAAAACCGAAAGTTTCTCCTAAAGATTCTCAATGCATGATCATATGCTGCAATAGCACCGAAGTGAGAGCGTTTTCAAAAGTTTTTTCTTTTAATGGCATTGATTGAAAGATAATTAAGAAATAGAATGCAAAAGAATGGGCAACATATTCCAGTCCCCTTTATAATTTAAGAAATCTGAAATCCCGACTTTCATGATAGATGACTTAAAGTAGCGAGAAGTACATGCAACAAGTCGGAGGAGATCTAGTTACAAATGTTGAGAAAAGCATTCCATACGTAACAGAAAATTAATCACAATACTATTCTTTGTAGATGGAACCATCTGTTAAAAACTGAAGAACGATAAAGAAAAAACAAGATGAAATAAGTACTTCATCTGAGGTTCCGAAAGGTCTTGATCTCTTCAAAACAAGTTCAGAATCTGTTGTTTGGTGGTCCATGGCTGAGTTGTTGGCAGTAGTTGTCCTACGACGCTTTAAAGGATGGTTTAGGAGATCTGTGTTGCAAGACAAAAAGTAAATAGAATGCCACACTAATAGCTTGAACTTGTGGAAACTAAAAAATCAAGTTTCACAGCTTTTCCACTATGTGTTAAAGAAAGGTTTGGGAGACATTCAAGCCAATCAGAAAGAGTGAGTTTCTTAAGAAAGGTTAGTTGGCAAAGATTCGACAATTGTGGGATCTGGCAAGTGACATCTAAATGAAGATTTTCTCACAAAACCAGTTCACCTGTATTGCTTGGTAATCCTTCTGGATTTTCCCCCCCTGAAGCTCTCAAGTCTTGGAGTTCCGCCAATATTCCCCTATCATCATGCGATTCTATTATGTTAATTCTCCTATTGTTCAACATCCGCAAGTTTTGCATATTTCCAATGCCTTCACGTAATTCCATAATCACTGTAGAACTAAAATGCAGCTTTGTTGATGACAACTTCCCAATCGAGTTTGGGATTTCTCTCAATGAGTGGCATCTCAATAATAATAAGCGCTTCAAAGACATGAGAGAGCCCATGGAGTCTGGAAGCTGAGCAAGTTTGTCACATTCTGTTAGGTCAAGAAGAGATAGAGATGCTAGATCGCCTATGGAGTTGGGTATGTGGGCTAATGATGCACGACAGGAGACATCAAGTGTCTTGAGCTTCTTCAGAGAACCAATTGATTTGGGTAATTCTTCAATCGCTGTAGTTTTTAAGTGTAGTTCAGTCAATGATTCTAATTGTCCAATTGAGTCTGGGATTGCTCCCAATGAGCTGCATCTTGATAATAGCAAGTGTTGTAATGACACGAGAGAGCCTATGGAGCTGGGTATGTGGGCTAATGATGCAGAACATGAGACATCCAGTGTCCTGAGCTTCTTTAGAGAACCAATTGATTTGGGTAATTCTTCAATCGCTGTAAATTTTAAGTGCAGTTCAGTCAATGATTCTAATTGTCCAATTGAGTATGGGATTGCTCCCAATGAGCTGCATCTTGATAATAGCAAGCGCTGCAATGACATGAAAGAGCCTATGGAGCTTGGAAGTTGAGCAAGCTTGTCGCATCCTGTTAGGTCAAGAAGTGATAGAGATGCTAGATCCCCTATGGAATTGGGTATGTGGGCTAATGATGCACAATGGGAGACATCAAGTGTCCTGAGCTTCTTTAGAGAACCAATTGATTTGGGTAATTCTTCAATCGCTGTAAATTCTAAGTGTAGTTCAGTCAATGATTCTAATTGTCCAATTGAGTCTGGGATTGCTCCCAATGAGCTGCATCTTGATAATAGCAAGCACTACAATGATACCAGAGAGCCTATGGAGCCTGGAAGTTGAGCAAGTTTGTAGCATTCTGTTAGGTTAAGAAGTGACAGAGATGCTAGATCGCCTATGGAGTTGGGTATGTGGGCTAATAATTTACAATAGGAGGCATCAAGTATCCTGAGCTTCTTTAGAGAACCAATTGATTCAGGTAATTCTTCAATTCTTGTGTAAAGTAGGTCTAGCTTAGTTAATGACACAAGGGAGGCTAAGGATTTTGGAAGTTGAGTAAGTAGTTGACAATTTGAGGCATCTAGAGTCTCCAGCTTCGTCAAACAACCTCTTGAAATAGGAATCTCTTGTATCTTAGTGTTCTTTATTCGAAGCTCCCTCAATTTTTCCATTTTGCCTACTCCTCGAGGTAACTCCTCCAATTTCTCACAACTTCCAACATTCAAGGAGACGAGAGTCTTGACGCCCTCGACAGAAGGATGAATCTCTTCTAGATGCTTACAACATTCAAGATTCAAAATCTCCAAGCTCTTGAATGCGGACAAGTCCGGGATTGTTCTCAAAGTACAACACTTGAGATTGAGAACTTTGAGTTCGGTTGCCATCTGAAAGAAAGAGAAGATACCACCGTCAGATTGGACAAAAATACCAATGCTCCATTGCTCCTTCACAGTTGTTTTATTTAATTTTAACGGTCCTTTTCAGTAGTATTTTGGCTAACCAACGTATAAATGTTTTAAAGCATATCATTGCAAAGAGAATGTTAGAGATGTATAAGTGCTAACCAGAATTATTTGCGAATAACATTTGATAGAAAATATCATTTTTAGTTTTTCGAAGTTATGGTGATGCAATTATTTATTGATTAGCGATATCCAAAGTTTATTATAAAAAATAAATGGCTACTTTATTTATGGAAAAATAGTTTAAATGCTATATGTACAAGATATAAAAAAGGTTATAAATATTTAAATGCAATGGGAAGGATAATTTAATTTCTCATATAAAATTACTACATTATAATTGTGTTGTACGGTGACTTCCACAATAAAATATTATAATAAATAAATATTGTGTGCAACAAGTCAGAGTAGTTCATAAATTATTCCCATTACTCTAAAAGTAACAATAATTTAAAATTTTAGTATGTATGTAAAAAAAAAAATCACTGCAAGGAAGTTTTTTTTTTTTCCCTCCATGAAAGAAGATCCATAAATACATATAACAAGAATTGCTAAAAAGACATTTTTGCCTGGGGAGAAATTAACTAGAAGCCATAACAATTTAGATTAAAGTTAAGTTGGCACAGGATTGATAGCTATTAATTAATATAGTTAAAAATAATTAGTATGTCCAATGGTAAGCATGATTGGTTGTTAAGATATTAAGGGGCAAAAGCTTCTAGCATTTAAGTGCCTAAAATTCCACTTATGCTTAGAGGAAAATCCATAATACGAGGATAGATTTTCAGAAGAAATAAAGGCGAACTTGGTGCAATTAGATTCATCGACAACATGTCATTATTTGTAGGAGATACGCCTTATCTGCGTCTTACCTTTAGTGGATCCCATCCTCCCCAATCCTCCCTAATCTTACCACCCGATAGATCAAGAACGATTAACTTCTTCGGGCGAAAGATGGCTGCTTCAAGATCCAAGCAACAGCTTGTCCATTCAAGCCATCTTAATTTAGGAAGCAAGTTCTGAAAATCTCCGGTGAGATTCGCACCATTCGTTCGAAGGAACCTCAAGTTAGTCAAGTTTTTAAATCTTTCACCTGTGTAGGTTTCTCCCATAGGAAGACAAAGGGCCTCAATCTCACTAGTGCCCTGCAATTAGGAAACGTTATAAATCGTAATGTTGAATGATGGGATGAGACCAACTGTATATAAGAAAAGATGTATTGACTTCAAATTTGTTGTCATACTATTCTGATGTAGTTCTCACCTTTGACTTCATGACATGACAGGTTATGGTTGCATATTATTTATCTAATCTATGTAAAAGTTTGAAGCTCATGAGGTGTTCTCCTGAATTTTCCTCTTCCAATTATGCAATTCACAATTTGCACCTTTTAAATACCCAAAAGGTGCATCCTTTGAAAATTACAATAGAAGCCATCTCTTCATGCATACACTAGTTCAAATATATCTATCAAATCTCATGCCCTTTTATCTAGGAAACAACAAAATCCTAACTCATATCCTTTATATGAGAAACAACACGGCTGTTGCAATTTGAACACATCTATCAAACTTGCCATCATAACATCTATCAATACTAAAGAATTCCAATTGTAGAATCCCCCTCATTTTCTTATGTATCTTGTTTGCAATTCTCTATAGCACAATGAAAAAGAGGATTCCATCCCAAGAAGTATGAATGTGTTTTACATTCTTTTCTTATGATGTGTTTTGTTTCTTCAATGAGTGTTTTTCATTGTATACAGAAGAAAACATATACCGGATGTTATATAAATGGTTTGTTACTTCTCTTTTTATTACTACAAATGTTTGATGCTATCTTTTCATTTCGTGTTGATTTTGTTACAGAGAAATAGCAGTCGTCTAATCTTTTGATCAAGTTTCCCATGGATTAATAATATCTTGCTAATAGATAAATAGGACATGAAGATTAATTACATTATGTCAATATTAATTCTGTGTGAGCACGTCGCTGTGAAGTTGTTTAGTTTTCTTACTTATTATCATTCGTTGTAAGTGTAAAGCTATTTTATCACTTAGATATAAACTTTGAGGTTTTTTATGTAAAAAACAGGTCATGTATGTATAGTTAAAATATTTAACTTCCAAGTTTAATAAGTATCATGTTAAAAAATTAGGGTTAATATAACGAAAACCTCAAACTAATATATCTATAACAAATTTACTCCAAACTAATTTTTGGGTCATCAAAAGCCCCAAACTAATACATCTATAATAAATTTATCCCTAAATTAATATTTGTGTTACCAAAACTCTCAAACTGATACATTCGTAACATATTTACCATCTATTAACTTCTGTCAAATTTTATCGTGAAATTACTGAGCTGAATGACACATGACAATAACTCAATTGACATTGAAAATTCATATTAGTTTAGGGTAAATTTATATCAGTTTGGGATTTGTGATGACGCAACTATTAGTTTTCATTAAATTTATTGTCAAATTATTAAGGTAAATGACAAGTGACAGTTGAGTTTGTTATACCAATTTGGGATTTTACGTTCCGTTTGCCACAGTTTACAATTTTTGTGATTTTTTTGTGGTATGAATCCAATTTAGTGGATGGTATATTTGTTACGAATTTACCAGTTTAGGGTTTTTTGCAGTCGAATAAATTAATTTGGGGTAAATTTGTTATAAATGTACTAGTTTAGGGTTTTTTATAGTCGTCAAGGTAAATTTGTCATAGATGTACCAATTTGGGGCTTTTCATAGTCAAAAAATAATTTTAGGTAAATTTGTCACATGTGTACCAGTTTGAGGTTTTTAGGGTATTAACCCATTTTTTTGTTAGGCTCCTTTGATTTTTCATACTTCTTATTATTATTATTATTATTATTATTATTATTATTATTATTATTATTATTATTATTATTATTATTATTATTATTATTATTATTATTATTATTATTCTACAAACATTTCTCTTATTCTCGAATTCAAAACAGAAGTACCCCTCGATTAGTGTCATTGACTTTATTGTTGCATGAAAAGACATTTCTCATCAAAAATGACATTAAACAAATAGTAAATCATTTATATTTGGGAGAAGTATCAAAAAGTTTCAAACATCTTGCATTGGTATCAATTTAATTATGAACTTTTTAGTTAGAATAATTTAGTCATAAACCCTTTTATATTTGTACTAATTCAGTCCATCGATAATTTAGACTGGAAATTAGTGACGTGGACGCTAGTGATCCTATGTGGTGTTGCCGACACTAAAGTGGACATTTTAAAATGAATTTTTACTAATTTTTCGATTTTTATTTTATTTTTTTATTTTTATCCTTTTTCTTATTTTTCCTTTATCCCCCCATTTTCCCTTTCTTTGGACTATGGCCATTGTCAACAACCGGCCAAAAGTGGGGCCGGCAAGGGCATCGTGGCCCTCGCAGGATCTGGCAAAGGTGAGACCCTTGTGGCCTGGGTGAGGGCAACCCTTGCCAGACTCGACAGGGGCGGTTGAGGGGTGACCTCACTAGAGGCCGTGAGGGTGACCCTGCCAAATCCAATGAGGGTGGACCCTGGCTAGACTTGGCAAGGGCCACCTCGTCCAGTCCACAAGGGTCTCACCCTTGCTAGATTCGGCGAGGGCGACTGGGTCGGCTTTTGCCTATGGCCGACGACCGTGGCTAAACACCGGCTATGGCTGGAACTAGCCACAGTCCAAAGAAAGGGAAAAGAAAAGGAAAATTTTTAAAAATAATAAAAAATCAACAAATTAGTAAAAAAAATTATTTTAAAATGTCCACATCAGCACCAACGATGCCACGTGGGGTCACTAGTATCCATGTTACTGACTTATGGCTTAAATTGGCTAGATGGATTGTATTGGTACCAACGTAAAAATGTTTAGGGTTAAATTGGTCAAATTGAAATGTTTATGATTAAATTGATACAAATGCAATAGGTTTAAGATTTTTTAGGTACTTTACCTGACAATTTTTGTAATGTAAACTTGTGTAAGAAAAATCTCAGATTAGCTGCAATACTCATTAAGAGAGAGCGACATCCTAATTTCCAATAATGTCAATGAAACGACACGAGGACGATAATAATAGAAGAAGGTTCTTTGTTCACTAGAGCAAGCACTAAGTAGAGGACCAATGTCACTTTGATAGTAGAACATGGACAAAGGGAGCAAAAGAAGAGACAAGGTTACCTTATCTTCCTCTAGCATTTCCAAGGTTTTTTCGGAGTCCCATAACCTGCTGCGATTTTGAGGCTTCTTCATGTCTTCCTTGCGGACAATTTGCCGACCAAGATCTCGCAATTGATCATGCATTATGAGCTCACGATTCTCTCCAACTTTTATTAATGACCTTGATCTCAATACTCCAATTCCTTTCGTTAGGTAAAATTCACAAGCATTCCACATGTAGGATGCAATTCTCCAGTCAATGCCAATAAAGAAACAAGCAATATCCAAAAATATTTGTTGTTCTTCATATGTTAATGCATCGTAACTTATTTTTAGCGTGTCTTGCACTTGCTCTTTAGGGACATTTTTTAACTCTTTAATCGTATCTTTCCATACTCCTTGATGTTGACCGTGCAAAAATGAACCTATAATTATAAGAGATAAGGGAAGTCCTCCGGTGGTAGACACAACTTTGTTAGTGAGTTTCTCAAATTCACTTGGAGGAGCGTCATTTCGAAACGCATATCTACTAAACAGAATCAAAGAATTATCCATATCCAGTTCCTTGTGCTCATGTTTGTAGCTCACATTTGCATTCTTAAGAATACTTTCATCTCTGGTGGTAATAATGATCAAACTTCCTGGAGAAAACCAATTATGACTTCTGGCTAAATAATACAGATGTTTATCAGAATCCACGTCATCAAAAAGAATCAGCACTTTCTTACTTTTCAATGGATGAGAGGTACTTAATCCCTGCATCCTTATCACGAACTTGATCTTTTTTCTTCAGGATATCATTGATTAAGCTATTCTGCAAGTGCTCAACACCGTCCTTATATTTTTCTCTAATGTCAGCAATGTAGCTACGATATTTGAATTTATTTGAGAGCTTCTTATAGATGGTTTTAGCAATAGTTGTCTTACCAATGCCTCCCATTCCATGGATGCCAACAAATAGGGGGCATGAGAATTATTAGCTACAGATTTCATAACCTTCTCCACATGACTATCAATTCCAGTCAAATTCTCAGGAGTATCCAACTCAAACTTTTCAAACAGCTCATTTAACACTTCTTGAACAACCGAGTTCACCAATTCTCCTTCAGGCCTGTCAAATGTGACAAGAGTTCAAATACGTTGCAACAATAATTTCATATTGCTTATTTAATGAGAATAGAGTAATAAATAAATCTATGTATAAATCGAAAAACTTCAAGAGTTGTTTTTGTCACTACTCCATACATTATCTTATATACTAAGACTAAACTGAGAAATGCTAGCGGTTGCTTCATGTAGCACGCCTCATACCATTATTAGGCAAACGTAATATATTGAATAAAGAAGAAATTTGAGGGTATCGCTATTGAATCTTGAATATTGTATATATTATGGGTTGAAATTATGTTTTAAACCTGCTGCTACTAAAGATATTAGTATGAAGTGGATGTGACTTTGAAAACTTTCTGGAGTGGTTGAATAAGCAAAAATCCAATAAGTCTGCCTCGTTTGAGAGTTCAACCATCAGTCAATAAACAAGTCGCAACTTTTTATACAAGAGGAATCCAAGTCCTATAATACCAATCTAGAAAGTTGCTTAGAGTACTATATTATGGACTTCTTGAATACAATTGGGGGGATTTCTCCTTATTTGCTCAATTGTACATGCTTACAAGATTCTACGCGTGTTTCTATATATCATGTGTACGTTATTTTCCATTTGAGTATCTATGTTTAATGATTTTAGTCAATCTGATATTGATATTATTGGAAAGTAGAAGAATAATTTTTCCCCAAAATGAGAACAACGCTTCAATTTATGCAGGTGTATGAGATAGAAGTTATGTGTTGAAGATAGGAAAATGCGTTGAAAAGTTACAAGTATATAATAAAGATAATCTTTTTTTTTAACTTTTTATATTACCTTTCTTGTATATAATCAATCAAATATTTCTTCTGTAAAAATGAGTTTAATGGCAACCAATTATCGACTTGGGATAAGTACATTGAAAGTCCTAAAACTTGTCACAAAAGTGCAATTTAATCCTAAAAATTTTAACAGGTGTAATCAAGTCCTAAAACTTATCACGAAAGTGTAACTTTCTAAAACTTGTCAAATTGATTCGATCAAGTCCTTATATTGATTGCATATTTTGAAGATTTTAGGACTCGATTGCATTTTTATAATAAGCTTTAGGACTTAATTGTACTTTTTAAAAGTTTTAGGACTTGATTACATTTTCGTAAAAAGTTTTAGAACTTGATTGCACTCTTTAAAAGTTTTAGAACACAATTACATTTTCATAACAAGTTTTAGAATTTTTATTACACTTATCCCTATCGACTTTAATGATTTAACAAATGTAATTTGCGAAAATACAGAATTATGGCTTTGACAATCACATGCACGGCATATGAGGTTACGAGCTTCAAATTGAAACCACCAATAAGTTGTACCATTAATCTCAAACGAATTTGAAATTAGAAAAGTTAGTGTTGAAGATTAACGTAGTTTATACTTCAAACATGAAAAAAAGAAGGGCACTATGTTATAAAATCTTTGGATATAAGAGTAAAAAATTATTTGAAAAATCTTATATTATTCAAGCGAATGGGATCCTTACAATGAAATCTAATATTAGATTGGTCAATATCATTAAAGTAACTTTTAAAAAAGAATAACTCATGGAACTCATGCATCGCAGATATTACTGCTGGCAAGATCTTACAGCTTTTTCATTATTAGAAAGAAAACCCAAAAGAAAGAAAACGACGCAGACAGGAATACAACTAGTAAACATCCACCTAAACTAAAAGAAAGTACAGAAAATTCTGGAGAAAATTTTTACCCCGTGACTGGCCA
Organism: Eucalyptus grandis; assembly: GCF_016545825.1. Classification (NCBI taxonomy): domain Eukaryota; kingdom Viridiplantae; phylum Streptophyta; class Magnoliopsida; order Myrtales; family Myrtaceae; genus Eucalyptus; species Eucalyptus grandis. Next base: position 23,310,050 of record NC_052614.1, on the reverse strand, counting down.
CCCTTTCAAGCCGCTGACGTCAGTGAGTGCTTTCTTCCATTTCTCCAATCTCATTGGGTCGAAACCCTCATCGAGCAAACAGCCCTCATACTCAAGGAACGCATCTCCAAAATCTCCAGTTTGATCTCGCACGTGTGATGGTTGCACTTTGTAGAATATAGGCAACACTATATGCTCCGTCTTAAATTGGCACTCCATCATTCGAACCAATTCATTTAGACACCAATTACTTGTACCATAATTCACGGAGAGAACGGGAATCGAGATCTTACTATTCTCAATGGCTGCAAAAAGATCTGGGCCGATCTTCTTGCCTTGGTGGAGTTCGTTATTGTCTCTGAAAGTAGAGATTCCAGCGTCAATGAGCTTATGGTAGAGGTGACCGGTGAAGCTATTTCGAGTATCTTTACCGCTAAAGCTCAAAAACACGTCGTAATAGTTTCCAGACGATTCGGTCGACGAACTAGATACACCATTGGTAGTTTCTATTGGAGTCGAACTAGATACACTAGAATTAGTTTCCGTCGGTGTAGTCAACGAATCACATGTGCCAGTATCAGAATTTTCTGCATTTCCATGCACATTAGCTTTCTTCTTATTGAGGAAATAGAACGACGCGAGCCCAAGGAGAAGGATTAGTGCCACGAGCTCGACGAAAGAATGCCCCAAAATAAGACGATGCATTTCGTCGTTGCTCCGACTTCGCACTTGATCTTTGCTTTCAAGTCCAACAGAGAAGAAAATCAGAATGCCTCTCAAGAAACACGAGATGCCTTCTTAATCCCCATGGTCTCTTCCTTGGATTGATTTATATAGTCAAAAACAGCTTGTAACCGTAATCGCACCAAGAAGTCAAACTTGTCAAGCTGCATGTACAAATAATTAATTCATTCACCGGAAAACAGAAACCACATACTTAGACTTATTGTCTTGACGTGGCGGAAATCTCAATGCACAGAGAATCCAAGATAGTACATATCCTGGTAGCAGACAATATGTGAGGAAATTTCGATGCGGGAGTAAAGAAAAGAAATTAAACCAAATATAAATAGACAACTGCTGTTAAAATTTCAATACACTTGAAATGAAGAGAGAGACTCAGGATGAGACTGTGACATGGATTTACCGGAGAAGATGAAAAGTGGAGAGAGAGAGAGAGAGAGAGAGAGACGGGGCTTTGTCCGGTCTAAGTCCAAATTAAAATAATATATGAATTGGCCAGATCTGCACACATGACTAGCAATGACTAGAGTCGGTGCATTTTTTCCAGACAAGTGGTCAAAATAGATAAATACATACAATGGGGTGAGGGCACGCTCCGCCTAGTGGATGCACGGTTGAACTATTTTTCTTTTGTTATCTATTTTCCATCAGAAAAAGGCATTTTGTTTAATATATATTAACGCTCTTGATCCCTCTTAGGAATTTTGCCCTCTCACTTTGAGCCTGTTACATATTGTAGTATCAAATAAATAAACTTCTAATGGATGTAAACTCCAAATTGATCTATTAAACTTATTCCTCAAATCTACGAAATGGACATGTTTATGCAATATTTTAATTAACTTCAAAAAGTCAACATATCAGCACATTTTCCAAGAAAATTGAAATTCCTACACATTTTAATACGAAAATGAAAGTTTATATTCTCATGGTTAAGTTGAAAGTTTAGGACATTTGTAATAGCATGTGGAAAATTGAAGATTCTCTTGAATATTAGGCAAAAGTGATACGCAAAAAATTCACTTTTTCCAAAAATGATTTTTTAAAAGAAAATGAAACCGTATAGATTCCCACGCTTCTATAACATCTACTCTTATAAAATGTGTTTATTCACTTGCTAAATGTTAAATTATGATTTGGTCATATCTTGTTACACCTCGAACTCCGGGCGCGCACACATCCCTCGGCCGTCGATTAAAAATGCAACGTCTCAAGATGCGTTGCCAATCCATTCTTTTTTTTTTTTTTTCCAATTAAGCACATGCGGAAACGAATTAAATACACAGCCGGCTAATCAACAAACATAGGGATAGTAACTAGGAACAACAAATTCATTTATCAACTGTTAACCCTAGGAAGTTTAATACTTACGGGCCTCTCTACAGCCACTTCCTATCAACCTTCTCAAAACAATCCGAGACTAGGGTCAACCTACTTTACTAACAACAGGGCCCGCCAAAAGGTGTCGCCTCTTGCGCCCACCACATCCACTCTCAGCAGACCTCTGCGCTACAGTCCTGGAAATGGTTAACCCACGATGAGGTAAGATAAAAATCTTAGCGAGTCAAAACCTTAAACTCTGATTAGGATGCAAATTTGCCTCAAATACGGTCCTAAACACGCACCATACAGAACTTACCTCACCTTGGTACATATCTGCACATTAGTATATCAAATATGCCAATATAATATCACAAGCACAATTAATAACCGAAACACTTCATTTTCATATCTTAAACAATCACATGAGTTCCGATTATAAGGTAAAATCATTATGACATGTCTCATACTATATCACACAATTTTGCCCCATAATCAGGCGCAACTATTGCATCCACTCAGGTTTGTTCCAGTTATTACGACCCAATGGCCACGGCCAACTCAATAGTCAGCGATCATTCGGACCCCTGCTGGGCATCCGATAAAAATCAGGCATTGTCCCGCCCCATCGAGCACAATATCGTCAAGAACCCCCACCTAAACGGCATTCCACACAGAAGCATTGGTCCGGCCTCCACCATGACTGACTTTCGAACCCTCGCTAGGCATCCGATAGAATCGGGCATCGTCCCCAAACTCCCGTTGGGAGACGGATTCAATTACGTGACCACACGCGTGCGCACTTGGCCAAGAACACCATACTTTGCACTCAAATACTCCGTGTTCAAATAATGGACTTGACCACTTTTCACCGTATTAAAACTCATCCCGGTAATAGTCGTGCGTGGTCACACTTTTAAATCGAACCATCAAATTGGTACACTCCCAGTTTAAAACTCCACGATTTTATCTAATACATAAAATTTGACTTAAAAACCCGACACCTGGCATTTTTCCATCCAAAAGCCCATAAAACCAAGTTTTGTAGTAATAATCAATCACCAGCACCAAGCACTCAATTGCACATATAAGCCATCAAATTCACATATAAATCCATCATATAGCCAAGAACACCCAAATCTCTTTTTAAAAATAAACTTAGTAACTCTTTTTTTTTTTTTTTTTTTGTTCAAACATTCCAAAATAAATTCGTACGGGGTCACGTATTTGAAATTAAGCCGCCAAACTTTGCACGCATCTAGTATAAAACCTCATTGTTTTATTGAGCACATAAAAATTGGCGTCCAAACCCGACACCATATTTCTTTTCTAATTTCTTTTCCAACCACCCTCTTTTGAAAACAAACCTTAGTAACCCTCTCTCTTTTTTTTTTTTTTTTTGTTCAAAACGTTTAGAAATAAATTCATAGGTGCTCACGTACTCAAAATTAATCCATCAAACTTTGCACGCACCTAGTTTAAAACCTCATTGTTTTGTTGAGCAAATAAGTTTTGGTGTCCGGACCCGACACCTCATTTATTTTCTATTTAATAGTCCATAAGGTCACCTTTTACAATAACAATAAACAACCAACAAAGATAAATCAATTTCATGATGTCACACATAAGTTCTCAGCATGCCACAAGTCAACCCAATCACAGAATATACTCTTTCCAGCAGGCAAAACACCAAGAACAACCACTAGACCACAACCAGTCCTAATTGGCAGAAACGGGTCTACTCACGCGTCTATAGAATTAATTCCAAAAACCTAACCAAACGAGTTCATAAAATTCTCAAATTCAACTATGTTATAAAGGACACTTAATTTTTTTTTTTTTAATGGGGACACCTTGATCCAAATCCTTCTAGAATGAGAGAAGTAAATCACCCAAACTGTTACAAAAACCGTGTCTGTGTCCAGAAATTCTATTTTCCAAAATTAGTTTGGTTCGAGATCCAAAACTTGTCAATTTGATATGAAATTTGACTATTTTAAACTAAAAGATGTGATGAAAAACTTTTGTGAAGAAACTCTTTGGAAAATCAAACCCTAAGAGTTGATAAAAATCCTTTGAACACCAAAAGATCACTGTTTCCAGCACAATCCGAGATTCTATTTTGCAAATAACAAAGCTGAAATCTCATTCTTTTAAATCTCTAAAATCTTGAGTAAAATATATATCATAGCTGAAAATGTCTAAAACATTTCTCAAGAAGGAATCAACCTCAAAATCATAACACATTTCGATCCACAAAAATGGCAAACAATGAGCATCCAGTAAACTGATCCGGGAGAAATCCACTAAATTAAGGTAAACCACCTTCATTAGTGCTAATCTAACCAATTAGATTAACATTAATATATATTAAGGCTAATCTCACTTAATACTAATTTAACTAAGCTAATGATCACTAATCTAACCCCATAAGCATAATTAACAACCTAATCAAGGATTAAGGAGTTAACTCACCATATTAGGATGGTGGCAAGCTCATGGCGACGGCAACGCGATGACAGTGAGGACCCGAGACTACCATGACTCACACGGAGGCTCAATCGAGGCTGAAAACAGCCCTACAAGCCTTCAGCCAAGGCTAGTGCTTTCTGGACAGAGGTGACGGAGCTGCTGGACACGGCTGTAGTGATGCGGCCAAGGAGCTCCGGTGGCACTGGAATGAAGGTGGCGGGCTGATGGAGTGGTGCTGGTTGTGTGGCAGCAGAAGGAAAGATGGAGGGGAATGAACGTGAAAAGAAATGAAGAGAAGAGGAAGAGGAAGAAGAGGGAGAAGAAGGGCTGTTCTTTGCTGGGGAGGCTGAACGTGCGTGACGGAAGGGGGCGGAAGTTTGTGCGTGAGATAGAGTGAGGAAATAGGGGAGAGAGAAGAGAGAGCTAAGAAGTAAAGGCAAGCACCAATCAACACCCTTGAGCAAATATCTAGCCATCATCACATGCCGCAAAAGTATTCAGCCCATCCAATGGAGAATTTGCTCTCATTTCACCCAAATTAAGCCATTTTGGTGTAGATAAATATGCCATCCTTCAGCCACTAAGTCAAAGCATCATCCAATGAGAGATTTTCCTTCATTTGCACATCAAAACAAGCCTTTTTGGTAGCTAATTAACCCCCTTCAGCAGCCCATACGAATTTCCCTTCAATTTTTCACCAACCAAACCAAATTGGTGGCCAAAAATCCAACTAAGGTTGCCCATCCGAATTTCCATAATTCCTTTTTGTCGAATTTGATTTTTCCGCAAATTTCCAGGCTCGACGGAAATTTCTCAAAAGATGAGACGAGGTCCTAAAAATAAATCGTGACACGCTCGAACGTCCAATTTCTAAAACCAAATTCAATTTTGAGGTTAAAATCAACCGAATGCAATTTTAGTATGACCTAACCTATCAAGTAGCTTTTAGGGATTTTAGTGCGTTTGACCTGTAATCGATAATTTCCGATCCACGTTTGTGCATCTTCGAATCGTAGACAACTCTTAGTTGTCGTAAAAATCGTAAGGTTTCAATTATGTGTACTGAGTGCACTATCGATAGAAAATCGGATTATAGCCATTCGACGCAAATATCGCAATCGTGTGGAACCACCCGCAATTTGACTACGTGATTCCATTGAATCTACCTATATTCGTTTACTAATCAATTTATAATGGAGTCGTATTGATCTTTGCCGATTATTATAGTCGAGCAGTCGATTTCCAATCGCATTCTCTAGTCTACCTTGTTTATGTCCTTTAACGGCTTCACCTAATAGATTAATCAACTCATGAGGGGCTAGCTCATAGTAAATTGACCATAGGCACATCGACGAAATGTCCATTTCATATTATCGGGACTGGGTCAAAATTCAAGATGTCACATATCTCTTTATCAATTTTAGTATACTTATTATCATTACCCGTAAATAACCTGGACTTATTTCTCCAACTTTAATGTTGAGAGCGTCTGCTTATCAGTCTTGGTCTCAATCGGAAAACAATAGTTTTATAAGTATTAGTTTAAGGGTAGAAAATCTGCATATAAAGCCTTTGGACAAAAAAACGAAATTGATCTATTCTACTTTTAATTAAATCTACGATATGGATATCCTTTTGCAATATTTACATTAACTTGATAAATTTGAAAGTCAGGACATTTTTTAAGAAAATTACGATTCCATGACATTTTAATAAATAACTAAAAGTTTATAGTCCCCATTATAATGCTGACAGTTCAGGACATTTTTAATAGCAAGTGAAATGTTCAAGATTCTCTAGAATATAGCTTAAAGAGATCTGAAAAATTCATTTTTTCTAAAAATGTCTTTTTTATTTGAAATAAGAAATGAGGACCGTCCAAATTTCCATGCTTGTATACTACATATTTTCATAAATCTATTTATTTACTTGTTAAATGTTAAATTATATTTTTGTAGAATAAAAATGTTAGTTCTGATGCTAGGAGTCAATTTGTTGGTGGAAAACCAGCAGCATTGTATAATCATGGCCAGAAAGCATGATGGCCTCCACTGCGGGTGGTTTTCCTTTTCTTTTTCCCTTCTTTAAACTCTTCTTATTAGGTTCTCTGGGTTTGATTGCCATCACAAGGCAGTCATGGACACCGGTAAACTAATGGAAGGCATCAACAAGTACCCGACAGTGCTTAGACTAGGGAATGTCGGTGGGCGCAGATTGAGTGTGGTCCAACGACCACTTGCGGAAATAAAAATGGCTCGACCCCTCCCACTACATCGGATGGTAAGTTCGCGTGGTTAAAGTTGGTAGCTAAGCTCTTGAATAGATCAAATAGATAAATAATAACTTGAAGATTATGACGCGGAATGGTATCGCATGATTATATCTATGCTCATGAAATACTGCAGATGCCTTAATGCTATGGAATGCTTTGATGTCTCCTTTTGTACGTCCAGCCCGTTCGAACCCATTTGGTGGGTCCTTTTGGATGCCACTTGCACCTGCACTCAAATGATTACGATGGTTTCACAATTCCATTTTGCTCTTTTGCTTTAAAGAAAAGTTCCACGTTCAGAAACATTTGAATTAGCAGATTTTCACGTCGTTGGGACCAGTTGAGGGTGCCCTAGCTGCATTTGCGTTGCGAGGCAGTCATAAGACAGTTACCGAATGAATTAGAAAAAAAGTATTGGTGGGTTCGTAAGCTTGAGGGTCGGCTTTGTTTTACAGCCACAACATAATTGAAGTTTAGTGGGGTAATGAGTAATAATTGAAAGTTTAGGATCCACATATTGCCAGCAATTTTAATATAAAAAAAAAACGCCATCAATTAGAACATTTTAAATGAAACGGTGAAAGCACTGTCATCTTACAAATTCCCATTGCGGATCCATGGAAGATATTGGAATTGTGGTCTCCAATCATTTATCAAACGTTGCTGGGCCGATAAAGAAAATCATCTATCAAATTGTGGCCAGAAGAATCATTTATAAAGGAGACTATCAATATAATTAGGAAAAATTTCAAATAAAGGCTTGAAGTGTTTTTATTTTCTCAAATAAAGATTTGAAGTGAATATTATTTTAAATAAGAGTTTGAAGTGCTATCATTTTCTTAAAAAGTGCATAAAGTGGATATTATTTCAAATAAGGACCTGAAGTAATTATTTTTGTTTCAAATAAAGACTTAACTTTCCGGTTGGTAAGGACATTTTCGTCGTTTATATATTTTTAAATTTTTTCCTTTTTTTCCCTTTTTTTTTTTTTTTTTCTGTTTTTGGTTTTTCTTCCTTCTTCATTGGTGGCCAGATGCCCGAAGAGGGCTAGGCGATGTTACCCTCGCTAGCCACAAGCAAGGAACGATGTCGCACACTAAGGGAAGCCAACCTCGCCGAGATGGGCGAGGGTCGCCTTGCCAATGGTCAACGAGGGACAACCTTACCTAGGCAAGGCGACCCTTACCCCGAGGAGGCCACCCTCGCCGGATCGGCAAGGATTGCTATGCCCGCAACCGCCGGTCCTTACCAGTGGCCGATGAGGGTCGGGTGAGGGTCGTTGAGCCCTCACTAGCCCTTGCAGTAGTTGTCGCCCTTCATTGGAAAGAAAAGAGAAAAAATTAAAATTAAAATTGCATTTGGATAAAAATGCCCTTTGACTTGTAGGAATATTTAGCCGAAGCTAAAGAACTGGTGAGTCAGACCTTTATTTAAAATAACATTGTTAACTTAAGACTCTTATTTGAAACAAATATAGTCATTCGGACCCTTATTTGATATAAGAGTCACTTCGAATTTTTATTTAAGAAAATGATGATACTTCAAATCTTATTAGGAAATTTTTTAAATAATTAATGACATCGAGTGTCTGCGACTGCGTTGAAAAGACAAAATACGAAAAGAAAAAGAGGAGAGGAGAGGATTTTCTTGCTTTTGCATCGAAGCTGGGTGGAAGACGAAGCTTCTAGGAAGCTTCGCGCTAAAATGCCGTGCGTCCCGCATTGGAAATTTGTATTTTCGTTTAAATTATTTTTGTGAATATATTTTAGGATTTAAATAGTACACGGTTCGTCATCAAGGGTGGATCAATGATTGACCTACTGTCAATCCATACGCGAAGAATTTACGTCTCAAGCCTCTTAATGGGAAACTGCAAAGAAGTATCCCGGAACGGGCGGTGTCGAGGAGGGGGACAGTCCCATTCGCCCCCCTAAAACTGACCATGTTTCTAGAGGCCAACCTGAGATCTTTCCACACGAGACACGATTGACGTGACATAATATAATTAATTGGAGTGTACCGAAAAAAAAAAACTTTAGACAAGCGCCACTTGATTCCGGGGCCGTCATTGGCGAATTGGCGAGTGATCTAGTTTTTAAAGCGGAGGCGAGGCCCTTTTCAGGCTTGTGACAGATTTTAGAAGTTCATAGCATGTGATTAAATCGGCCTGTTATAGAAAGAACCGGTACCTAGGGACCCATCTTTTTTCTTTTCTTGAAACTTCTAACCTCAAATTTTTATCAAACCTAAATAATGAAATATCATAATTCTATTAATATTATTGAATTTTACAAAGTCAAATCAATTTTTGCTAAAAAGAAGTTTGTGTCTTAAATCCTCTTATTCCAAAATAGTCGATTCTATCACAGAACCGGTTTGATGACAGCATTAAAGCATTTCTTGGGGGACCTCGACCCATCGCTCACGGCGAAACTGGTCCGAGAGAATCCGTGGATAATTTTGTGAAGAAGCAAAAGTCACAATGAAAAGGAAATAAAGCTAAAAAACAAAGAAAAAGAAGGAGGATGGAGGCATCCTAACGTGGAAAATTAGTCCCGCCATTGCTTTTTAGCCTGATTTTTATGTTGTCGGCAAGATGTTAGTCAAAAGATTCCCTCAAGGAAAAGATCACGACAATGCCTTGTGGTGAGTACAAATTTGTCATCATTGCTCCTTTGCCCCGTCTTTTCCCGTACCACGAAGAGTTCTTTTCGAAGTTAAATTTTATGAAAAATTCGTCACTTAGATCCTATCAAGCAAATCATTTATAAAATGGTGGCAAGAGGAATCATTTATAAAGCAAACTGTCACGATGATTTAGGATATGCATGGTAACATTTCTGTTTCTTCTAATTTCTATTTTTTGTTCTTCGAACAAAACAAGAAGTAAATCCATTGGTAAAATTTTGTTTTGGGAATAATTTCTCAATTTTTTTGGGAACAATTTTGGAATAGAAAAAAAAAAAGTAGCTTATTGCTCTTGGGAATAATTTCTAGAAATAAACCAATTTTCTTTTTTTTTTTTTATTTCTTTGTTCTCTCTCTTACTGCGGCCACCTCTAATTGCCTGGAGCCACCACCGACCAGCTGTGGGCGCCATCGGTTCTAGCCAAGCCGCCAATCGCCATCGCGTCCGCTGCTACGCTTTTTGCCGCCCGTTGGCGGCGAAGGCGGAGGCAACGCCGTCCGTCACCTCTCACCGCTAGGTGGTCGGCGATCGTGAGCAAAATAAAAAATGAATAAATACAAAAAAAAAAAACTGTTTCGTACCAAACGTACTTTTATTCTTTTTATTTTTTTATTTTTTATTATTTCAAGAAAGTATAAATTTTGTGTAATTACCAAATACGTTTTTTTTTAAATTGTTCTCAAAGAAGAAATAGAAAAGAACTATTTCTGAAAAGAAACTATTCCCCAATTAAGAATCGTTACCATGTGCACCCTTACCCACCGGTTTGATGACTAGTAGCAAAAAACCATTTCGTGTGGATCTCGACCCGTCATTCACGGCAAAGTGGCCCAAGGGAATCCGAGGAAAACACAAAGTGATAATGAAAAGGAAATAAAAAGCAAAGAAAAAAAGGTGGGTCCTCTTATCGTGGAAAAGACCTGCCAATGCTTTTCAGCATGCTTTTGTGCTGCCGCCAAGATTTTAGTCAAAAGATTCCCTCAAGCAAAAACTCATGACAAGAAATTATTCATTATTGCTCTTATTCATTCTATGCCTCGTTAATCCTACTGCTCTTGTTCCAATTACAATTCAATCACTCCTTAGAAATAAAAGAGTTAATACCACAAAAATCTCTAAATTAAGGTATATATATAATAAATATTACTATAAATTAACTTTTTGATTATGAAAAATTCGAAACTAGTAAATTTATAATGAATTTATTCTAAACTAATTTTTTGACAATGAAAACCCCAAATTGATACACATACCCAAAATTAATTTTTTGGCCAATAAAAATTTTAAACTAGTATACTTGTAGCATATTTGCCTTTTCGGATATTTTGCTGTCAAATTATTGAATCAATTTTGGGTTTTATCCTCCATTTATCATATGTGTATCGGTTTTGTGATTTTTCGTGATATTAATCCAATTTAATAAAGGGTATATTGATCACAATTGTATGAATTTGGGATTTTTTATGGTAAAAAAATTAGTTTAAAGTAAATTTGTCATAGGTGTACTAATTTTGGGTTTTTCGTAGTTAAAAATTAATTTAAGATAAATTTGTTATATGCGTACCAATTTGAGAGTTTTTTGTGACATTAACCCAAATACAAATAATGAATGAACCTAAGTTAGAACTTGAACATTGGCACAACTTGTTATTGCTAGCTAGCCTGGCTTGGCACGACACCTAACTTTGGGGGGTCGTGCCGAGCTCAAGCCCAGGAGGGTGTTGGTGTCTACTTTGGGATTTTTAATAACACAAGAAAAAGTTTGAGGTGTTGACGTCACAATGGTCATAATTGAAAGTTTTTGATGGTATGAACCCCAGTCAAAATAGATTTTGCAGCTTCAAGTTCCTACATTTCGATATGTATATATTCTTGTTGACAAAATGCTTAAAATATTTAAGAACTCATCAAACTTTTAGATGTCAAGTGTTAACCATCCTTATAGCGGACCTGAATCGTTGCAGAGTGCACCTCCATAGTTGTGCCGACCATTGATTTGAATGTGTCTAGTTGTTCTCCTCTTACTCAAGTTTCGTGGTGATGGTCCATTTGCACTTTAAGTCGTGGCTAGTATAAATGATGATCAAATAGTACATAGAATCATATTCCTGGAGATATAGAATCTTCTCCACTAACCAATATTCTAAAACGACGTTTGGCTTGCCTGAAGATATTATTCTTATTATTTTATCAACGATCACTTATGCCACAAAATTATGTCACTAATGCGTGTCAAAGATGATATATATATTCTTTTTTTTTTTTGTTTTATGCAAAGAAGTTCTTTGCTTTAGTTCTTCCCTTAGTTTCTCCTTCAAATCCCAGAAGGAAATAGTGTCTTCTCTCTTTTGTTCCTACTTTATTCTTAAAAACATCAAACAGCAATGAAACTATTATGTAGTGCCATTTTGTAGATATGGTAAGATTTTCTTTTGTTATGGTAAAAGACATGGTATGCTATGCCCATAAATGCCGCCAAAATGTTTCTTCTTGCAAATCTTCGTCTAAATCAGAAATAGTAGTTTTATTAGTCTTAGTTTGAGGGGTTTGCATCTAAAGTCTTTGGATATGAATTGATCTACGGTGTTCACTCATCAAATCTAGATACGGACATCATCCAGTGATATCTAAATTAACTTGATAAAGTTGAAAGTTGAGGATACTTTGCGAAAAAATTAAGATTTCTTGATATTATAATACAAAAATGAAAGATTATATTCCACATGATAAAATTGAAAGTTCATGACATTTTTTAATAATAAGCGGAAAGTTCAAGATTCTCTAGAAGATTAGGCTAAAGAGACTTGGAAGATTTATTTTTCCAAAAAAATTATTTTTTAAAAAGAAAATGAGAATTGTCTAGATTTCCACGCTTGTATAATATAAATGTTCATAAATCTATTTATGCACTCGCTAAATGTTAAATTATGATTTGGTCATATTACTTAATATCGATTTCAGTATACTTATTAACGTTACTTGTAAATAAACCAGAACTTTTTTTGTAAAACTTCAAATGATAAAGAGTGCATTCTTACTGCGTAGAATTTTACATCTTTATTTTTAACGGAAGTGAAAAAGAAAAATCCACGTATTGCTAGTAATTTTAATATAAAAAACGCCATTAATTAGAATACATTACATGAATCGGTGAAAGCACGTCATCTTATAAATTCCCATTGAGGATCCATGGAAAATATTGAAATTGTGGTCTTGAATCATTTATCAAAGGCTGCTCGCCAATAAAGAAAAGGATTAATATCGCAAAAAACTCTAAATTTTACAAATTTATTTTAAACTAATTTTTTGACTTCAAAAAACCTCAAATTGATACACTTATGATAAATTTACCTTTCATTAGTTTCTGTTATATTTCACCGTTAAGTTACTGAGTTAGATGACATGTCACTTAATGGATGTACCAATTTGATATGTGGTCTTTTGTGGTATTTATGCAATTTAACAGAAATTAATGGAGAGTAAATTTGTCGCAAATATACTAGTTTAAGATTTTTGGTTTTAAAATTAATTTGGGGTAAATTTATCATATGTACACTGATTTGGGGTTTTTATAATTAAAAATTAATTTGGAGTAAATTTACATATGGGTATTAATTTGAAGTTTCTTGTGGTATTAATCCTAAAGAAAATCATTTAGCAAATTGTGGCCAGGAGAACCATTTATCAAGCAAACTATCAAAATAATCAACGACATGGGGCGTCCCCAACCGCGTGGAAAAAACGAAAACAAACAAAAAAGAAAAGGGAGGAGAATTTTCCTGCTTTCACATCGAAGCTGGGCGGGAGACGAAGCTTCGAGGAAGATTCGCGCCAAACTGTAGTGCGTTCCGTATTGGAAATTTGTCTGTTCATTTACATTGTATTTTTGTGAATATATTTTTAGGATGTAAAAAATACACGCTTCGTTGTCGTGGGTGGGTCAATGATTGACCTCATGTTAATCCATGCGCGAAGTATTTACGTCTTAGATTCCTAGTGGGAAACCGTCAGAAGTTTCCCGGAACGGGTAGTGTCGAGGAGGAGGACGGTCCCTTTCATCCCCCTAAAACTGGCCGTGTTTCTAGAGGCCGACCCGAAATCTTTTCACCCGAGACACGGTCGACGCGACATAATATAAATGATAAGAGTGTACAGTGAAAACTTTAGACAAATGCCACTTGATTCCAAGGGTGTTCTTGGCAAATTGGCCAGAGATCCGGTTTCTGAAGTGGAGATGAGACCCTTTTTGTGCCCATGACGGATTCTAGGAGCTCAAAACTGGTGATTAGACCAGCTTGTTATAGAACGGACCGGTACCTAAGAGAATTCAGCACTTAGCATAAATATGGCAGCTGCTTCGCAGGCTAAGGCAAGAGTTATAAGAACCACAACAGCGAGGGTGAAAGAGACAGATAGAGATGCGCAGGGACGAAGAGAAACTTAAAAGCTCTTCTAGACTTTGATGTGTTATAAAAAAGCGACAATAAAATTTAGGGTTAAATATCCAGAATATATTTATAATAAATCACCAAAAACCTTAAATTAATATATTTGCGATAAATTTATTCTCCGTTAGTTTTTGTTAAATTTGATTACTATCACAAAAAGCCACAAATTGATATACATGTGACAAACGGATGGTAAAATCTCAAATTAGTACAAGTGTATTGCCACATGTCATTCAACTTAGCAATTTAACACGGATACTAACGGAGAATAAATTTGTTACAGGTGTATAGTTTGAAGTTTTTTGTGGTCAAAAAATTAGTTTTGATAAATTTGTCACAAATGAACCAATGTGGGATTTTTCATGGTATTACATCAATTAATAATTTCACTTGTAGTTCTTCAACTCATTTAAATTATCCAATTGAATTCTCAGATTTTTAACATCTAAGTGTATGACCTAAGATTTTATATTGTTATAATGACCATCATCCCATTGCCAAATAAAAAATAAAAAATGCCACCACCTAAAATCAACCTTGGCGAAATTTAATAAGCTCATTTGACTTTAGTTTTACTTCTCCTATTAATGCACAATATGAATTATCATTTAAAAATTAATTGGCATTGACATAATTTATAACCTTTTATAAAATACACCTCTACTTTATATTTTTCTACATTTATAAGTCTATAAATATATATTAAAATTTTGCATCTAAAGAAAATTATTAGAGATGGACTATCCGAGGAAAAGTTAGAAACAAAAAAATTCGTATGAAGAAAATAGGAGATTGTGAAGAGGGGAGGGGGAATGGAGATGGAGATGGATTACATACAATTGACTAGTATATGAGTTCGGATTTGGGCCCAGTGAAAAAGATTACAACCAAGATGAATAGAACCATCCGAATTTTTCTTCTTCAAAGAGCAAAATTAATCCTAAGACAAAGTTTAGTCCAAGTGTCTGGGAGCTGAATTTCGTTCAACCAAGTCCCTACTTGGATCCATACCTAGCCCGAATCTTATGCAGTTCCTTGAGGGCTTTGGCCACGTCCATCCGATCCTGCGGTAACTCCATTGAGCATGCAACTCCAATCCTTAGGACGGAGGCAACGCATTCTCTCATCCTCTCAATGTCGTTCTCACTTTCTCCATTAATAATGGCCGAGTCCACAATCTCCATCACTCGGTCTGGCAAAGCCACCTTGACAAAGTTGTGGAGATTTAAATGGTCCTTGAAAGTCTCTTCCGTGGGTCTCCTCCCAGTTAACATTTCCAATAAAAGAATACCATAGCTATACATATCGCCTTGTGTGAATACCATATCCCCCATGCCATACTCTAAAATAGTGTACATCAAGTAGTATACAATGAGAATAAATATTTAATAAGCAAACACAAATAAAACTTAGACAATTAATGAGAAAATTTTCTTACCAGGAGGGACATAACCTATAGAACCCCTCACTACCACTAAGCTACTGTTGTCATCAATGTCCATGGCGTCTTTTTTCATAGGGGAGCTAATTGTTGCCAGCCCAAAATCCCCAACTCGTCCCATCATCTTGTTGTCTAGAAGGACGTTACTTGGCTTCAAATCTCCATGTACAATCTTTGGGCTACAAACCTCATGAAGATATTCGATTGCAGAAGCTATGTCAATGGCAATGTCTAACCTTTGCATTAGTCCCAAATGCCTTGGCTTTCCATGTTCATGTTCATGTTCATGCTCAACATCCTCTTCGTTTCCTTGGTGTATCCAATTCTCTAAACTCCCATTAGCCATGTATTCGTACAATAGAGCTTTGAAATCGTTGCCGTGATAGTCCACACTTGAACAAACGTTCACTATTTTCACAAGATTTCGGTGTCGTATAGCCCCTAAGGTTCGACATTCCGAGACGAAGCTCTTCGAAGCACCTATGTGGCCCAAGTTGAGCACTTTAATGGCCACCAAGCCGCCTTCCTGTGTGGTTGCTTTATAGATAGTACCATATCTCCCTTTACCGATCACATTGATCTCAGAGAATCCATCTGAGGCTCTAAAGAGCTCCTCATAAGAGACCATCGAAAATTTGTGTCTAAATGGAAATTCAATCAAAGAGGTATTCTTTTTCAACTTCTTTCTTTGATACCACAAGATAAACAGGCAAAGACATAGAATGAAGTATGACAAGATGGCTATCACTGTGGCGATTACTCTAACTTTGTTGGTCCATAATGGTTTAGAGGTATTCGATTTGCAAGAAGGAAGGTTTAGTTCTACAATACCTCCACAGAGATTCCTATTCTCAAAGACGGACACTGCACTAGCATTGAGAAATACTCCCTGCTTCGGAACTTCTCCTTCAAGCTTGTTTGAAGATAGATTCAAGTACTTTAGCTCTGTAAGTTGAGCGAGAAAGCTTGGGATTTCACCAGATAAGTTGTTATGGGAAACATCCAACTCTTGTAAGCCTCGTAATGTGCTTAAAGCCGGAGGAATTTCGCCATGAAAGGAATTGAATGCTAAGTTGAGCCGCCCCAATACTAAGCACTTGCCGATGGAGCTAGGAATTGGTCCCATCAGCTTATTGTAAGATAGATCCAGTTCGCCAAGATTGATTAAGGACCCAACTTGAGACGAGAGAGATCCACTCAACTGGTTATGTGCCAAGCTAAAGATAATCGAAATGGTATAAAGGCCAAGAACCTTCCCTGGGATTGAACCACTCAGATTATTATTGGAAAGCTCGAGCTCAATTAGTTGCCTGCAGTTACCAAGACTCTGAGGTATTTCCCCATAGAAATCATTGAACAGTAGGTAAAAGCGATTCAATAAAGTCAAATTGCCGATTGATGACGGAATCTCTCCCGTTAGCATGTTTCCGCTTAAGTACAATTCGTGCAAGTTATGGAGTGCTCCAATACAAGAAGGAACACAACCACCAAGTGAATTGTCTGTTAAGTCAAGATAGGACAAGTTGAAGAGATTGCCAATACTTGGAGGAATGGTTCCGTACATTGTGTTGGATGACATAGAAATTACACTAACGCTATTGGAAAGATTGCCAATGGAATCCGGCAATAGACCTTTAAGAAAATTGTGGTCAATTGAAATAACTTTCAGCCTTGAACAATTAGTCAATAAGGTAATGAAACTGAAGTCATCTCGCAACTCGTTAGAAGTAAGGGATATTATTCTAAGAGCTTTCAGCCTTCCAAGATTTGCAGGCATTGGTCCATGAAAATTATTACTAGCATAGTAGATATATTGAAGGCCAGAGGCATTCGATAAGGACGGAGGTATAACCCCAGTAAACAAATTACTAAGAAAATCAAGGTAAAGGAGAGAAGGAAGAGTATTGCCAATATAAGGGGGAATGCTCCCTCTCAATTGATTGTTACCGATGCCTAAATAGAAAATGCCGGACATGTTGAAGATTGTTGGAGGGATCTCACCGGTGAGTTGGTTATCCGCCAATTGAACAAAACTCAAACCATGAAGCTTGGACAAAGTCCTGGGAATCTCTCCTTGCAACCCATTTTTCATGAGTGAAAGCTTGTAAAGTTGGGAGAGATTTCCAATAGATTGAGGAATAGATCCTACAAGACTGTTTCTAGCCAAACCTAAAGCTTGAAGCTTTGACAAAGAGCCGAGCTCATTAGGAATTTTGCCCACAAGTTGGTTATCAATGAGATTTAAAATCTCAAGGTTTGAGCATTGAGAAAGATTGGTGGGCATATGTCCACTAAAAGAGTTGTTACTAAGGATGAGATGACGAAGGCGAAACAAGTGGCCAATGCTTTGTGGAATTTCACCGTGAAAGCTATTATTCTATAGAACAAGGCTTCTCAAGAAAGAGAGGTTTCTGACATGAGGCGATAGAAGACCCCCCAAGCCTTTCGATGTCAGGTTGAGGGCCACGACTCTTTCGGGATGTCGTCCACCACATAACACACCTTGCCACTTACAGTGATGAAAAGAGTCATTCCACGAGCTCAAAGCTCCAAGCGGATCCTCATCCACACTGTGTTTGAAGTAGATTAAAGCGAGCCGATCCGTCTGGTTGGTTTGCATCGTTGGACTCGTCCATAATGGGAGCTGGGCATAGAAAAATAGGAACATAATTGCCATATGCTTTTCCATTGTGAGTGGGTTCTATGTCCTAACAAGCTACAAGCAAAGTCTCTTCTAGATTGAATTACAGAAGAAATGAAGACCTTCAAAAGCATATGTATTTCCATTGATCAAAAGACACCTTTTTACACGGCGAAACTCGACCCAATATGTAAGTTTAACCCAAACAAAGAGTTGGACTTTAAAAGTATTGCAGATTGGCTGAACCAAAGAAAGGGCGCATACACACACACGCGCGTCAAAATGGAGGATTTGACAGCTGCCCAATGACTTCCTGGAAAGGCGCGCTGTGAAGAAAGGAAATCAAGAGTGGACGTTTTCAGCCATTTCAAAGAGAGCTCCTGTTTGTTCGCGGGCAAAGTCTCTTCCAGATTGAATTAAAGAAGAAATGAAGACCTTCAAAAGCATATGCATTTCCATTGATCAAAAGACACCTTTTTACAAGGCGAAACCCGACCCAATATACAAGTTTAACCCAAACAAAGAATTGGACTTTAAAGTATTGTAGATTGGCCGAACCAAAGAAAGGGCGCACACACACACGTCAAAATGGAGGATTTGACAGCTGCCCAATGACTTCCTGAAAAGGCGTGCTGTGAAGAAAGGAAATCAAGAGTGGACGTTTTCAGCCATTTCAAAGAGAGCTCTTGTTTGTTCGCGGGCAAAGTCTCTTCTAGATTGAATTAAAGAAGAAATAAAGACCTTCAAAAGCATATGCATTTCCATTGATCAAAAGACACATTTTCACACGGCGAAACCCGACCCAATATGTAAGTTTAACCCAAACAAAGAGTTGGACTTTAAAAGTATTGCAAATTGGCCGAACCAAAGAAAGGGCGCACACACACACGTCAAAATGGAGGATTTGACAGTTGTCCAATGACTTCCTAGAAAGGCATGCTGTGAAGAAAGGAAATCAAGAGTGGACGTTTTCAGCCATTTCAAAGAGAGCTCTTGTTTGTTTGCGGGCAAAGTCTCTTCCAGATTGAATTAAAGAAGAAATGAAGACCTTCAAAAGCATATGTATTTCCATTGATCAAAAGACACCTTTTTACACGGCGAAACCCGACCCAATATGAAAGTTTAACCTAAACAAAGAGTTGGACTTTAAAAGTATTGCAGATTGGCCGAACCAAAGAAAGGGCGCACGCACACACGTCAAAATGGAGGATTTGACAGCTGCCCAATGACTTCCTAGAAAGGCGTGCTGTGAAGAAAGGAAATCAAGAGTGGACGTTTTCAGCCATTTCAAAGAGAGCTCCTCTTTGTTCGCGAGCAAAGTCTCTTCCAAATTGAATTAAAGAAGAAATGAAGACCTTCAAAAGCATATGCATTTCCATTGATCAAAAGACACATTTTACACGGCAAAACCCGACCCAATATGCAAGTTTAACCCAAAAAAAGAGTTGGACTTTAAAAGTATTGCATATTGGCCGAACCAAAGAAAGGGCGCACGCACACACGTCAAAATGGAGGATTTGACAGTTGCCCAATGACTTCCTGGAAAGGTGTGCTATGAAGAAAGGAAATCAAGAGTGGACGTTTTCAGCCATTTCAAAGAGAGCTCCTGTTTGTTCGCACGCAAAGTCTCTTCCAGATTGAATTAAAGAAGAAATGAAGATCTTCAAAAGCATATACATTTCCATTGATCAAAAGACCTTTTTACACAGCGAAACCCGACCCAATATGCAAGTTTAACCCAAACAAAGAGATGGACTTTAAAAGTATTGCAGATTGGCCGAACCAAAGAAAGGGTGCACACACACACGTAAAAATGGAGGATTTGACAGTTGCCCAATGACTTCCTGGAAAGGCGTGCTGTGAAGAAAGGAAATCAAGAGTGGATTTTTTCAGCCATTTCAAAGAGAGCTCCTATTTGTTCGCGGGCAAAGCCTGTAATTTGTGCTGTGAGCTTTTTACATCCAAATTGTTAAAACCTTGGGTTCAGGTTTAGTTTAGACATGGGAAACAATCGAGCATATTGAGTGAATGTAATTCCAATTCTCCAATTATAGCAAATTTTTATTACTAGCTCTCCCCGTAGATATAAGTGCTAGCATTTATACTGAATCACGTAAATCTTTGAATTCTTTATTATTACTCATTTATTTTTTTGGTGATTTTCCACTGACTTAAATACAAAATCCTTATTAGCTTCTTGAAAGTTAGTCACTTAGATCCTATCACTCT
Source organism: Eucalyptus grandis (assembly GCF_016545825.1). NCBI lineage: Eukaryota > Viridiplantae > Streptophyta > Magnoliopsida > Myrtales > Myrtaceae > Eucalyptus > Eucalyptus grandis. The sequence continues at coordinate 23,289,815 of NC_052614.1, read as the reverse complement.
TGTTCCAATTAAAATTCATCAGGTAGAACCCTTGTGCCAAGCTTGAACCCAAGACTAAGAGGGCCGGTTTGTGTGGGCCAGCACAACTCAATTACCATGCTTAGATAGGGGTTTTATAAATATACATGTTAGGAAAAGCAAGATGCTGAAATTCAAGTCTGTTTGACCATTTGAAACCAAAGAGTTTGCAAAATAATGCACGAGTATATGAATCAAATTTAGATTTTATGGGAGAAGGGGAATTTCGATGTGCAATTGCCAGTGTGGTACAAAAACTGAAGTTATGGTCCTGGTACTGAACAAAGAATACGGGATGCAAATTACTTTGTTAGAAACTAAACAAAGAGAAAGAAGAATATTCTAGAATTTGGTGGAGAATTAAGAATGTTAGCTCTGATCTTGAAGTCAAGTTTCCAGTGGAAAGTCAACAACATTGTACAATCATGGCCGGTGAGCATGATGACCTCCACCATGAGAAGTTTTCCATTTCTTTTTCCCTTCTTTAAACTTTTCTTTTTAGGATCTCTCGATTTGATTATCAAAGCCATCGCAGGACAGTCTCGAATGGTAAACTAAGATAAGGCATCAATAGTGCTCGACACTTTTGAAGGCTATGGGATTTCGATGAACACCGATTGAGCTTAGTCGAAGGCCCACTTGTGTAAATAAAGATGGTTCAACCCCTTCCACCATATGGGGGCAAATTATGCACAACTTCTCTGAATTTTTTTGCCTCCGATTTTTCACTTGTTATACAATAACGTTTGAACTTTTAATTTGTTCAAACAATTAACTCTTCATTATATTGTTATTAGCATGCACATGCTTGTGAATTTGGGGTAAAAGTATAAATTTTATCTCATTCTTTTTCTAAGGAAGCCTCTTTTTCTAAAAGACTGAAAAATATAGAAAATGGAAGAGAAATAAATTAACTAAAATACTAATAATCATATTTAATGATGAATTTTTTTCAAAATTAAATAAATATAGCCACCTTAATATAACTAAATAAGAAATTTTAAAAAATAAATGCAAATTCATTAGAATGGGAAAAAGGCATCTATAACTAAAAGATCAAATAACAAGAATTGCTTAATCACTATGTATGTTTAAAGGGTAAATTACTGTAAAAACTATTGATTAACAAAAATATTTACAAGGAGGACGATGAATCCCTTGCAAATCTATCTCTTTAAGAGGCAATCTTTCAAGAAGAGCTTTTAGCATCTTGAGTTCAAAAATTGTTAAAGTATATAATGCGTGAAAATGATAGGATATTGCAATTTATGTCAACGCGAAATCATTGGAAAAATAAACAAGAAATAATAAGGACACCATAAATTTACGTGGTTTGGTCCGAGTATCAATACCTACATCCACGAGAAGAGCTAGCAGCAAATAATCCATTATAATCAAAGAATCAAAGTTTACAATTGTTCACACGCTCACGCTCATGTTTCCCACACCTAGATTTAAGCCCAAACCCAAAGTGTTCAATTTACTTGGACATAAACTCATGGCACAAAATTACCATGCATTCAAATTTAAAGTAAAATGTTCTACGTACGCCAAAACAAGAACTAGGTGTTTGTCTTTTCCCCACGTACATACAGCTTCGCGTTCTCTACCACTTTAAGACTTGTGTGATGTTTGGACGTGTGAACGTGGGGCTCCTTTTTCTTTCATAGGGCGTCTCTTCTTTTTTCCGCTAAAGAGCACGCCTTTTATATTGTGTGCTCAGAGTCAACTTTGACTCTGGGCCTCACCTTGGATTCTTTTCTCCAATATGGATTATTCTTCTGCCTTCTTCTGCACGTACAAAGAAAGATAGAAAACCATCATTTTTCTTAAAAATTTTATCTTTATTTTATTTCCTCCTTTATTGAGCTATAAGGAGTTCAACAAAAGAAGGGGTTTTTCATCCAATTTGAAATCTACTTGAGAAATCTTTCTTAGCAAATTCGATTTAACAAATCGTTATCCGAATTCAAATTCAAGACATTAATTTAACAATTCTCCACCTTGGCTCGATGTTTGAAGCCAAGTTATAGTGCTCATCATCTATGCTGTTTTCCCAACACCTCGAGGGGCATTCACTCTCCATAGACGCCAATAGAGCTTAAGCAGAATTTGAGCTTCGCCAAAGGAACAAACGTAGTCGTCATGTTTGTTGAGTTATCTACTATAGCAATCTTTTTTACAATAACGTTACCCTTAACTAAGACATCTTAGATAAAGTGGTATCTAATTTTGATATGCTTCGTTCGCTCGTGATAAACTGGATTATATGCCAAATATATCGCACCTTGATTATCACAGTATATATCCACACTTTTCAGCTCTAAACTAAAGTTTGAGAGCAAACTCCGTAACCATATCGCCTCATTTGCTACAAAGGTTAGTGCCATGTACTCTACTTTAGTTGAAGACAAGGCAACGTGATCTTGTAAGGACGCTTTCCAACTAACTGCACCACTTGCTAGCATAAACATGTACCCTGCTAAAGACCTGCAATCATCCAAGTCACTAGCGTGATTCGAATCCTCAAAACTAGTAGTTTCATTGCCATTGATGTCCTTCCGGTACACTATACCCACGTCTGTTGTCCCCTTTAAATATATGAGGATCCACTTCACAATTTTTCGATGAGCTTTACCAGAACGCTTCATCTAGCGACTAACCACGCTCACAGCTTGTGAAATATCAGGCCTAATACATACCATAGCATACATAATACTACTCACGATACTAGAATAAGAAACACAGGATATATGCTTCTCCTCTTCCTTAGTCTACGATGATAAAGTGTTTTGCTAAAGGTATACTTATAGATTTTGCCAACTGTATATTAAAACATACCACGATCTTCTCAATATATTTCTTTTAAGATAGACGTGAAACTCCTGCAGCCTTGTCATGCAAAATCTCTATACCTAATTTTTTTTTTTTTTGCAGTACCTAAATCTTTCATCTTAAATTTAGTATTTAACCGCCTCTTCAGTACATCAATATCAGACATATTCTTAACTGCTATCAACATATCATCAACATATAAAAGTAAATAAATCAAAGAACCATTCTCCAATCTTCTAAAGTAAATGTAGCTATTCATCTGACTTTTCGATTAGTCTTGACTAGCCATGAAAGCATCAAAACGCTTATATCACTGTCTAGGAGACTATTTTGGCCCATACAAAGATTTCTTCAACAAGCAAACATGATTTTCCTTCCTTGGAATAGCAAATCCCTCTAGCTGTCTCATATAAATTTGCCCCTTCAACTCACCATGAAGAAATGCAGTTTTCACATCTAACTGCTCTAACTCGAGATCATGCAAAACAACTAAAGCAAGTAAAATATAAATTGAAGTATGTCTTACCACATGAGAGAACACCTCATTATAGTCAATGCCCTCACGCTATGTATATCTTTTCACCGTAAGTCTTGCCTAATACCTCGCTACCTCGACAATAGGAATACCTTCTTTTCATTTAAAGACCCATTTATTTCTAACTATCTTCTATCTCTTAGGTACTTTGACCAACTCCCATGTTTGATTTCGATGGAGTGATTCCATCTCTTCACTCATAGCACTTAGCCATTGCGACGACTTAGAGCCAGCCATCGCCTCAAAGTAAGATAGAGGCTCATCTATCTCCACCTCATCACCTACAGTCAATGCATAAGCAATAATTGTATAACAAAAACGTACCGGTGATTTAATTTGCATTCTTTATCTATCTATAGCTTTAATGTGTTGTGGCTTTGTTGATTGTTCATTATCACCGACTTCAGGAATTGTGGCATCATCTGCAGTCTCAACTTTTGTTACCTTATGTCACGACCTAACCTCGGGTGAACCACCTAGGGTTTGATTAATGGATTATTAAGCCTAAACTTAGCTCGAGCTCTCCCAAGCCCATACCAATTCACGACTTAGGTTCAAGTTCTTAACATATAAATGATTTTTCTATTAGGAGTTGCCACTAATCTATTTTTGATGGGTCAATTAGAAACCCAAGTAAAGTAACATGAGATTTACTTTACTCCTGCGAACCAGAGATTGTGAGTTTGAGGACTTGATTACGTTAGATTTCTAACGCTCTTTCGGTACATTTCTCTTTTATTTCGAAAAAATATTTTGCAAGCAACTTGAATTGATTTTAATTTACTTCTCTAACATGTGAGGTGATTATGCGGGTGTGCAAACCATCAATTTAACATCCAAATAAAGTAATAAATAAATTATGGGACTTACCTCATAACAACGAAAGCATCTACAACGTTAGATCAGAATTCACATCAACAGTTCTAGATATAATTTTCAATTAACATGCAATTACTTAATTTTTATTTTCACTTGTTTAATGAGAATTATGCTTTATGCAATATATGCTACTAATTTAACATGAAGTGACATGACATAGTGTTGACACCTAAATTTTGACAACCTAATCATTCCTTCATTGCATAAAAAATAAGGGACTAAAATTTAGCCCTTAAGCAATAATATTAAATTAAATTGCTTAGCATATAGATATTAGGGGCATATTTCATTTAAATACACATTTGTCGAGCCTTGGATGGAAATGCAGACAACCTTGTGACTGCATGATGGGAACACAATCACACAGCTGGTTGCAGCTTCGAAACAGCTCTAGTCCATTGGGCAGCAAAACGGGGCCAAGCTCATTAAAAGGCCATGATGACCGCACCCTTTAAATTGCTGGAGTTCTAATTCTGTTAAGTGAAATTTTTGACCCATTGACCCATGCAAAAATTCTTTCAATTTTGTGTGGGCACGAGATCTTCAGTAATTAGGGAAAGAAAACAATAGAGTATGGTTGATTTGGTGAGTCGTAAGGAAACAAAATAAAAAGGGTTGATTGGCAAAGAGCAGGAGGCGTGCACATCATGAAATAAAATAAAGACGAAACTCGATTCTCGTGATTCAAAGTTGGAGCAATATTCGGTCAATAAAAGAAACAGGCAATAAAGAAGTATTGGCTTATAGATGCATGATATGCAAGGATTAGAAGAAGGAAAGTGTATTTTGGGCTTTCCTTTTACCAACCCTAGTTGTTCCCTATAAAAGGAGAAAACCCTTTTGGTCAGCTGGGGGGATCACATAATACACAAAAAAAGAACACACTTGAGAGAGAACAGAGAGAAGGAAATCTAGTCTAGTTCTTGGCCGCGCCCACTCCACGGCCAGACCTGTGGCCGTGCCTTTATCGCCATCATTGCTACATCGTGTTGCTGCCATACTGAGGTGTTGACGACGGCCAAGCCACTCCCTGCACACGTGCCACCTGAGAAATCAACCGAGTCTGAGCTGTTGCACCCAACCGCGTTGCTGTTTTGGTTTCGTTATTGCTGTGTGTTGGTGCCGTTGCTTCCTGACCACCGTCGATCCTCCACCGGTTGAACGCTACCCCACTGAGTTGGCGGTCTTTTGTGCTTTTATTTTCAGGTTCCCGCGAGTCCCAGTGTCACTTGTCTACACCTGAGTTACATTGGTGACCAGCCTTGGACGTTCAAATCTTCATGCCAACAACCCTCCTTTTTGCTGTTCAAGTCTTCTGGTGGACGTCCCCTTGCTGTATTGGTCAACTTTGTGATCTTGTCAGGCCAAATCAATGAAGTATTGGCCACCATTCGAAATTCACTATTACTTATTGAGCGAGGTATCGTCATTGAGCAGCACGTCCATGAACCACGACTCGTGAGTCATCCCGCCATCCGTCGTCCCACCGAACTTGACAACGTGGTCCAAGTGACACCAAATATTAGGTAAGAATCTCTTTTAATTCGATTTTCATATATCCTTATTGCCTAATTTATGGGATTATGTCGTATGAATATTTGAATGATACCATCATATTCACAAAATATCGATTAGCCTTTTAAATTGGGAAATATTTCTAATTTCGCAACATACATATGATTGACGGTCCAATTTCACGCTCGAAATACGACTCGCAATCATATGGAAAAATCATTGATTCGATCTCACGCTCGAGATACGATTCGTGATTTTATTTAAAAATTGGCCAATCCGATCTCATGCGCGAGATACAATATGTCAATTTATTTCCCAAAATTAAATGGACATGGATAATATCTTGCTTGATTTGGTGCCGTGCTATTCTTGATGCCT